>NC_142032.1:71025936-71329644 GCF_982192425.1 Myodes glareolus
GGGCTTGCTGGTTGTAGGGTACCTGGCGGGACAGATACCCCAACAAGCAGGCCCTTCATGTTACATTCCTCCATTAAGCTGATTCTGTCAGGTGTAAATGGAGACTACTCATTCATTTTCTGGCCGCCCAGACCAGAATAATCTCACAAAACTATATTAATTACAACACTGCTTGGCCCACTAGCTCAGGCTTCTTATTAACTAACTTTTACATTTTAAATTAACCCATTTCTATTAATCTGTGTATCAGTATGAGACTGTGGCTCACTGGTAAGGGTCCAAAAGGCATCCTTCTCCTTCATCAGCTACACAACTCTCTCTGAATCCGCCTACTCTCTCTATATATCACTTCTGGCCTGGCTATATTCTGCCCTACTATAGGCCAAAGCAGCTTCTTTATTAGCCAGTGAAAGCATACAGAGAGGAATCCCACATCAGCCGGGTATTATTGCAGCAACCCAAAAGTAAGAAATACACTGCGTAAGGAAAGCAGTGGCATGAGTGACTGGAGGGATGATTCAGGAACAGTGGCCCCAATGCCAGCAGAGTGGGACAACTTGTTGATTACATGCAAAAACTGAGAAACACTGAAGCTCAGGAGGTTCATGCTATGGCCTTCTAGAACATTCATTGCCTGAATACAGAGAGAAGATGGAGAGGGGAGGAGGCAACTGCACAAAGTATATCTCTTCTCCAAAGTCCCTGGCACATTAGAGCAGGCAGGCACCAGGCCTTCCTCTCCTCTCTCCAAAGTTTCCAGCGTAGTCCATGAGGATTGCAGTTAGCCAATCCTGAAGGCTCCATCTGATTTCACTCATTCAAAAAATGTGTGAGAAACACCCACCATGCTGATTCAGCTACCGGTGTCCTGAAGATACAGTTGTGGGCTTTGCCTGAGCAGCCCACAGGGGAGACAGCTACCCAAGGGCTGGAGCTCAGCCTTTCTGCAAAGAGTTGACTGAACCCTTGTCATGGTGACTGTGGTCGTTGACCATTGACATTTTTTCTCTGGAAAAATCTGTGGAAGCTCCGACTCAAACAGTCTAAGAGAAGTGGGGTCTTGATTAGTGTTTTGTTGGCCTAGGAAGGCTACAAACTATCCTTGGTGCCAGGGGTCAGGAGAAGGGCCCGACACAACTGGGGTGGTAGCAGTGAGTGAGCAGACCTGGGTGTAGGAAGGGAGTAAGTGAAGGTGGCTACAACCCACCCAGTATGTGGTAGTTTGTCAGCAACAGCAACAACAAAAAATGACCTGGACATCATTGGTTGCTCTCATCGGTCACGTTGCAGGAGGCGGGTGGGGGACAGGTCAAAAAAGGCTGGTGAAAGAGTCTTCCCCAAGGCCACAGCTCCCAGCCCTGCTGACTGGCCCTCACATTCTTGCTGTGGGGATAAGGAGCTCCTCCAGCCTCGGCAAGTCTAGCTGTAGCATCGAGCAATACGACAGTGTCTGCCCAAATGTAGCATTAAGCCATACGTTAGTGTCTAACTGTGGCACTTGATAAATTTTCCATTTACCTCATTAGTTTTTACAGCCTGCAATATTGGTGAGAACACTTCCAATTAACCATATGGGAAGCTTCAGTATGGAATCACAACAATTTTTAAAAATGTGTTATTTAACCAAGTAAGACGCCCAGCCCCCAGAAACGCAGTGCCTGAAAAGCAGGCGCGCATCCAGGAAGGGGCTTCCATGAGGCCTGGCAGCCTGGGCTTTGAACGTCCTCACCTGGACGCTTCCTTCCCATTCCCAAAGGGAGCTATGAAATGAACCTGAAAGAAGTCAGGGCCTGGTGCCAAGGCTGGAGTAGGCACTAAAAGTCACTAGGTCCATTCTGAACTCTAACCAATAGCTGTGGGTGCGTCACCTTAATGTCGCTGTTCAATTCTTGTCCTGCTCGGTCAAGAAGCCTGTGACAGCTGGGTGTGGTGACACACACCTTTAATCCCAGCGCTTGGCAGGCAGAGGCAGGCAGATGTCTATGAGTTCAAGACTAGCCTGCTCTATATAGTGAGTTCCAGGACAACTAGGGCTATATAGAGACCCTGTTTCCAAAACAAAAACAAAAAAAGCCTGTGACACAGGAAGGGATTCCTGCCTGATAGCTAATCTAAGCATGGAAACAACTGAAGCAGCAGAGGCTGCAGGCCTGCCCAGAGCGAAGTCCAAACCACAGCCTTGCTGGAGATTGGGGCCTCTATCTACAGCTGGTTCTACTCACTGCATTATGGGACTTGGAACAGAGACAGGCTGAGACTGTCTCACTCAGTCCTTTCCCAGGGCCCCTGATCATGCTGCCTCCCTGGACCACCCCCCCCCACCACGTCAATCCCAAGTCCCCAAGCTGAGTTTATTACAGAAGATGGCCCTCAGCTGTCATCAAACCATGACTTGGACCAAACCGTGACTTGGACCCACATGTGTTCCCAGAAGTCTCCATCCTGAAATGAAGAAGGGGCATTCAGAAGGCCATCCCTGACCGGAGCAGAAGTTTATCTAAGAATACAGGTAGCCATGTGGTGTGGGAGAATTGTCTGTATTCTGTCAATCATGTATTTTAATAAAACGCTGATTGGCCAGGCAGGAAGTATAGGTGGGTCAACCAGACAGGACGTAGAGGCAGGGCAATGAGAATAGGAGAAGGCTAGGGAGGAGGAAACTTCCTCAGCCACTGCTGCGCAGACCACCGAAGAGGCAGCATGTAACTTGCCCAGCTGAGAAAGGTACGGAGCCATGTGGTTAATGTAGATAAGGATAATGGGGTAACATAAGTTATAAGAGTTAACAAGAAGCCTGACCTAATGGGCCAATCAGTTTATAACCTTATGGAGTCCTGTGTGTGATTTTCTTTGGGGCCTGCCTGCTGTGGGGTACTGGGCGGGACAGATACCCCAACAAGCTGGCCCTCATGTTACAGCCATGACCTTGACACCAGAGTTGACAAAGTCAGCATCCAGAAGCCAACTGATGAGGGGCAGGAGATGTGGTGAAAGAGAATTACACATGTGTCCTAACACTAGGAACACAGGGGTGGGAGGATCCTGACTTCCAGGCCAGCCTGAGGAAAAGGAAGGGCAGGAAGAAAAGGGGTGGAGAAAGAAGGGATGGTGAGGGGAGGATGGGCAAAGTGCAAGGAAGAAGAGGGAAAAAAAGGATGGAGACGAGAGAGGGAAGAAGGAGAGGACAGAGCAGAGCAGGGTAGGGCAGGGCAGGGTAAGGAAGGGTAGCTGACCCACTGGTGGACCCAGATCCCAGCATCCTGGAGGCCAGCTCCATTTTTTCCCAATCACCAAGTTCTCCACCACTGTCACAGCTAATGGCAGTCTTTGCCTCAGTTTCCTCATTTATAAACTGCCTTAGGAACTACACCTTCTGTTTTCAGCTTTTTCTAGAGTACCAGGAAATCCCCAGGGCCCCTGTACAGAGGGAGGGGCCCCAGGTATTCTGGCCTCACTTTGGTTTCCAGGCAAACTTTTCATTGTTAGTCTCAACAAAATGCATAGACTCCCCTCTCAGATAAGCCAGAAGCTGACATCCTGGTTTTCACACAGAGGACTCAGGGACCACCTGGGGGTGGGCAACTAGTATCCATGATTTCACTTGGGGATCCAACTCCCTGCCCTTCTTTCTGTTCTGTACTTGGTAGAGATCCTACAGGTAGGAAGTGCTTGGTCTTCCTAGGACTCTCTCCCTATTCAAAGCACACAGGGCTTGGATTTCGGACCCCACTGTGGGGTGCCCAGGCCTAGATAGGACCTGGAAGACCTGGGTCCAACCCAGATTAGCTATAATGCTAAGGCTGTCTCTACTGCAAGTCCAAGAGGCCTGTGACTCCGGAACTTAATTACTACAGAAGGAAGTGCCCCGCAGCAGGTTAAGTGCAACAAATTCACACTCATCATCAAAGACTAAGGGGCTTCCCCTCCTTCTGCCCTAGCATCTAAGCTAGCCATGAGAGTCAGCTCCAGAGACTCAGGACCATGCCTTTCTCTGCCCACACTTCAACAAGTTTGTCTTGCCATGATTGGGAGTGGGGAGAGACTGGCTAATAGGAAGCAAGGAGGAGAGTTGGAGAGTAGACATGGGGTGAGGCTAGGCTATTGCCCTCACTCTCGGATTTCTGTGCTCTTCCAAACAGTGTTGGAGCCTGTGCATACTGTGGGTTCTCTTCTTACAAGACAACTTCCCCCACTCCCACCCTTGTCCTTCCAGCTCCTTCTGAGAGGCTCTTGGACGTGAATTTGGATTCCAGGTATGACTTCTGGGATCTCTCTCCTTCCCGCTCTGTCTCTCCAGCCCAAGGAGAGTTAACAGGGTTCTCCAGGGACTAAACTCTTCGGGGGAATGGGTACCTCAGTTTGTCAACTCTTCCATCATCTATGCAAGCAATCATTCATTTTCTCTAGAATAGGTTGCTTCTTGCCTGTATCCCACCTAATATAATGTGAATTCTCAAGCTTTAGATAGATGATAGATGATAGATAGATAGCTAGATAGATAGATAGATAATAGATAGATAGATAGATAGATAGATAGATAGATAGATAGATAGATAGATGAGAGAGAGAGAGCCATCGATCTTTGGGCTACCAGCTCACAAATATGACACAAAGACATTATTAATTTTGAAAGCTCAGGGTTGGAGAGATGGCTCAACGGTTTAGAGCACTGGCTGCCTTTCCAGAGGACCCGGATTCAAACACTCCCAGCACCCACATGGCAGTTCACAACTGTCTGTAACTCAGTTTGGATCAGGAATCTAACACCATCACACCAATGTGCTTAAAATTAAATAAATTATTTTAAAAAAATTTTTTGAAAGCTCAACCTATAGCTTAGGCTTCTCCCACTAGTTTTTATAACTTAAATTAACCCATTTATATTAATCTACGTTTTGCCTCTCTTCCACCTTGCATCTCCTGCTTCCTCTTCATGTCCTCTGGCGTCTCTCCCCCAACCAGATTCATCTCTTTTTCTTTTCTCTCTGTCGGGAAGTCACGCCTGACCTCTTCCTGCCTATCTATTGGCCATTCATCTCTTTATTAAACCAATCAAAAGACAAAGACACATCTCTACAGTGTACAAAAAGATTATTGCACAACATATCTTTATTTTTTGTGTGAATGTTTTGCCTGCACATGTGTCTGTTCACCATATGTGTGCTGGGTCCCTGTGGAGCTCAGAGAGGGCATCAGATTCTCTGGACAGGCGTTACAAATGGTTATCAGTCACTGTATGGTGTAAACAGAGACTGTTCGTTCACTTCCTGGCAGCCCAGACCCAAATAATCACACAGAAACTATATTAATTGCAACATTGCTTGGCCAACAACTTAGACATAGCCCTACCTAGTTCTTACATCTTAAATTAACCCATTTCTATCCATCTGTGTATGGTCATGAGGCTGTGGCTTACTGGGCAAGGTTCTGACATCTTTCTCCTTCGGCAGCTACATAGCGTCTCTTTGACTCCACCTACTCTCTCTCTATATCTCTGTTCGAATTTCCTGCCTGGATTTACTCTGCTAAGCTATTGGCTGAAACAGCTTTATTCACCAACCAATAAAAGCAACGCATATCCAGAAGGACATCCCACATCAGTATGGGTGATGGGACTCAAACCTAGGCCCTCTGCAAGAGCAGTCGGTGATCCTAACCACTGAGCCATCTCTCCAGCCCCTCAAACTTTGTTCTTGAGGCTACAGTGTAGAATAGTTGCCACAGCTCCAGCCATCACATGTTTATCACAACCACATTTGAAAGTCAGGAACAAAGATAGTTTCATCTTGCTTGCCGCTTTTCACCAGCAAAATAAACCCTTCCCATAACTACACCAATGCTTATATTCTAGTCAGAAGAGGAGTGTCCAAGATTTTTAGCAACTCTTATGTGAGATAGGCTACCTAGAAGTCCCTATCTTGTGGTTCCCTGAAATACAGGCAGAGCAGGGAACAGTCCCCAAGCCAATAGCCGGCTGACTTTCATAGTCACTGAAGGTTCCAAAACAGGAGGGAATGGGGAAGTAACATCTGAGTGAGCAACCAATCATGGCTGATTCATTCATCTTGAGTATGACCTTGGTTAAGTCACCCCCTTCTGTTCCTCAGCTTCCTCAACTGCAAAATGTGGGAGCTTGGCGAAATTTGGGGCTTCAAGCTATTTGTCAGATACCTTTGGTTTCAAAGATGTACCTTAGCAGGTGCTGTCGGGGCCACTGCTAGAAACAGGAGACAGGATCTTGATCTGTATTGATCTGTATATGTATATACAATATATACACACAATATAGATTTCTTTAACTATATTGTATCATCAGGGGAATCTCATTTGATTGCTTTAGAAATAAAACATACTGCTTGCTTGCCAGGTAGTAGTGGCACACACCTTTAATCCCAGCACTCAGGAGTCAGAGGCAGGTGGATCTCTGTGAATTCAAAGCCAACCTGGTCTACAGAGTGAGTTTCAGGACATCCAGGGATAGACACACACAGTGAAACCCTGTCTCGAAAAACCAAATTGTAATTGGCCATGTGTGCTGACCGGGTTGTTTTGTTTTGAGATAAGGTCTCATGTAGACCAAGACGGCCTCAGACTAAATAGACTGAAGGATATATTTATCTATATTGAAGGATGTATTCATGTATTCCCTACCTTCACTTCCTAAGAGCTAGGATTACATGTGTAAACCACTTTGCTCAGTTTATTGACTGCTGTGACATCATGTTTGTTAGGCAAGCTCTTTACCAACTAAACAACATCTCTAGTCCGGGGACACACTGGTTTTTAACGCCTCTTGCAGCTTTCTCAAGGACCCAAATTGAAAGTCAGAGATCAATTTACAAAAATAGTGAAACATGATGACACAAACCTTTAATTCCACTGTTCAGGAAACAGAGGCAGGCAGATCTCTGTGAATCCGAGGCCAGCCTAGTCTTTATAGTGAGTTCCAGGCTAGCCAGGACTATGTAGTGATACCCTGTCAGGAGAAAAAGAGAGTGGAGGGGGTGGGGGAAGGGACAGAGAGAGAGTGATGTGGGATTCCCTTCTGTATGTTGTGAATACCATTGGTTAATAAAGAAATTGGTTTGGCCTGATAGGGTAGATAGGCAGGGAAAACTAAACTGAATGCTGGGGAAAAGGAGGTGGAGTCAAAGAGAAGCCATGCAGACACAGACTTCTGAACTTTACCTAGTAAGTCACAGCCTCATGGCGATACACAGATTACTATAAATTAAGATATAAGTGTTAGCCAATAAGAAGCTAGAGCTAATGAGCCAAGCAGTGTTTTAAACAATATAGCTTCTGTGTGATTATTTTGGGTCTGAGCTGCGGGGCAGCAGAAACAAACTAATAGTCTCCCCTTACAACAAGAGAGAATGAACTAAGATGATGTTCATACAAAGAATGATTCATTCGCTTTGGGATTGTTCATAATTAAGTTTATAGATTGATTAGGGTTTTTGGCTCTATGCCAGCTCCTTGTTCATTGGTAGGATCTCACAGACTCTCTGGCTTGGGGTACAAGACATTTGCCTGGAAGTATTCAACACTCGGTGTTTTCTTCAAACAGGAGAAAGCAAACCCTTTACATATATACAATTATTTTAAATGACTTATCTTGCACAGGCACATTGATCTCTGCGGGTCTTTCTCCATGGCCTCGACACTGATGGATCTCCCGGGAGATGCTCTCAGAGAGGGCAGATGCAGCCCCTAATGGATGGCTCTCCTCAGTTTCCGTTTCCCCTCGAGGGTCTTCTCCATCTGGAGCTTCCTCTTTCCTTTGTGGATTTAACTCTATAAGTGCCATTTGGGAAACCAGATCCCTTCACCTGTGTCATCCAAGGTCCCAAGGCACGAGCCAAGAAATATCAAGAACCTGCAGGACTTTGCCAAGCCTCGACCCTCTGCTGAGCATTTCAATACCTTTCATAACTATCGATTTGAATGCCAATTTGCCACAAATTAGAATTACTTCAGTAGGGAGCTTCAACCAAAGAATACTCCTAATTAATTGCCTTAGCACCTGCTAGTAGCATCCCAGATTTCAAAGGGGAGGGGAGACACAGCAAAAAAAGTATTCTTTTTCTGGCCTTCCCACTTTCCTCGGAGTTGATTTATCCTCCTCCTCCTCCTCCTCCTCCTCCTCCTCCTCCTCCTCCTCCTCCTCCTCCTCCTCCTCCTCCTGCTGCTGCTGCTGCTGCTGCTGCTGCTGCTGGTGGTACCCTCACTGGTCTCAGAACCAAAGTTACAATATATTCTTAGTTGACTGAGGACCAGGTGCTCTCCAGGAATCCTCCAGGATTTTGTAGCCAGACTGGGACTGCAGAGGCGCCCAGACTTGAGATCTGAGCAATGATGGGGTTCTCAGCCTCTCAGGTGTGAGACAGCAGTTGTTATTATTTCAATGTAAGCTGATTTAATAAATTATTTACACACACACACACACATTGTATTGGTTCTGTTCCTTTAGAGAACCCTGATTAATACAACTTCCATCAGCTGTCTCCCAGAAAAATAACTTCATCTTCTCTCCTGTGACCCAGGTACTCATGGAACAATACCAGCCCGGTCTCTGGTTTGTGTGTGGTGGTGGGTGGGGTTGCTGGAAAGTGAACCCAAGGCCTCACGATGCTGCATGATTACTCTACCCTTGAGTTACCTCTCCAGTATCTTTTAACTTCTCACCTAAGACAGGCCCTGCTCTCTACCTTCAGACTGGCTTTGAACTCACTTCGGAGCCCAGGCAGGCTTTGAAATGATAATCTTTCCACGTCAGCCTTCTGAGTCACTGGAACTAGAAGTCCGTACTGCCAGGTCAAGCCATCCCACCAGACCCAGGACTTGGGTAGCCCCTTTGCAGTTTGTAACGGAGGCCAATGAGACCCTGGAGACTGTGCTGTTCAGTTAATACCTCACATTTTTCCTGGGCACAAACAAGTCACCGCACCCCCATTTTACAGATGACAAAGAAAGACACAAAGGTGCTGAATGGGGAGAGGTCTTCTATAATGTCATAGAGGTAATTCAACAAGGTCAACGCCTAGACTTAGCGTCGATGACTCTGAGCTGAATGTCCCCACAGGGACTGACTGTAGTGATGGATTCCATGCCCTAACTCCATAAATGCCTACTTCCTCTTATCCCACCCCCCTCACTCTCTCCCCCTTATTCTCCTCCTTCCTGGTTGCCTCATGATCCAGCACAGATCAAACGAGAGAGCCAAGGGCTAAGCCTCCTAGCTGATGTCACAGGATTTGTCAGGGACCCTGTTCAGTGTCAGTGTTCTATGTCAATCAGCCACGTCACTCACGTGAAATAAGAAGGCAGCTGTACACTGAAACATTGCCGTTTATTTTTGGTTTTGGTTTTGATTTGGTTCTTGGTTGTTTTTGTTGTTGTTTGGTTGTTTTGTTTTGTGATTTTGTGGTTCTGGTTGTTTTGTTTTGTGTTTTTGGTTTTTCAAGACAGGGTTTCTCTGTGTAGCCCTGGCTATCCGGGAACTCACTTTGTAGACCAGGCTGGCCTCGAACTCATGGAGATCCACTTGCCTCTGCCTCCTGAGTGCTGAGAATAAAGGAGTGCACCACCTCGGCCCAGTTTCGGGGCAATTTCTACCTGGCATTTCCCTTACATATCAATGTTCTGTTCCTACACTGTTTGTTTACAGTGTAAATGACATGAGAATGTCATCAGGCCCAGGAGGGGGGGATGTGGATAGTAGGAACTGTGTAATTGATTGCACAGGCATGGGGTGACCTGGGCTCCCTCCAGCAGTCAAGCAACAATGTCTGCACTGGGCTCCTGGCCTTAGGCCTTTCATTAGCTGGCCCTGTTCCCAGGGGCCATTGATTCTCTCTGAAATGGTAGGACCTTTAGTGGGAAGACCAGATGGCTCTGAAGAGACCACACATGAAGCTCATTTGGGGAGCTCCCCGTGCAACTTGAGAATCTCCGTCCTATGTCACAACACTCAGGTGACTCACTAAGGCCAGAACATCCAGACACGTGTCCTATTCAACCCTCTCCAAGAGGGGAATCCTTCACCCTCCCCCACCCAAGGAATGCCCTGTGGTCCCTGGACCCAACCTGGTGACAGCATCCCCAGCCGGCCAAACCCTGCACAGTGCCTGACTTAACACTGTGACTGGCTCGGAGGGCTGGGTCGTCAGCACTCAGTTCTACATCCCGTACCTTCTACATCACAGTACAGACCACACCACAGTGTCACCAGGCACATGCTTCAGCCAGGGGCAGCAACAGCTGCTTTAAAGCTGGTTTATGAACTAACTGGCAGTCGTTCTGTGACCAAGGCTGGAGAACAGAGATGACAGCCATCCTTGCTTCCCGTAACTGCAACGGGCCTTTCCGAAAGGGCGGGCAAAGGTAAAAATCCATGAAAGTCATAAAGCCAGTTTATGTAGAAGTAATGGCCGCCTAGAAAGGCAAACATAAATAAACAGCTCAGAACTACTGGGCAGCTAGCAGGCTGTATGGCGTTCTCTAACTCAGGGAACACTGGAGTCATGTTCGGAGGGCAGAAGGGGCCCTAGGAAACCCCTCCCTATTCTTTCAGGAACCAGGCCTAACTCGGAGATGCCTCAGCCCATCTAGGCAGATCCTGTGATTGCATCGGCCAGACATAAAACCTGGGGCCCATAGCAGATTCTCTGTGAAAAACACCCAGATCTGCAATATCCCTGCAAATATTTCCTATTTTTAATAACATAGTATCAATTTGCAAACAGAGTAATGATCTCTGTTACTTTTCAGGAAATTATGTTTAATATCATTTACTAGAGCTAAGGAAGAACAATTTAATTGAAAGAGCCGCTCTGAACCATATTTAACCTCACATGTACTAAATGGAGTGTCTCAGAGATAAGTTATGGTTTTTAATTTACTGTAAACTAGTCTGCGCATAAGTACTATGCTGTTGCCACGCTAATAATGACCGGTTTGGGCTTAGGAAGTTCTTTTTTTTTTTTTTTTTTTTTTTGGTTTTTTGGTTTTTTTCTGATTGACTCTTCTTTCTGATGAGGGGAAAACAATGTTCCTTGTGAAGACTAAGCATGATCTGAGAGTTTTCCATACAGATTCTCAGCAAGGAGCCCACAGCCCGCCAGACTCACAGCCTCGAGACTTCAGCACCCCTAACGTGAGCTATTTAACGCTAGGTTAGAGCCCCAGCTTCTGAGAAGTGCTCATATTTCACTGGTCGGCCTGATCCTTCGCCAGGCTGGCTCCTTCACCCCTGATTAATGGGTGCCAACCACTGTACCGGCACTTTCAATGAACTTTCGTGCTCACCAAGATTAATAGCTGGATAAGAAACATTGAAACTTTATTATTCATATAATTCATTGGAAGGGATAATCCCAGGAAAATGTAGTGTGTGGCCCAAGTTAGTCGCTTGACAGTAATCGATGGGAATCCCGCTGAAGGAAACAGGTGCAGCATCTCCCGGCCTGGCTACCCACGATGAGGGCCCAGGTAAACCAGATGATCATGTTAGAACAGCTGCTTGCTCACCCATTGGTGGTCCAGAAAAGTTTGCTTCCAGGCTTTACTTTTCCCACCCCCTACTCTGCAGGCCCTTGGGTGGCTCGCCTGTCGCTGCCCTGTTTGACTTCGTTCATCTTTTCTTTTGCTTATTTTCTGGCCAACAGAGCATCATCGGTTTCCCCCATCTCCCTTTTGAGATTCTGTCTTTCCCCCAGATGTTGGCTCTATATTCCAAGCAGTACTCTCTAGGGAAGAGCATCAGTGAGCTGACTGCATGCCTCTGGCTTAGCTCAGAAACAAACACACAGGAACTAGAGAGACACCTCCGCATTTAAAAGCACTTGCTGCTCCTCCAGAGGACCTAAGTAAAGCTCCCAGCACCCATATCAGACAGCTCACAATCTCCTGTAACTCAAGCTCCCAATGGTCCAGTACCCTCTTCTGACTTCAGCAGGCAACTGCACACATGTGTGCATATACATATAGATGCACAGACATACTCACAAGTAAAAATTAAAAAGTAAGAAATGGACACATGACCTAATCAGGGCCAATGAGAGATGGCAAGAGCACCACTGAGACAGCCGATGGACAGGGAGTTTGACAGCTCAGGAGCCACCAAGCCAACACAAGGGATTAAGGGTGACGCCATATAGGTCTTTGGTCTAGCTGTACCTGAAGTAGTCCTAATTCTGAGCACTGAACACTTTTTAATATGTGAGTCATGTTTGACCCTTGAATTCACAACACTTTGAATGAAGTGTTCTCCTTGGAGATCTTGAGTGAAGTAATGAAAAGGCAAGAAGCCCTGGCTAGTGGCATCATGCCAAGACTGTGGTCCCTCCCCTGCTCTTGAGACTCCTGAGATGGTCTGTTAATGTGTGTCTTTAAGCTAGACCCCATCTAGGGTCAGTGAAATGGCTTATGGGTAAAGGCACTTGCTGTCAAACTTGACAGCTTGAGCTCCGTCCCCAGGTCCCATGTGGTTAGGCCTGCAAGTTTCCCTCTGACCTCTACATGTGTACCATGGCATACATGTGACCCCCTGCCCCAATAAGTAAATAAATGTAATTTGAAAATAATTTGAGTACTGCAGAGTTCTATCAGTAGTTAAAAACACTTGTTCTTACAAAGGATCACAGTTTAGTTCTCAGCACCGTATGTTGGCTCACAATCATCTGTAACTCCAGTTCCAGGGAATCCGGCACCGTCTTCTGACTTTGGCAGGCATCAAGCACATGCGTGGTACATACATACATGCAGGCAATCAATTCATATACCTAAAGTAAATTTATCTAATTTTTTGAGACAAGGTTTTGATGTGGAATTCCCCTCTGTATGCTGTGATTATCATTGACTAATAAAGAAACTGTTTTGGGCCTATAGCAGGGCAGAACAGAGCTAGGTGGGGAAAATTAAACTGAATGTTGGGAGAAAGAAGGCAGAGTTAGAGAAAAGCCATGTAGCTGAGTTCAGAACCTTGCCAGTAAGCCACACCCTTGTGGCGATACACAGATTAATAGAAATGGGTTAAATGTAAGAGCTAGCCAATAAGAAGCTAGAGCTAATAGGCCAAGCAGTGATTTAAACAATATAGTTTCTGTGTGATCATTTCTGGAGTCTGAGCTGCCAGGAATGAACAAGCAGCCTCCTCCTACAACAGGGTTTTTCTATGTAAATCAGTCCTGGCTGTCCTGGAACTCACTTTGTAAATCAGACTGGTCTTGAACGCATAGACATCCGATTGCCTCTGCTTTCCAGGCTCTGAAATTAAAGAAGTATGCCACCACACATTACTAAGAAAAATTTTTAAAGATTTGTTTATTTCAGGTGCATTGGTGTTATACCTGCATGTCTCTGCAACGGTGTTGGATCTCCTGGAACTAGAGTTACAGATAGCTGTGAGCTACCATGCGGGTGCTGGGAATTGCCAGAAGAACAGCCAGTGCTCCTAACCCCTGAGTCAACTCTCCAGTCCCTGCTAAGAACTTTTTAATGATTATTTGAGCCATCTACTAGCCTGCCAATGGACTCATTTTCAACTAAAGTTATTGGGATATCAGCCCCCCTTGCCCACAGCTCAGGCTCCACAACACAATGCAGAGCAATCGATGGATACATTCCTGGGCTTCTAGGCTCTGACATTGTGGTCTTGGGCAACACAGACCCATCACCTCGTCCATCTATAGACCTGAATCTGCACACATCACCAAGATCAGAGTTGATGGACAGACAGCTGAAGGACAAGTCTCACTGCAGAAGGACATCACCTACAGACAGTTCACACGCAAACACAAAAATGTTCAGAGAGGCACACAGGTGGGCAAGATGTCAACACTGCAGAGGAAAGCTACATGCCAGGTTCCTGTCAGCAGTACCCTCTGGGCAGAGCTGGAGGAAAAAGGTGCTGACCAGGGTCGTGAAGGAGGTCTCTGCAGGATCTGCTGTCTTTTCTTTCCAAGACAGACCTAAAGTCTAGGGGTGCAGTGTATTTCAGTTGGCAGCATGGCTTCCTGGCATGCGTGAGACCCTGGGTACAGTTTCTAGTGCCATCTAAAACTAAGCAGGGTAATTATGCCTGTATCCAAGCATTTGGAAGGTAGAGACGGGAGGATCAGAAGACAACGCTTATATTTAGCTACATAGTGAGTTTAAGACTAGCCTGGACTGCTGCATGAGATTCTGTTCCTACCCCCATCTCAAAAAAATAAAGTAAAACAGACCTGACATGATGAAGGTTTCTGGTGTGCTGGGCAGAGGTGATGGGGTGAATCATGCTCTCAGGTACTAGGATTTTTCTCAAGCTTTACCTTTTTGTAATTTCATGGTATGAATGTTTATGTACCATGTGTATGACTGGTGCCCCTGCAGAGGCCAGAAGAATCCCCTGAACTGTTCTTGCAGGCAATGATGAGCTGCTGTTAATGCCACCGATGGGAATAAGACCACTACCACAATTTAAAGCCAAATTGGAAGCAAGCTTTAGTTAAATACTGGCAGGTGGATGGGCTCTGGCCAGGTCTAGGTTTCCAGAAGATAGCCCTGAATCAAACTTTGCAATGGCTTAAGTATTTCCCATCAGGTCCAATCCAGGGCTAAGCACACATCCTGACATACCTCCAGCCTACATCCAATCAGGGGCAAGCATACATCCTGACATACCTCCAGCCTACATCTAATCAGGAGCAAGTGTGCATCCTGACGTATTTCCTGCTGGTGAACCTCCCACCCACATGTGATCTAGCACATCCCATGAAGATGGGGCAAACAAACTTGTTTAGGGGAGTGAAAACACGTGGTTTGTTATCTCCCATAAGCAGTAGCCTCCAACATTTTAGGAACTCTCTGCCCTTGGCAAGGGGCTTGCAGATCAGAGGTATTTTTATTTCATGAATCTCTTAGGCCCAGTAATTAAAACTTAAAACGTAACTTTGGCTATCACACTGCCAACCAAACCTAGTTTTGGTTGCAAACCTAGTACTAGGTTTGGTACTGGGAACCAAACCTAGGTCCCCTAGAAGAACATCCAGTGCTCTTAACTTCTGAACCATCTTTCTAGCCTCTGATTTTTATTAAATAGGGTCTCGTGTAACTCAGAATAGCCTCAAATTCAACAGGTAGCCAAGAATGGATTTTGAATTCCTGATCCTCCTGCCTCTGCCCCCCCAAATGTATAATGGGATTATAGGCACATACCACCATTTGACTGTGAGTTTTTGTTTTAAAATCAAGCATAACCCCCCCCCCACAACCAGTTTTCAAATGTGAAGAGTTACCAGCTGAGACGATAGTTGGACCCTGGGAGTGGAAGTTGCTGCGGAGGGAGAGCCATGATGTACTATGATTTCTAGAAGTCAACTTGAAACTGGGTGGTAATGGCGCGCGCCTTTAATCCCAGCACTCTGGAGGCAGAGGCAGGCCAGTTCAAAAAACAAACAAAAATAAATCAAAAATTAAAAAAAAAAAAGAAGCCAACTTGTCGGGAATGATAATCAGGCCAGGGTAAACCCTGAAGCAGAGAATGCACACATATACCATCCAAGGAACAAAACATCATGAGGGACAGAAAGTGGCTCTTCATGAGGAGCTGGGGGAGATAAGAAAAAGGAGGGTAGGGCTGGAGAGATGGCTCAGTGGTTAAGAGCATTGCCTGCTCTTCCAAAGGTCCCGAGTTCAATTCCCAGCAACCACATGGTGGCTCACAACCATCTGTAATGAGGTCATGTGCCCTCTTCTGGCTTTCAGGCATACACGCAGAAAGAATATTGTATACACAACAAATAAATAAATAAATATTTTTAAAAAAAAAAAGAAAAAGGAGGGTAGAATATATGAGATTGTTCTCCGGCCTCTGCATATATACATACATACCTACACACATGAGCACACACAGGAAAAAAAAACTTGTCATCAGCACAAGACTTCAGAAACCAGTCACCTTCACCATAACCCACACAAAACCATGCACACACACAAAAATAAATGAATAAATAAATAAATAGGGGCTGGAGAGATGGCTCAATGGTTAAGAGCACTGGCTGTTCTTCCAGAGGTCCTGAGTTCAGTTCCCAGCAACCACATGGTGGCTCACAACCATCTATAACGAGATCTGGTGCCCTCTTCTGGCCTGCAGATGCACATGCAGGCAGAACACTGTCTGCATAATAAATAAATAAATCTTTAATAAATAAATAAAATTAAATAATTAAAAATAAATAAAAATTAAAACCTAAAAGATGGGTTGGTGAAATGTCTTGGTGGATAAAGGCACTTGCTGTCAAGCCTGTCAGACAACCTGACTTCCATTCCCAGGACCCCCACGGTGGAAAGAAAGAACAGATTCCCACACGTTGTTCTCTGACTGCTACATGCCTGCTATGGCGTGCCATTTCCACATGCAAAATAAATAAATGTTACAAAAGAAAATCAAGCCTTGGCCAGGTGGTGGTGGCACATGCCTTTAATCCCAGCCTTGAGAGGTGGAGGCCAGTGGGTCTCTAGGAGTGGGAGGCTAGTCTGATCTACACAGTAAGTTCCACACAAGCCAGGGCTATCATAAAGAGACCCTGACTACTAAACAATGTTTTAAAAAATTTTTTGAAAAGTTAAAAATTCCTTAATTTTTATTCCTGGTACCACTACCACAGTTTACAGGGACACTGTGTCTGGTGTGATAAAAGGAAAAAGACAAAAGCCAGAGCATACAAAAGACCTCAGGAATGTACATCTAATTGACACTACATTGCATCAGCCAATAGCTGCATTCTGTGCAAACCGTGCCTGTGACAGTCCGAACGAGAAGGGTTTGCTGTGGAAGCTGCAGTAACCTTTCTGACTATGGCTCCCCATTCCTTCTGTGGCAGAATTTTACTGTCCCTCTGGTGCACTTGGGATGACTGCCTCAAAGAAACCTGTAGCTTTCCTAACAATTCCTTTCTCCCTCGCTCTCTGATGTGGGAGATCCTTCTGTATATGTGTTGCCTTTATTAGTTAACGAATAAAGCTGTTTTGGCCAATAGCCTAGCAGAGTAAAGCCAGGTGGGAAATCCAAACAGAGATATAGAGAGAGTAGGCAGAGTTAGAGAGACGCCATGTAGCTGCCGAAGGAGAAGGACATACAGGAGACTTCCTGGTAGGTCACAGCCTCGTGGTGATACATAGATTAATAGAAATGGGTTCATTGAAGATGTAAGAGCTAGGGGCTGGAGAGATGGCTCAGTGGTTAAGAGAACAGGCTACTCTTCCAAGGTCCTAAGTTCAATTCCCAGCACTCACATGGTGGCTCACAGCCATCTCATAACTCTCATGAGATCTAATGCCCTCTTTCTGGGTGTGCAGATGTACATGTAGACAAGAACACATATACATAAAATAAATAAGTAATTCTTTAAAAAAAAATAGGAGCTGTGATTTTTTTAAAAAAAAAAAAAGCTGTAAGAGTTAGCTACAATTATGTCTGAGTCATTGACCAAGCAGTATTGTAATTAATATAGTTTTTGTGTGATTATTTTGGTCTGGGTGGCCGGAAAACAATTGAGCTCACTCTCTCTCACTTTCTCTCTCTCTCTCTCTCTCTCTCTCTCTCTCTCTCTCTCTCTCTCTTTCTCTCTCTCCTGGTAAAACCGTAGCCCTTTTCTGCTGTTCTTTTAAAACCTTCTGCTACCACGTCCACCACTTCGACCACCGAATCCGTAACCATCACCATCAGGACTACCTGAGCTTCTTTCACCAAAACTGCTCCCTTTCATGGATCTGTAATTGAATTGCTGTTGTCCACTATAATTTCCAAAGTTATAGCTCCCACCACTGCCGTAGTTACCTCCACCAAAATTTCCTCCTTCACTGTAACCATCATATCCTGCTCCTCCACCAGATCCGCCACCTTGTTCTCCATAGCCTGATCCACCACCACCATAGCCTCCTCTGCTACTGTAGAACCACCCCATAGCTGCCACCATCACCTCCAAACCCCTTACATTCACCATCACCACCTCCATAACTACCTCTGTTGCCGCCACCTCCACCACCGTAGCCTCCTTTTCCACCAAGTTTCCACTATGACCAAAATTACCTCCACCACCTCCAAAGTTTCCTCCATGACCTATAAAGCTGCCAGATTTACCTCCACAACCTCTCTGTGATCCCGCAGACTGCATCTCTTATTTAGAGAGGGCCTTTTTCACTTCACAATTATGGCCACTAATAGTGTAGTCTTTCTGGACAACAATTTTATTAACTGTGTCATGAGTTGTCAAAAATTACAGAAGCAAATCCTCTGGTTTTTCTGCACTCTGCCTGTCTTCCATAGCTTCTATGGTTTCATTCTTGCCATACTTTTCAAAGAAGTCTCTCAGATTATATTCTTCTGTAAAAAGTTATTCTTCTTTAATGCCACCAACAAACATTTTTTTCCCTATTAAATGGGCACCAGGTTTTTCAGAATCCTCTCTGGAAACGGCTCTCTTTGGTTACACCACACGCCCATCAGCCTCGTGTGGCCAAATGCACACTGCAGCATCCATCTCTTCAACACAAGAATAGGTCACGAAACCAAAGTCCCCTGGAACGCTTTGTTTGGGGGAATCTCTCATTGCCACACAGTCTGTAAGTGTGCCCCATTTCTCAAAATGTTCTCTTAAGTTCTCATCTGTGGTTTCAAAGCTCAGACCACCAATAAACAGCTTCCTCAACTGTTCTGGTCCCTTTGGATCACAGCACTCCATTTTGAGACCAGATAGCCTAAAGTTAAAGAGAAACAAAAGTCTAAGAAAGTGTATGACTACCTGTGACCTCTCTCTCCAGTTGTGAACATACCCCCTCTGGACAGTTAATCTGGCGCCTTGTACAGCGGCTATAAAAGACAATGCCCTTCCAGGTCCCAGCATAAAATGAATTTGGGAGTCAGGGAAGGGTTGATGGTCTGTCTTGATTGCCAACCTACCTAGATTCAGATACCATGGAAACAACCCTCTGTGTGTGGCTATGATTCAGTTAATTGAGGCAGCACCAGCCCGTGGGTTGGGGGTCCTAGACTGTATAAAATGGGAAAAGCGAGCTGAGCACAGACATGCATCTCTCTGCTTCTTGACTACAGACACAGGTGACCATCTATCTCACACTCTTGTCACTGTGACTCCCCCACCACAATGGACTCTACCCTCAAAATGGGAGCCAAGACGAGACCACTTCCCTTGAGTTGCTTTTTGGTACCTAACACCAGGCTTGCCATTTGATGGCTGGTGTCTCTGAGGAAAGCAGGTTGGCCACCATGAAGCAGACAAAAGGAGCAAGGGTAAACATGTTCGCCACAGGCAGAAGCTTTCTCAGCAGCAACTGCTTCAGGCCTCACAACCCGCTAAAGCAGGTAGCTCTTAAAATCCCCCACTTTCCAGAAAAGAAAACTGAGGCCCCGTTCTGCCTCAGGTCACACAGCTGGCATGAGTATCTGGGTTTCAAAACTGGAACAGCCTTTTCTCCCCTGCTAGCCTGCTTCTCAAGGGGGCTGCTCAGGAGGAGGCAGAATTGGACCCACATTCTTTCCCTCAGCGAGGAGGTCTTTGAGGCCATAAGATTTCTGAGCAGGCTCATTACTGACCCTTGTGAGATTTCCCATGCTGAGCCAGGCAGCCAGCAAGCCCTGGATAGCTCTGCACACATCTCCTTGGCAGAGGTTAGCTCTGAAGTCAGTGCAGGCCTCCGCATCCCAGCCAGCCTCCCGCTGGCGGGTTCATCCGAGCACAACTCTGCGCATCCAACCAATGAATAATAAATTTAATAATTAAAGAATAATTAATTACACCTGAAACTTCTCACTTGGGGGTACAATTAGCCTCTGGCTCCTTTAGAATGAGTTGCCAGTGACTAATGGTGCCCTCAAGGAAGCATTTGTAAGTACAGTTAATTGTGTGCAAAATTGAACCCACAAATACTTGCGAGCATAAAAATTATTCTCACAAAAACAGTTTGTTCAAAATCCAGCCCATGGTTTTTTTAAAAGAGCCCTGTGGCTGGTTCCATAGACCCAGGAAGATGTTGGAGGCCCGCGTGGGGGGCCGTCCTCCCCTGCACCAGGGTCACCTGAGGGCAGAGGCTCCAGGAGGCAGAAACCCAGGCAGTCACACAGCAGCGCAGGGTGTTGTGCGGAATCCATAAGGAATTAATGAGAAGTTATGGGAAAGAGCCGAGCAGGATAAAGCAAGATTTAAGGGCAAACCTCCTGCTTTGTTCTTTCGAACTTCAGAGCCAAAGCCAAAACCCTCCGAAGTCAGGAGACTGGGTACCGGCTTCTTGTTCTCTCCGTCACCTGAAATACCCCTGTCTGTGGATGCTTTCCAGCATCCTGCCAAGAAGAGTATGAGAGGGACACTGCATCTTCCCTGGACACATCACTCTCTTACTCATCAGTGATGCTCCGGGACGCACAGACACAGTCCTGAGTCCTCAGGTGGTCTCCAAGGAGCAAAAAAACTCAACCACTCTCACCATCTGTTACCAACACCTCTTGCTCAATATCCCACAATGTCCACTCCCAGCCTTATGCCCACACCACCTGCTGTTTCCTCTGCCCAACATGCCCTTCCAGATACTCACAATGCACACATGTATACACTGAGCTCACTGACACATACAGATGCATATGAACAGACAGGTTTAAGGCAGTGCACATTTATATGAATGCATGTTCATACATACACGGAAACACACATGCTCATAGTCATACAAGCAGCTACATATTCACAATGCCATATGTACATACTAAACCACAAATAAATGCATATAAATAGACATATGTTTGATGCATATGTTTGAAACATAAACATGTACATACATATTGCATGTTCATGCAGTGTGCTCATATACATACATGCTAAGCTCCTAATATACACATACTTATGATGCACATATATATACTGAACACAGAACATATATAAATGAATATGAATAGATATGTAAAAAAACAGTGCACACTTATGCACCTGCATGATCATACATACTTATGAAAACTTATGCTCATAAGCATACAAGCAAACCCTTACATACATATATTTACAATGCACATATGTATAAACATAATATACACATATACACACATACTCTGGTACCCAAATATATATATGGATACATAAATATGCATTCAGACATCCATTCTTATACACACACACACCCTGACACACATATGTATAGATACATAAATATGTATTAGCCATCCATACTAACATTTGCACACATGTAAAAGCAACAGGGTCACTCAAGTACAGAAGTCACACTTACATACACACATTTGTCATATGTGTGACTTCCTCTTTTCTCAGATGGTACACCAATTTCCAAGGCTGCAAGCTTTTCCTAACCACCTTCTCGCCTTAGATAAGTTCTCTCTCTTCCCTGGGCCACTCTCAGACCCGTCTTCCTGTGACCGACTGACTGCCCTCCTGTTTAGAAGACCTTCATGACATGGTCTGGGGCCACCCCTTTGTACCCAGTGGCATCATAGTGCCCAGCACATAGCAAATGTCCCTTATTGTGTACAGACATAAATGACAAGAGAACAAAGGAAGGATGTGGGGCCTGTGTCGCTGTGAAGAATCCACGCGAGCTTACTCTACAGCAGTGTCATAGGAAATACCTCGGCAGGAGTCACCTTCTGGAACTGCCCTCTTGAAGGCACAAAGCAAGGGAAACCCTCGTTTGTTCCCCTCATTCAGGGAGAGGTCTGCTCATCGTTCTCAGAAGACAGAAGCCACTGCCCTCAGCTCTGAGACTAGAGGAGTTTTTTCAGACAACTCACACTTCCAGGAACAGCATCCTAAGCTGTGTGCATAGGGTCTGCCAGGCCAACTGACAGCCCCAGAGGGGAGACAAAACAGAAGGAACATTGGATGGAGGGGAGGAGGGGAGCCTCTCAGGCAGAAGACAAAAGAGACAGGGTCGGAGGATGAAGAGACGGCTAAATGCTTAAAAGCACCGAATGCTTTTCCAGAGGACCTGAGTTCGATTCCCAGCACCTACATGACAGCTCATAACCATCTATAACTCCAGTTCCAAGGGATCTGATACCTTCTGACCTCTGAGGGCACCAGGTATATATGTGCTCCACAGACATATATACAGGTAAAATACCCATAGACAAAAAAATAAATAAATAATTTGTTTAAGGATGGATCTGGAGGAAGCAAGAGATGGCAACAGATTCAGGGAGGTCGTTATATTGTGTGTGGCCTCGACGGCATGTGAGAGAGGTTTTGTCACGGCCTGGTAGAATTAAACTGGGGAAACACTGCAGACTCCCAAGGAGAGGAACACAGGCCAGAAGTTCCTCAACTCCAGCAGAGAAATTTGGACTCTGTCTGCTAGGGAACCAGTAGGTACTTGACATTCTGTGTGTGTTCTTGTTATGCTGTGGAACCCTATCAACCCTTCCAAATCTCACTCTGATGCCACGGCCTGGAAGAAGCCTATTTCCCAACAGGAACAAACATCATACCACTAGGAGGCATCTTAGAGCCTTTGGCTGTCCTGTCCTCACCTCAGGCACAGATTCCTTCACTAACTGTCAATCAACATTTGGTGCCTGCAAGGGTAAGGGGAAAATGTGGTCATCCCAGGATGGCATTTGCTCTGCCTGCAGCCTCATGCCCAAAGAAGTGATAGGCCATTTCACACACCCAGATGCTTGGTCCTGCTTTTTGTCACGTTGCTTCTGGAAGACAGACATCCCTGGGGGCACAAACATGTGCCCTGGGTCTCTGGTTAGAAGTCTGCATCCCTTTATCCGTTTTCTTCTTGGCAGTTGCTCAGAGTGTCACCCCATTGTCTTATGATGCGGGTGTTGGGGGTCCTGAGCATCTAGAAGCCCGTGGGAAGTCATGGCGGGGCAAAGCATCAGCACTGTCTCTTGGTGAAAGATTCAGGACTTGAAGAAATTTTAATGAGTCCCAAGGAGGGGCTCAATTGCGAAATAAAACCAGTCACTTAAGAAAGCCTGATAGTTGGCCTGGGGGAGTTCTGTCCATTAAAATTTTGCCTTGCAAACACAAGGAATTGAGTTTGATCTCCAGAGACTATGTGTGGTAATTTGAATGTAATTGGCCCCCATAAGCTAATAGGGAGTGGCACCCGTTAGGAGGTGTGGCTTTGTTGGAGGAAGTGTGTCACTATGGAGGTGGGCACTGAACTCTCAAATATGTTCAAGGCACGGCCAGTGAGACAGTTCACTTCCTGTTGCCTGTGGATCAAGATGTAGGACTCTCAGCTCCTTCTCCAACACCATGTCTGCCTGTACGTCACCATGTCCTGTCATGATGATAATGGGAAAAAACTCTGAAATTGTAAATACCCCATTAAATGTTTCCCTTTATAAAAGTTGTCATGATCACAGGGTGTCTGTACAGCAATAGAAACGCTAACTAAGGCACACACACACACAAAACCAGCCAAGGTGGCAAGCCCTAGTAGTCTCGGCCTCTGAGAGGGACAGAAAGAATGCTAGAGCTGGAGGAGGCTATGAATGGTTGTCTTCTGGATGTGGCATGGCCACTGCATCCTGCACTCACAGCGGCTACGGTTCCCTGCACCAGACCCATGTAATGTCGAGCCAGCCGACATTCCAGCATGGATGGGGAGGGGCTCATATGGCCCCACTCCTAGCTGAGGACCAAACTTGGGTTTTCTGTAAGAGCGGGGAAATGCGGCTAACCACTGGGCTGCCTCCAGCCCTCTTCTCTTACTTTTCATACCACGTGTTCTACCATCCCTTCCCCACTTAAGATTTCCCGCGGCTCTTGTGAACACAGCAAATGAGGCTTCACGGGCACAGGTGAGTGCCATTTGTCTGTGCCATGCTCCTGGCCTGGGTGACATGCTACAGATCAGTGCATTTTCCTGTCTGACCCTCCACATCTCAATTCTGAGTCTGTGTTGAAAGTCCTCCCTAATTAGGAGGCTCCCTGCTCCCCGTTGGGCTGACCTTTTGGGCCATGTTTCTAATTAGAGTGTTGGGCTGGCATTCTATTAACTGTAAAAATGGTGATTCTTAGATTGAGTTAATTGCTGGTATCTGTGTGCAATGGTCCCCGAAGATACTATACATTACAGTAAATAAACCTTGGGTCCAAATCCCATGATGGGCTTACAGGCTTGATAAATGCTCTGTCATACCGATGGAAGCCCCAGTCATCTAGGCCCTCCCAAGCCCTTTCTGGGCAAGCTTTTCCAAAGGAAACTTATTATAGGTAGCCTCCTGGTTCTCTTTTTTTGTTTGTTTGTTTTTATTATTTTAAATTACGTATAGGGTGTGTGTGTGCTCACGTATGTGGATCTGTGCACCGGAATACAGGTAACAGGGAAGCCAGAGACCATGGATACCTAGGAGTTGGAGCTGCAGACTGTTGTGAGCAGCCTGACATGTGTGTCAGGTTCTCTGGAAGAGTAGTACATGTTTGTTTGTTTTTTATTGCAGGGGTGGGGGTTCAAGACAGGGTTTCTCTGTTGCTTTGGCTCCTGTTCTCCAGCTCTTGTAGACTAGGCTGGCCTCGAAGTCACAAAGGTCTGCCTGCCTCTGCCTCCCAAGTGCTGGAATTAAAGGTATGCATCACCACTGCCTGCCTGTTGTACATGGTCTTAACAGCTGAGTCATCTATCTATCTATCTATCTATCTATCTATCTATCTATCTATCTATCTATCTATCTATCTATCTATCCAGCCAGCCTCTCTTTTGATTTTTCAAGAAAATAAACCAGCCAGGCAGCTATGGTGATGCACACCTTTAATGCCAGAATGTGGGAGGCAGAAATAGAAATAGGTAGATATCTGAGTTCAAAGCCAGCTTTATCTATTAATGAGTTCAAGGCAAGCAAGGGCTACACACACACACACACACACACACACACACACACACACACAATGAGGATGTATATTAAAAAAAGTAAAAGAGTCAGAGACAGAAAGAGAGAGAGAGAAAGAGAGAGAGAGAGAGAGAGAGAGAGAGAGAGGAAAAAGAAAAGCAACCAAAGGAAAAAAAAAAGAAAGAAAGAGAAGAAAAGCAACCATCAGACCTCCCAGCCAAGACTCCTCTTTGTAGACACATGTCAACAAACCAAGCAAGATACGGCAAATGATTTCCTCTAGTTGTGATGGAAACGGCTGCACATTGATAGTGGAGCGGCTCTAACCCATCCAAACCACTGGGAAGTATTTGGTAATAGAGTCAAGAACCTTAAAAATGTCCACCTTGGTTTTTTCATAAAGTAAATGTTGTCTTAGTTACCTTTCTTGTTGTTGCACAGGATCTGAGTTTGGGTCTCAGCACCCACTTCTGGTAATTTATACCCTATAACTCTCTTCTGGCTTCCAAGGGCTCCTGAACTCATATGCACATACTCACAAGCAAACATACACATACATACATGTAATTAAAAATAATAAGCAGAACAGTGGCACATGTCTTTAATCCTAGCACTCAGGAGACAGAGCCAGGTGGATCTCTGTGAGTTGGCCAGCCTGATGTTCCAAGACATCTAGGGCTGTTGCACAGAGAAACATTGTCTTGAAAAACCCAAAATAATAACAATAATAATAATAATAATAGTAAAAGAGCACGGTGACTCACACCTTTACTCTGGAGGAAGAAGCAGGTGGATCTCAGTGAGTCAAAACCAACCTGGTCTGCAGAGTGAGTACCAGGACAGGCAGAGCTGTTACACATAGAACCCTGTCTTCACAAAAGAAAGAAAGGAAGGAAGAAAAAAGAATGAAAGAAAAGATAATGACATTATGAACTTGATGTGGCAAATTAAACTCCAAGTTGAAAATAGGCCTTCCCTGTCTAAAACTTCCTTCAGAATGGTCACAGTCATTTTTTTCCGCAGACTTGAAGTTTCTGCAATATCTACCAGAGGCTCAGGGCTCTATGCCCCACTGTGGAAGCGGGATTGACTGCTTGTGGGGATGCAGGCTTCTCTTCAAGTGTGTGGACAATGCAGTTAGTTATTCCCAGACAATACAGACCACTCCTTGGACGCTCTCAGGCAGCACTCCAAGCCCAGTATCTCCTCTGTCAAAGCAGAAGCACCACCCGACCTTCTCTGCTGCTGAATTGAATCTAGAGTCTGAAAATGGACAGTCGTGCCCACTTGCGGGAGAGTGTTCCTACTCAAGTGCATTGCCCTCTTCCGTCTGAAACATCAGGCACGCTGTCTTTCTGGGCCTCACTCCCCCAGTCCGGACTCCAAGAGCCCCTGCTCTTCCTCTGGTCATGAGCTCAGCCTCCACATCCTGTCTGGCTGTGGGATGGCACCACCAAACACCCTGCATCTCCCAGAACTAGGGGCTTCAAATGAGAAGGGCTTCCAGCCTGCCCTGCTGATGGGTGCTTTCTATTGATTCTCTTAAAAGCCAGGATCCTAAAAAGACATCTGGTGGGAATGACTTGGGGTAAGGGTTGACAGTAACTACGCAATTTGCTTTGACTTTGTTCTCCTCTTTCAATTATAAAAGTAGTACGTGTTAAAGGTTCTTGTTTGTTTGTTTTTAATGAAAAATGGCTGGCAAGATGGCTCAGTATGTAAGTGCCATTGCTGCCAAGACCGATGACCTGAGTTCAAGCCTGGGGACTCGCATAGTAGAAGAAAAGAACCGAGACTTGTGGGTTGTATAGTCTGACCTCTGTAAGCAGAACAAGTGTGCTCACGTGCAGAGGTTCACACCCCATCCCAAACACAAAAGTAACCTATTCTTTGAAAATTGTCGAAAGCTCTGGGAGGTGGTGGCGCACGCCTTTAATCCCAGCACTGGAGAGGCAGAGGCAGGAAGATCTCTGTGAGTTCAAGGCCAGCCTGTTCTACAGAGTGAGTTCCAGGACAAACTCCAAAGTTACAGAAAAAACAACAAAAAAGTGGAAGCTACTTCTCAGCTTTCCCAGCGTCACTTCCCAGAGTGTGGTGGGATGGAATCTACTTGAGAATCTGTTTTTGTTATTCTCATTTTCTCCCTTAAAGTTTGTTATTTCCCGGCTGAGTATGATGGGTCATGTCGTGTCTGCAGTATCAGCACTCATGACGCAGAGGCAGGAAGAGCTCAAATTTGAAGTCAGCTTGGCAAGGCTTCATAGCGAATTTTGAGACCAGGCTAGATAGTGAGGCCTTTGTCTGGGTAAAAAAAAAAATAGCAAAACAAAACAAAACAGAACAGAACAAAAAAAAAAAAAAAACATTGCTTATGGTCAGCAAGATGGTTCAGCGGGGTAAAGTACCCATCACCGAGTCTGACCATCTGAGTTTGACTGTTGGGACGTACATCGTAGAAGGAAAGAAGAGATTCCCAGAAACTGTCAACTGATGCACACACACTACTGTGACAATAACTTAATCACTTGTTTACATTACAAAACTGGTATGAATTTATCTTAGAAAACAGAGACAAACACACAAGAATATACAAAGCTTAGTTCTAACTAACCTGGATGCCCTTGTTCGTTTTCAATATAAGCCTTCCAGTTTTAACTCTGTATGCACGCACATGAAACTTCAAAGTTGGGGCCACATTATAATTCTGAGTTCCAATGTGCCTTTTCTTCTTTAATTTAATTCATCATTTATTTTTATTTTACGTGTGTGAGTGTTTTGCCTACATTCAGGTGCATCACACGCATGCCTGGTACCTTCAAAGGCCAGAGGAGGGCATCAGGAACCCCAGGAACTAGAGCTACTGCCGGTTGTGAGGTGCCACGTGGGTGCTGGAGACCAAACCCAGGTCCTCAGCAAGAGCAGCCGGTGTACTTCACCACTGAGCCATCCTTCCAGCCCCAAACTGAGCCATCTTTTAGGAGTAAATTTATCCCACCGAACATCAATGATGTCTCTCCTTTTTCCTGTCTTCTGATAGCTGGTGTGTTACATTTTTTTGCTTGTGTAACCCTGAGATGCCTTGTACAAGAAGAATTCTATGACGTTAGTTCCTCTGGAACTGACGTATTTCACTTAATGTCTTCTCGGTCCATCCACATTGTCACGAATTACAGTGTCTCCCCTTCCTTCTCATCCTCCATCCCTTCTTCCCCTTCTCCACTTCTGCCTCCCCCTCCCCCTCCTCTACTCTCATGGCTTTCCTTTCCTCCCTTCTTCTGTACATCTCCTCTTTCTCTCCTTCACTCTCCCATCTTCTACCTCACCTCCTCCTCTTCTCTTTTCTCCCTGTCCCTCCATCTCCTCCTCTTATTCCTCCCCTTTACCACAACCGTCACCTCCATCTTTTCCTTTTCCTCTATCTCCTCCTCCTCTTCCTCCATCTCGACCTCATCTTTCCTCTCCTCCTTCAACTAGGCCTTGAAGAGCTCAGACTGGCCTGAGCTCATGATCTACCTTCTTCTGCCGTCTTCGCAATGCTGGGATTCCAACATGTACCACCATGCCCAGCTTGGATTTCCTAGTTTTTAAAGACTTCTTGATATTTTATTGCATGTTTAATACTACATTCTGTTTATCTCTTAATCTGTCCACGGCCATTTGGGTTGTTTCCGCTCCATCGGCTATGGTGGAAAGTCCTACAGTGAGCACACACATGTATACAAATAGCTCTTGGAATACTGCTTTGAATTTCCTTTGCTATATACCCAGAAGCTGGAGTTCTGGATCATATCATAATTTTATTTTTAATCTTTTGAGAAGCCTCCATCCTGCTTCTGTGGAGGCTGCACCATTTGGCACTTCCACCCACAGTGCACTGGGGTTCCCTACAGTTTCTCCACATTGTCAACGCTTTTTTTTCCCCCTAGTTCTTTTGAGGGTGTTGGGGAAGAAATCTGAGTAGTTTTTTGTCTCATTGTTTTTAATTTCTGAAACACTCTGTAACCCTGGGTGATGTGGAACTCTATATATCCCTTACTGGCCTTCAAGGTAATCCCCCTGCCTCCATCTCTTGAGTGCCAGGATTATGCTGACCTGACTATAGTTTGCATTTGCATTTTATTGGTGGTTTTTGTTGATGCTGAGCAAACTTTCATTGGTTGGCTGACCATTTTCCAGCCTCTTTTTTTTCTTTTTTTTTTTTGTATACAATATTCTTTCTGTGTGTATGCCTGCAGACCAGACCTCATGACAGATGGTTGTGAGCCATCATGTGGTTGAACTCAGGACCTTTGGAAGAGCTGGCAATGCTCTTAACCACTAAGCCATCTCTCCAGCCCCTCTTTTGTTCTTTGCAGGTACATGTGGTGTGGGTGTGGGTGTAGTGTGCACGTGTGCATATGCATGTTGGGGTGGGGAGACTCACATGTGTATGCAGGTGTGTGTGGAGGGATTCTTCCTGAATCACTTGTACCGAGAGCTCATCAATTCAACTAGTCTAGCTGTCTAGCTGGCCAGCTTGCTGAGGGGGTTCCCTGTCTCCACTTCCAAGTGCTGGAAGTGCAGGTGGGTTGGCACACCTGCTTGGCATTGCCATGGGTGCTAGGCTCAGGTGCTAGGACTCAGGTCCTCAACAAGTGTGCACATGGAGCCATCTCCCCGGCTCTTGTTGTATTTTTTCTAATTTATTTATTATGTATATAATGTTCTGGGCACCAGATTTCATTATAGATGGGTGTGAGCCATCATGTGGTTGCTGGGAATTGAACTCAGGACCTCCGGAACAGCAGTCAGTTCTCCTAACCTCTGAGCCATCTCTCCAGCCCTCTCTTGTTGTTCTTTCTTTTTTTTTTTTGCTTTTTTTTTCAAAGTTTATTAAATTATAAAAGTTTCCATTTCCGCCCCTCCTCCCAACTCCCTCCCACTTCCACTTCCCCCACTCCCTCTCCTCCTCCCTCTCCATCCCTAAGAGTAGTCAGGGTTTCCTGCCCTGTGGGAAGTTCAAGTTCCTCCCCCCTCCCTCCAGGTCCAGGAAGGTGGGTATCCAAACAGACTGGATCCCAAAAATCCAGTATATGCAGAGGAAACAAGTCCCAGTGTCATTGTCAATGGCTTTTCAGAAAGACTCCGGGCCAGCCACATGCAGAGAATCCGGTCACATTCAGAGACTCTGGTTGGATCACGTGCTCGTTCAGTTCCAGTCCAGCTGGCCTTGGTGAACTCTCATTAGATCAGTCCCCTTGTATCAGTGGGTGATGGCACCCATCGCAGTCCTGATTTCTTTTTTCATTTTCTTCATCCTTCTGCTCCTCATTTGGACCGTGGAGGGCTCAGTCCGGTGCTCCAATATGGGTCTCCGTCTGTATCGCCATCCAACGTCGGATGAAGGTTTCCTCTGCTCTTGCCTTCTTTGTTCACGTTCTCCTTCCTTCTGCCTCTCGTTTGGACCTAGGGAGCTAGGTCCAGTGTTCCGACGTGGGTCTCTGCCTCCATCTCCCTCCATCGCCAGAAGAGGGTTCTATGGTGATAAGCAAAATGTTCATCAGTATGGTTATGGGCCAAGGCCAGTTCAGGCACCCTCTCCTCTGTCCAGAGAACAATCTGGGGATCTCTCCTTGGACCTGGGATCCCCTTTATACTCAAGTCTCTTGTAAACCCTAAAATGACTCCCTTAGTTGAGGTATATACTTCCCTGATCCCATATCTATCCATTCTCCCTCCCCCCTTGTTGTTCTTTCTTGAGACAGGGTCTTGTTATGGACCACCCCTGTACCCGATTCTAGTTTCCTTTTTAGAAAAGAACTTACTATATCATCCAGGCTGGTCTCTAACTTTTAGGCTCAAGCTATCCTTTTGCCTCTGCCTCCCAAGTGACTGGGACTGCAGGCGCTCAACGCCACATCAAAACTCAAATGGTTTCTTTTTGTTTGTTTGTTTGTTTGTTTAATTGGTTTTTTAAGGCAGGATTTCTCTAAGTAGCCCTGGCTATCCCAGAACTCGCTTTGTAGACCAGGCTGGCCTCAAACTCACAGAAACCCACCTGCTTCTGTTTCCCAAGTGTTGAGATGTACGGCATGTGCCACCAGGCCAGACCATTTTGTAGTTTTTCTGTTCTAAACAACTGCCTTGCTTCTGAGTTTTACTGTCACGATTTAAATGACCTTTGGATCGGGCAGAAGCAATGGCTGAGGAGACTTGGCTTCCTTTCTCCATGTTCCTCTGCCTCCAACGAAGCCCATTCATTGTCTTGCTCTGCTGTTCCTGCTAGCTCTTCCAGAATACAGTGAGAAACGGACCTTAAGTAATAGGAGGTTATTTGCAAGTGTTGTTCTGTTTCCCTGAGCACAATTGTTCCCTGTTAATAAATGAAACTGATTGAAAACTCTTTGGGAACCCTCAGGAGTAGGCAGAGTTGGACTGTCTGTTCCCAGGCACCAGTGGTGACTGATAAAAGCAAGAAAATGGTCCCTTGTCAGCCCGACAGCCCTCCTAAGGGGCTCTCTTTGAAAAGTGAGGGTTTCATCGTTCATCATGTGTGCCTTCCCATGAGCTGAAAAGTTGTGACCACCTCGAAGCCCAGCCATTCACAGAGAGCTGCTTCAACCTTCTCTTCAGTCAAGTCAGCGAGCCTCTCTCTAAATGGAACCACCAGGCCTTCCCTGATGACACTTCAGGAGTGACAGGATTGGCGAGGTTGAGAGTCCTCGTGAGTGATTCTTTTTTTTTTTTAATATTTTATTTTTATGTGTATCGGTGTTTTTGCCATGAGTGTTAGGTCCCCTGAAACTGGAGTTACAGGCAGGCATGAGCTGTCATGTGGGTGCTGGATATTGAACCCAGGTTCTCTGGAAGAGCAGACAGCGCTCTCAACCGCTGAACATTTCTCCAGCCCCTCTTGGTTTTGCTTGTTTGTTTTTAATGCATTTGGAGGGGCAGACATGCCACAGTGCGTGTGTGGAAGTCAGAAGACAACTTATGGGAGCTGGGTTTTTGTTTGTTTTTCAAGACAGGGTTTGTCTGTATATAGCCCTGAGTGTTCTTCTGGAACTCACTCTGTGGACCAGGCTGGCCTTGAACTCGGTGATCTGCGCGTCTCTGCAGCCCAAGTGTTGGGATAAAAGGCTCGTGCCACCACTGCTGACTAATCCCCAAGATTTTTAAAACCAAGCAGTCTCTTGGTATTTAGCAATGGGCTTGAGGAGGACCTCCCCTCAATGGCTTGTTATCAGCAGACCTACTATGTACCTGGTTCAGTCCAAATTTATTATGAAAAAGCATATGAACTGTATTATGGAAATTCTTACAAAATATATACCATGTGTGAGGAATTGGGTGTCACGAAGGACCCCAATAGGATACAAAGACAAACCCCAAATGGAATACTCTGAAGAGGAAAAAAATCACCACAAGGTAGCCTGCGGCGATGTTCACTTCTAGGGCCCGAGGGCAAGAAAAGACTTTTCAGGACTCCAGAAAGGCCTGTAGGTAGTGTCAAAAGGATGCCCGAGGGAAGGGATTCAGAATCCTGCAACCAGAGGAATGAACCTTGAGAACAGGTGAAGAAGTTAAAAGGCCAAGTGTTGTGTTTTCATTTATACAAAAGGATGTATTTTTATTCATACAAAAGGCAAAGGGACAGTTGGGCAGGTGGTGGTGGTGGCGCACGCCTTTAATCCCAGCACTCGGGAGGCAGAGGCAGGTAGATCTCCGTGAGTTCGAGGCCAGCCTGGTCTACAAGAGCTAGTTCCAGGACAGGCTCCAAAGCTCCAGAGAAACCCTGTCTGGAAAAACCAGAAGGAAAAACAAAGGCAAAGGGACAAAAGGTAGAGCCAGGGATGCTGGGAGATGGGGAAAAGGAGATGACGTGGCGGTGAAGAGCACGTGCTGCTCTTGCAGAAGACATGAGCTCAGCTGTCAGCTCCCACATAGCCGCTCACAACATCTATGACTCAAGTGCCAGGGATTCTGACACCCTCTTCGGACATCTAAGGGCACTGTACACATATGGCACTGTTGTGGGCTTGTTTTTGTTTGCATTTTGTTTTTTTTTTGTTTTTTCAAGACAGTGTTACTATGTGTAACAGCCCTACCTGTCCTGGAACTAGCTCTTGTAGATCAGGCTGACCTCGAACTCACAGAGATCCACCTGCCTCTGCCTCCCGAGTGCTGGGATTAAAGGCCTGCACCACCACCACCTGACGCCTTCCTTCCTTTGTTCATTTGGTTCAGTTTGTTTTTTTGAGACAAGATCTGGTTATGTGGCCCTAACTGGCCTAGAACTTGCTGTGTAGACCAGGTTGGGCTCCTCAAACTTGTAATAATCCTCCTACCTCTCTCTCTAGAGCTAGAATTACAGGCCTGTGCCACCATGTTTGATTAAGCCGTAGTTCCTGCATCTGCAAAATGGGAACAGTTTTCAGCTGGGCATAGTAGTGCACACCTTTGATCCCAGCACTTGGGAGGCAGCGGCAGAAGGATTTCTGTGAGTTCAAGGCTATCCTGGTCTATGTAACGAGTTCCAGAACAGCCACAGTTACATGAGACCCTGTCTTGAAAACAAACAAACAGAAAGAAAAGAAAAGGACTAGTTTTCTTTTTGAATCTTGGATTTCATGTATCCCAGGTTTGCTTCAAACCCACTCCGTAGCCAGTCATCGTGTCTCTACCTCCCAGGTGCTTGGATTGCAGGCATGCGCCTCTACACCAGCTTCTGTTTCTATACCAGGTACTGAACCCGAGACCTTGCACTCTGAGCAAGCACCCGTCCCCCTGAACTCCATTTCCAATCCCTCCATCCTCTCATTTCATTTGCTCGATTTAAATGTATTTATTTATTATTATGGTGTCTACATATGCGTGCTGTGGGAGGCGGCACACGTGAAGTTCACACGTGACAGTTAGAGACCACTTCGTGGAATCAGTTCTCTCCTCCCACGTCTACGTGGGTTCTGGGGATTGGTCTCAGGCCACCGGGCTTGCAGAGCAAATGCTTTCTCCCACTGAGTCTCATCATTAGCTCATCCTTACAGAGAAAGAGAGGGAGGCCCACAGAGAGCCATGAACCACGTGGTCAGAAGAAAACTGGGTGAGTCAGGAAAAGATCTCAGTTTGCCGTCTGAGTGCCCCCATGGAAGCGGTCAGCAATGGCTCCTGTGTTTATGTACTCTGCCTCGGGCAGCCCAATCAGATTACAGATGGGACGAGAGCAAGGGCCTCAAAACCAGGTTGTGTTATGCATACAGCAGGTGTTAATAAGTGCTCCTGGGTACACTTGTGAGTTACTGCCCTTGCCTAATGGACCAGGAGTTCCTCAGGGGCTAAGTCTGTGCCGGATTCCTGTTGGCTTTGCCAGGGCCTGGCACAGGCGCCTGGCATAAATAAAGTGTTTAATAAATGTTTTATATGTATTAATAATTAACACCTGAGGCTATTTATAAACATCTCTGTGGGAAAAGCCCAGTTGGGATTGTGGCCTGTATCAAAAGTTAAATTCTCAGCTCATTTACCAAAGGCTGTGTCAACACAGGCTTAGGATCTCCCTCAAGAAGCCTAGCTTTGTTTAGAGTGATACAGTAGTGTCAATATTGTCCATTTAAGGTAACCATTTTTATTTTAAGTAATTTCCATTTTTCATCTCTGGTGAGCAGAATGCGGTGAGGGTCGGGTTCTGCTGGTCCCTGTGAAGGGGGACCATATTTGGAAAGAGAGTCTTGGCAGCAGTAACCAAGATCAGGTGAGGTATTTCTGAATTAGTAGAGACCCTCAAGCTGGAACTGGTGATCATCTAAGGAGAGAAAAACAAGACGCAAACACAAACCCAGGTAAGTGGTCACGTGACACAGGCAGGTACTGGAACAGTTTGTCCACAAGCCACAAGGGCACGACGGGGCCGACGGGCAGAGGAAAGAAAGATCTTCCCTGGGCTTTCAAAAGGAGAGCCTTAGAGACCTCCGACAGTGTATCTTGCTTCGGGAACCGGGAGATAATAAAGATCTGTTGATTTAAGCACAGGGTTTTGCTAATTCGTTACCCAGGAATAAGCACAAGGACCCTAGGGCTAGACTACGCCGAGAGTTCCGAGAAGTGCACAGAACACATTCCAGAACCATCTCTCTAAAGGGCGAGAGCCCCCCCCCCAGCCCCCCACCTTTGCTCACGGGCTTCCCTCCTATCCATTACTTCCCTGTGCTTCAAGACAGAGGGGTGAGTGGGTGGCATCATCTGGTGCTGGAGGTGGATAAAGCCAGACGTAGAATGTGGGGCTACCCGCTGCTACAGGTATCTGCTGAGGTGTGAAGGGAGTTGGGCTTCCGCCCAGCTGTTCACTGCACCTGCTGCACAGATCACAGGTAGGTCAGACAATTACGGAGGGGAGCAGCATCCGCAGAGTTACAGAGTCAACAGCAAAAGAAAAGACAAGACTCTTCTCAGTAACTATTACTAATTTTTGTCTAGGAGGGAAATATTGAGACAGGCTCCCCCTAAGTGGCCCCGGTCATCCTTCTATTTGCCATGTAGTCTAGGTTAGCCTCACATTTATGTGCCTGTGTTCTGCCTCCCATGTGGGGGAATTACCACAGCCGGACTAAGAATTTCAAGATAGTAGTTGCAGAACATTAAAGCAAATACAGGGTATTTCTAAGAATGGGGCTCCATGCACTTACATAGGCTACAGCTTAGGCAGAGCCCAGGGGAGCTTGCTCTAAGCACCGTGCACCCCACACCATGCTGATGTTTCACACATGCAGTGAAAGGTGGCATTACCAGCTGAAGCCTAGTTTGTACACTGTTCCTCCGCAGTAGGAATGGATTTGGAGAAGTGGATGTTGCTTCCTAGCTAAGGAGACCCCAGACTGACATTGGGACTTGTAGGCGATACCTGAGAATCACCTGGAACCTAAATTACACAGCATTCAAATTATTATTATTATTATTATTGAGATAGGGTCTCTTTATATAGTCGTGGCTGTCTTGGAACTCACTATGTAGACCCGGCTGACCTCAAATTTACTGAGACCCACTTACCTCTGCCTCCCAAGTGCTGGGATGAAAGGCGTGGAACACCATGCCCAGCTCACAGTACTCAATTACTGTGCAAGGGTTTTCCCTAAAGTCTCACTTCTGTGTGAACATGGGGGCTCAACTTTCCTGCCCGCCCCCTCTGACATCCGTGCTCACAGACCTGACAAGCAGCTGATATTTAGCATGGGCTCGGCTTCTGCTGCCTTATTCACTACACGTCTGTCCAAATGCTACATTTATCTTATAATGTCTTTCTTTACACCAAGAAACCACTCATAGGAAATTTGAAATGAATTGTCGGGGGACTGGGGATGTAGCTCAGTGGACAGAATGCATAGTTAGCATGCACCAAGGCATACTTAGTAGCATACTTGTTGTAATCCCTGCTTTTGGGATGTGGAGGCAAAAGAATCAGAAATTCAGGTTAGCCTAGTAAGAAATGTTTTTTAAAATGATGAGGCCGCCGGGCAGTGATGGCACATGCCTTTAATCCCAGCACTCAGGAAACAGAGGCAGGCGGATCTTTGTGAGTTTGAGGCCAGCCTGGTCTACAAGAGCTAGTTACAGGACAGGCTCCAAAGCTACAAAGAAACCCTGTCTCAAAAAAACAAAAAAACAAAACAAAAAAACGAAAAAAAGCAGGGGCTGGAGAGATGGGCACTGGCTGCTCTTCCAGAGGTCCTGAGTTCAATTCCCAGCAACCACATGGTGCCTCACAGCCATTTATAATGAGATCTGGTGCCCTCTTCTGGCCTACAGGCACACATGGAAATAATGTGGTATACATAATAAATAAATAAATCTTTTTTTAAAAAAAAAAAAAAGATGAGGCTAAAGAGAAGACTCAGTGGTTAGGAGCACTTGTTGCTTTCACAGAAGACCAAGGTTCCAGCCACAGGGTAATTTACAAACATCTGTAACTCCAGTTCTAGAGGACCTGACACCATCTTTTGACCTCCACAGGCACCGAGCATTTATTTACACAGTGTGCATATACACCTGTAGACATAGGCACCAGACATGCATGTAGTGTGCAAGCGTACAAACAGACAAAACGCCGACAAGCAAGATGAAGAGAAGAACAGGGGACTAAGCCTTCAGACTGCTGACTGTGCACTTTTCCTGTTACCCAGGCAGTACTTTCTATGGGGCCTGGAGAAGAGCAACTCCATCCCTGAACTCTTGGCTCAGAACCAGAGCCACCTACACCTTGCAAAGTAAAGTAAGAAAGAAGGCACAAGGCTGCTGGGCAGTGGTGGCTCACACCTTTAATCCTAGCACAGTGGAGACTGAGGCAGGTGGATCTCTGTGAGTTCAAGGCCAGCCTGGTCTACAGAGCGAGTTTCAGGACAGCCAGAGCTATTACACAGAGAAACTTTGTCTCTATGGGACACTGAGAAAGGCATTCAAAAGTCTACTTTATCTAGTATTTAAACTCACTTCTCAATTCTGCTGTAGTGCAAGAACTTGAAAGGGTTAAGGACTTCTGTCCATACCAGGTCTACCCTCTGTGACTGAGGGGTCTTAGGCAAAATACTTCACACTCTAAACCAGACATGATGGCACAGGCCTGTCATCCCAGTACTCAGAAAGTAGATATGAATAATTCTTCTTCAAATGCACTGAGAATTTTAGGGGTGCCAGGTGGTGGTGGCACACGCCTTTAATCCCAGCACTTGGGAGGCAGAGGCAGGCGGATCCCAGTGAGTTTGACTACAAAGAAAGTTGCAGGACAGCCAGGACTGTAACACAGAGAAAGCCTGTCTCAACAAAAACAAACAAAACAAAAACAAAAACAATAAATAAATAAATAAGTAAATAAATGGGAAGAAAAAGAAAAGAAAGAAAGAAAAAGAATTTAAGGGAGCTGGAGAAATGGCTCTGCAGTTAAGAGCACTGGCTGGCCTTCCAATAGGACCCAGGTTCAATTCCCAGCACTCACAAGGTGGCTAACACCTCCTAGGGATCCAGCACCTTTTTCTGGCCCCCATGGAAACCAGTCATATACATGGTATACAGGTAGACATTCAGGCAAAACACTGTACAAATAAATCTTTAAAAATAACAAAAAAATTTAGGGGTTAGGAATGTAGCTCAGTTGTTAGACTGCTTGACCAATCATGCATGAAAGCCCGAGTCCTAGCCCCAGCACTGCATAAACTGGTTATGGTGGTTTATGCCTATAATCCCAGCACTAGGGGGTGGTAGAGGCAGGAGGATCAGAATTCAGAGTTCATGGGGGCTGGAGAGATGGCTTAGTGGTTAAGAGCATTGCCTGCTCTTCCAAAGGTCCTGAGTTCAATTCCCAGCAACCATATGGTGGCTCACAACCATCTGTAGTGAGATCTGGTGCCCTCTCTGGCCTGCAGGCACACATGTAGGCAGATATTGTATGCATAATAAATGAATAAATATTTAAAAAAAAAAGAAAAAAAAGAATTCAGAGTTCATCCTCAGCCACCCATCAAGTTCAAGGTTGGCTTAGACTACCTGAGACCCGGTCCTGGCAACAACAGAATCAAATGGGGATCTTCGGAAGCATGCATTACTAGGTCTCACATGTTAGTATGCATGCAGGCATCTGTACTGGCCTGCCCTTAAGATCCTGACAGGATACATCCTCAGCTGCAGTCACTAAGAGCACCCCTTCTCTCTCCTCTTCCAAAAAACCTCCTGTGTGAGCCTTGTTGCATGCCTTGACTTCTCTTGTGGCGATTGAGCCTTTCCCTTGAGGCTTCAGTGAGGGAAGACTATCATCAGCTTACTTGGAGGTTTGCTCCAAGACTCCAGTCTGAGGCAAAGGCAGGCAGATCTCTGAGTCTGAGGCTAGCCTGGTCTACAGTGAGTTCCAGGGCAACCGGGGCTGCACAGAGAAACCTTTCCTCTACTCCTCCCCCTGACAAATAATAAATAAATAAATAAATAAATAAATAAATAAATAAATAAATAAATGAGTTCGACAGAGCTGGCAGGCCTGTCAATGTGCTGTGTTATATAGCAGTATTTATTTTTCTGCAAGTTACACTACAGATTCATTCATGTCTTTGGATCTGGTTGGCGTGGTTGGTTTTTTTATGTTTGTTTGGTTTTGGTTTTTTGGGACAGGGTTTCTCTATGTAGTCTTAGCTGTCCTGGAACTCACTCTGTAGAACATGCTGGTCTTGAACTCACAGAGATCCACCAGCCTCCGCCTCCTGAGTTCTGGGATTAAAGACATGCACCATCGCCACACCTGGCCTGCGTGTTTGTTTTTACTTACAAACAATTTACATTGTATATGTTGAATAACTTGGATCTCCTTCCATATATGATTTTTTAATAACTTGGATCTCAAAGGGTTTTGTTTTTTTTTTTCTTTTTGATTTTTCGAGACAGGGTTTCTCAGTAGCTAAGAAGTTAGTCCTGGAACTCGCTCTGTAAACCAGGCTGGCCTTGAACTCAAAGAGATTCACTTGCCTCTGCCTCTCAAGTGCTGGGATTAAAGGCATGAGCTACCACCACCTGGCTTGGATCTCACATTCAATGAGTGATATACCCTTTTACCCAATCTATCTTTCCAAACATCCATCTACCCAGCCAGCCAGCCAGCCCATTCATCCATCCATCCACTTACCCATCTATCCACCCCGCTCCTCTACCCTTCTACCCATGCATCATCCATCCATCCATCCACTCATCTGTCTATCCCTCTGCCTTTTCCCATACCCACACATCCATCAACCCTCCCTCCCACCCACCCATCCAAGCAATATCCCAAGTGCCTCTGAGGGGTCAGACCTACTAACAGATGAAATCATTGCACTATGTCATGCTTGCAAACGACTGGGAACTGGGGAGAAGGATCAGTAGGTAAAACACAAGTATGAAGACGTGAGTTCAGATCCCCAGCAGCCTTAAAAAACAGCCAGACATGGTAGTGTGTGTCTGTAATCCTGGTGCTGCTATAGCAAGAAGAGAAGACACAAGAGTGCCTGGAAGCCATGGGCCAGGCTGCCTAAGAAACATGCTTTAGTGCTGCCCCCTAAAAAAAAGTTTTTTTTCTAAATATGATTGTATATTACAATGTATACTACAATTGTATATTCACAATGCCTTTTCAAACACCACTAACCATCCCTCTTCCACAGCAAGTACAGAAAGGGAATGTGGCTTCCTTGAAAATAGTACTAGAAGGCGGGTGGTGGCGGTACATGCCTGTAATTCTGGCACTTGGGAGGCAGAGGCAGACAGATCTCTGATTTCAAAGCCAGCCTGGTCTACAGAGTGAGTTCCAGGACAGTAAAGGTGAAAAACTAAAACCAAAAATAATAATAAATAGAAAAGAAAAAAGAAAGGATTAAAGACAGACAGACAGACAAATGGAAAAAGAAAGAAAGAAAGAAAGGAAGGAAGGAAGGAAGGAAGGAGAAGGAGGAGGAGGAAGAGGAGGACGAGGACGAGGGAGGGAGGGAGGGAGGGAGGGAGGGAGGGAGGGAGGGAGGGAGGAAGGAACTAGTACTAGAATGGCTGGCATCCTTAGGCACTGAATTTAATTTTGAACTTCCTGTGAGTCCGGGTAACAATGAAACTGGGTGAAGGATCTGTTAGAAAACAAATTCATTAACTCTTCAAGAGAGATGTACTTTGTTTTGTTCACTTTTGTTTTTGAGACAGGGCCTCTCTCTACATAGATTTGGTTGTCCTGGAACTCACTATGTAGGCTAGACTTGCCTCTGACTCACTGAGATCAGCCTGCTGGTGCCTCTTGACTGCTGGAGTCAACCCCGTCTACACTTTGTTCTCTTGTAGGTAGCAACGCAGAACAGAGGTTACCGACACTCACCAGCAAGTGACTGGTTTTGATTGTTTTGATTTTTTTTTCCAGACAGGGTTTATCTGTGTAGCTTTGGTATCTGTCCTGGAACTCGCTCTGTAGGCCACGCTAGCCTCAAACTCACAGAGATACACCTGCCTCTGCCTCCCATGTGCTGGGATTAAAGACATGTGCCACCACGGCCCAGCTGGTTGTTTTGATTTTTTTGTCAGCATCTTAGGTAGCCGAGGCTGGGTTTGAACTCCCTAGGCAGCTGAAGATGACCTTGAACTTCTGATCCTCCTGCCTGTGCAACTCGAGGAGTGTGGGATTATGGGTGTGCACCACCTCCTTTAATGCCAGGTGTTGACAAATCTAGCCCAGTGCTCACTGCCCCTCCTTCCCTTGGATACCAGCAGGGAATGCAAAAGCATGATCTAATGGCAAACCGTGAGAACGTCCCATCCCCACTCCCTTTCATTGAGGCCAGATGGAACCCAAGGTTGAAAGAAACAGAATAGGCACTGCAGGTTAAGAAGATGGCACCACCAGCGGCGTTGGTGACGGCAGCAGGGACAATGCTTCCACCGAGTCTATACCCTCACCCCTGCACTAGGCACATCTGCCTTCATCTTGGAGCCATGGGCCTCTACCAGACCAGACCTCTTCATGCAAAGCTAGAACCCTTTCTCCTGAGCCCAAAAGGAGGGGGAATGGATATCCCTTTAACAAGGAAAGAAACTTTGGAGGGGGAGTCTGAACTGCGTGCTACCAACCAGGGGAGGTGGAGGTCAACCAGGAAAGATGGAAGCCAGGGAAATGGAGAGTCTTTGGCAAAAGTGCTAAAGACCGCGGTATATCCAGTGCCCTGTGGGCATTACAAGCCCTCAGAAGCTTGGTTAATGACATGGCCTGAGAAAAAGCAACACTCTTGATTTAACTCAGACCATTAGGCAAAAGAGAATAGAGAGTCTGCCTATGGAGGCAAGATCTTACTTTCCAGTTCTTTCTTGCCTGGAAGGCCAGGCTGGTCCCCAACTTACAGTCATCCCTTGCTCCAATCTCTCAAGCGCTGGACTTACAACTGTGAGCCACCAGGCCTAGCCTGATCATAAATACTAGGAGGGAAAAATATGTTTGCTGTAACCTTTGTGAACTCATGTTACTTCCTCTTAAATATAGAAGCATACAGAGCTCTTATTTCCAGTCTGTCAGAACTCACCTCTGGCTTTCTCATCAGCACGACTTTGCCAGTGTGCAGAAGTTGCGCCTCAGGAGCCACCCTTCCGTACCTAACTTTGTCTCCTCACCTTCTTTTTCCCATTTCACGGCAGTGTCTCACTCTGCCACTCAGGATGGACTAGAATTCATGGCAAGCCTCCTACCCCAGCTAGAATCGCACATGTGAACCACATCTGCCTTTGTCTTTCCTGCCCTGTAAAAAAAAAAAAAAAATTGTAATTTTCAGTGTGTGATTGCAGGCACATTCATGCCACAGTGTGCATGTGGGGCTGGGGCTCCAACCCAGGCTACCAGTCTTGCAGGGCTGCAAGCGCCTCACTTGCTGAATAATGCCGACGCTGTCTCCCTTCAGTTCCCAGTCGCCTCAGCTCTGCTTTTTCTGGTTTTGCTTCTTTACTCACCACGTGTAAACGGAGTTAGACATTATTTGTCTTCGCTAAGCCTTTCTTTCAATGTTCGTCTATACTATGACAATTCAGAATTTCCTCTTTTTAGCGAGGTGCATGCGTAAGTGTGTGTGTACAGCTGGGCATGCCCATGCCACTGCATAGGCCAGGAGAGGATGAGGGTGTCCTGCTTGGTCACTCTCCACTTTGACTGAACTGGAGGCATTTTTTTTCCTCTCCTAGACTAGTTGGTTATCAAGCCCTAGTGACTCTCTCGTCTCTTGCCCCACTAAACTCCGCTCTAGTGCTAGGCAGCTATGCCTGGCTTTCTATCTGGGTGCTTTGGATCTGAACTCAGGTCTTCACGTTTGTGCAGCAAATGTTCTTATCCACTGAGCCATCTCCCTAGCCCTTCATTCGCTGGTTTGAGACAGGGTCCCACTATGTGTTCCTGGCTGTCCTGGAACTCATTATGTAGACCAGGATAGCCTTGTACTCACTGGGATCCACCTGACTCTGCTCGCCACGTGCTGTGGTTAAAGGTATGCAGCATCCCACGTGGCCCTTTATTTGTTTTTAAAGGCTGAATAATAAATAGTCCACATTTTATTTATTCATCTGTCACTGACAGACACTGTGCTGTTTTCACCTTTTGCTTGTTGGGAATAATGTTACTATGAATATGGGTATATTTACAACCATGTACGCCTCTACTTTCAGTTCTTTGGGGACATATAGTCAGAGATGCACTGCTGGATCATATAGCAATTCTATGTTAACTTTCTAAGGAGCCGCCACTCCCACTGTGGGGAACCATTCACACCCCCATCAGCACTGCACACGGGCTGGCTCCCATTTCTTCACATCATTTCCCCTTCTGCTGATGACAGTCATCCCAGTGGATAATTAGTGCTATCTTACTGTGGTTTTCATTTGTAGTTCCCCAATGACTGAGGCTGAACATTTTGAGAGCCTGCTTCTTGGCCATTCGCACATCATCCTCAGAGAAGTATCTATTAGTCTCTTTATATTTTTAAAATTTAAAAGGGGCTAGAGAGATGGCTTAGCGGTTAAGAGCATTGGGCTGCTCTTCTAAAGGATCCTGGTTCAATTCCCAGTGCCTACATGGCAGCTCACAACCGTCTGTAACTCAAGTTCCAGTGGATCTGACTCCCTCCCACACAGACATACACACAGGCCAAAATACCAACACGTTAATAAATAATTTAACATTTAAAGATTTTTTACTTGAGTGTGTATGTATGCACACACATGTGGGCACCCTTGTAGATCAGAAGAGGGCATCAGATCCCTCAGAGCTGGAGTTAGGAGTGGCTGTGAGCCACCCTATGTGGTTACTGGGAACTGAGATCAGATCCCTCTGGAAGAGCAGCAAGTGCTCTTAACTGCGTAGCTATCTCTCCAGCATTGGGTTTTTGTTTTTTTATTTTGTGTGGTGGGCATGCTATTCATGATACATGCATGGTGACCAGAGGACAGCCTGGAGGAGTCAGTTTGTCCTTTCTAGGTTGTCAGGCTCGGGGGCAAGAACTTTACACACCGAGTCATCATTGCCTGCGCCAAAGTAATACCCGGGTCAACACCATCTAGGTGGTTGCCAGATTCGCCTGTCCCAAGAAGCAAGGGACGAACCTGGGACCTCATCTAAGCCAGTCCAGTGTTCTGCACATTGCGCTGCTTCCCCCAGCCTAGGTTCCATATTTTTAAAAAGCAGGCTGTCAGGCAGAAATTTGGAGTAATTTTTAGTTCTGAAATCATAAGAGCGTAGTGTTTTCTTATGGTTGTATGAATTGTGATACATGTGCAGGGGTCTGAGGACAACTTCCTCCACTCTTTCCTCTTCCTAGGCATTGGGGATCAAACTCAGATCCTTGGGCTTGGCAGCTCCTTTGCAGACTCAGCCAGCCCTCTGGGTCCACCATAGTATTTTTTTTTTCTAAAATGGAATTCAAAATTAGACTGGAGGAAAGCTGAACAAGCAATGGGAAAAGGCAGCTGGCCGCGGTTTTTCGGTGAGAATAAAAGACCACGAAGGGCAAAGATCTGAGAAACAAAGAAGCAGGAGCTTCCACTACTACAGAACCAAGCAACTCATAAAGCAGGAACTGGTGGTACAGGAGCCTGGGGTATGCGGCAAGGTCAGTTTACAAGCAGGTCTTGGGCCCCACAACCTTGAATTGAAGCTGCTGGGGAAGCAGTGAACTCTTTAGAGGAATCCTTGAGAACACAAAGCCCTGGAAGAGGGAGGGGTGAGGGGTGGGTGCACACCTGTGAATTCACTCACCGAACATCAAGATGCTGAGTTACTTCGTGACTGACCAGTCCCAGGCCTATTAGGGGCACGTAAAATCAAGATGTTTGAAAGGGACCGTTCCAGCGCTGCCATTCAGAAAAGGTTTGTAAACTAGTTTTAAAACCAGTAGGACTATAAAACAATCATAGAAACTCCACATTGCCGGTCTTGCGGGCGGCATCTGGGTGTGCACTTTAGCAAACAGGCCGAGATAAAAGTGCTCTCCAGAACGCACAGCGCTGGGTTCAAGGACTCAGAGGCCTCACGCGGCCCACGTCCGCTATAAATTTCTCCGGTTCGTAGGCCACACCGCTAGAAGTGGCTCTCTGAATGGCGGTTCCTGTGACCTTCAAAGTTGTGACATTAGACCCCCTCCTCTCGAACGTACAACCTAACATCTCAATCCAATCGCTAGCACCCCAAAAGATTGAAAAACAATTGCACCCAAGGGCTCTGCTCAGCGCCACAGGGTTCCTTAGAAGCCGCGCGCCTAAAGTCTGGGTAGTAAGCTTGGGAGGCCCTGGGCACAAGGAGCTGGCTCCCTTCCGGGGACAGCGCTCGGATGTCGCGGGTCATGGCCAAGGAATCCAGCCCAGATGTTGTCTAGTCTCTCGCGGCCGCAGTGCCCCATCGTCGTTGGGAGTCCAGATTCCAACAGCAGAACACCGAGACACTTGTGGACTCGAGAAAGGGCACCGCGCAAAGCGACCCTCGGGCCCCAAGGCCTCAGAGAGACCCAAGGCAAAGCTTTCAAAACAGCCCCAGCGACATCCAGACAGCAGAAAGACACAATTTTTAAAAGTGTAAAAACATTTGGCTTCTCGTAGCGAACACACCGCGACAAGTTCCAGCACACAGATCGGTCTCCGCGCGCACCCGCAACCGGCACGGTCTCCCGGATCTGGGATCGGGGAACGCAAGTGCCCCCTGTGGCCGGCCCGCGCCTGACCTCGCGGGCCTGGGACGGCACCGGTGGCCTGCGCAGGGCCCAGGAGGAAGTTGGAGCCTCGGGGCCGAGTAGAGGGCAGGTCGGCTGCACGGGCGTGGTGGGGGCCCTACCGAGCCGGGGCCACCCGGGGGACCGCGGCGAGGCCCGCCGGAGCTCGCGTCTCCCCACGTGGCGGGCCCCACGTGGAAGGGGCGGAGGAGGAAGGAAAGCGAGGGCGGGTGGAGTCACCGCACCGGCTTCGGGACCCCCGCGCCTCCCTAGAGCCTCTAGGGTGGCGTGGGGTTGGGCCGGGGAGTGTCTGCCTTGCCCGGCCCCCTCTGCTGCCCGCTGCGCCAGTGTGCACTTTCGCGTAGCCGCTAATCCCTGGAGAGAGCCGATTTGTAGTGAGAAGTATCTGTAGGGGCGAGACCGGACCATGTGGGGTTGTGTCATTGGTTTGCAAAGAGAGACCCCGCCTTTGAAAAAAAAAGCCAGCGAGCGAGCGGGGACCCTCACCTCGCCTCCCGCCTCGCTCCTGCGCAGCCAGAGGGCACCGGAGCAGCGGCCCGCGCCGCTTCCGTCCTTCCCTTTCCTTTTCTCTGCGCTTTCCTCCTCCTTCCCGGGAGGAGAAAACAAATAAAGAAGAGCAAATAGCCGGGAGGCGCTCGGCTTCTAGGACCTTCCCTCCCCGGATCCAAGTTGCAGCCAGCATCCTCTGGGGGGTGAGCGCGGCGCGGCGCGGGCCGGGGACCCCCAGCGCAACCCCCGCCTGGCCGCGGGGCTGGCGAGAGGACGCGCGGCCGGGATGGAGGGGGGGGTGATTGGGAGCTGGTGGGCGGGGGAAGGGGGTGGGGTGGGTGGGGAAGTAGGAAGAGGCTCGGCGGCGACGGGAGGAGGAGGAAGGGAAGGGAAGGAAGGGAGGGAAGGGAAGGGAAAGGAAGGGAGGGGAGGGCGGGAGGGGGTGGGGCGCGGAGCTGGAGAGATTAAGTTTTTGTGTGTGTGTCTCTGTGTGCGTGTGTCATTTTAAGGTGGCTCGGGAGCTGACCAGAGGAGCCAGCGGCGGCCGGAGGAGCGGGAGACCAAGCTGGGAGCCATGCCGCGCTGAGGGGGGGCCTCACCGCCAGCGCCACCACCACCACCACCGCCGCCGCCGGGTGGGGTGGGAGGGGCGGGAGCCGCCGCTACCGCCGCCGCCTCCCGGGTGGGCGCCCTTCTCCGTGGACGTCGGCGACCCAGGACGAGGTAGGGGGGGGTCCTCAGGGAGGGCTGGGGCTGCTGCCGCCCCCGCCTCACCTGCGGCCGCTGACTGGGGCGCCGTGCCCGCGCCTCACTGCGCCACTCCGGGAGGAGGAGGAGGGCGAAGGACACCGGGCCAGCATCCGAGGACATCTTTGGTCAGCGCCCCCGGCCCCGTGTCCGCACGCTGCGCTCGGGGGTGGACGCCCGCCTGAGGGGGGGGTATAGCCCGCCGACCCTCGCTACCGATTGCGCCTGCTGCCCGCCCTTTGCGCTAGGATTTTTGTTGTGATGAGAGTTGATGAATGCGAAGTAGGCGGTCACCTTCCTTCCCATCAGGATTGGAAAAAAAAAGGAAAGAAAAACCCGGAGCGCAGCGGCGTCCGGAGGGCAGCGGCGGCGGCGTCTGGCGACGGTTTCCTTGGCGCCCCCGGCTTGCTCCTGGAGCCCGGTGGGTACGCGCGCGGGGGCCGCTGGCGATCTTGGACGAGCGCGCAGCGCGCCGCGGGGACAATACGGCCGGATCCCTGGGGACCAGGAGTCCGAGCATACCGGGGTGCGGCAGGCCTTGTGCCTGTGAGGCGGGCGGGGTGGGGGGAGGAGAGACCGGGGTCGGCGGGGACAAGTCGGGGCGCGCGTGGCTCTGGGCCCCTGGGGGCGCGGCCCCTGTCGGCCCGGGATCCCGCGCGGCTCCCCGAGAGTGTAAGTGAGAGGCCGGGAAGGAGGCGAAGCGGATCCCTTTTGTTTTGCCGGCCCGGCATTGTTGGCTCGTTGGGGCAGCCGGGGCCACATCTGCCGCCGCCGCCGCCAGTGGCGCGCGGGGCTCGGCCCGCCAAAGTCGCGGCGGGGCGGGGGGCCGGGGCGGGCTGCAAGGGCGGGGGCGGGCGGCGCGGGCATTTCCTCTGCCCGGCCGCGCTCCCGCGGGCACCACTTCCTCCTCGCCCTCCGCGGGCTGTCCTCGGCGCCCTCGCCCGGGCCGCACTTTTCGGGTGGGGCGAAGCAAAAAAGAAACTTTTGTAGAAGGGGCTGACTGGGGCGCGCCTTGGGCACCAGGCACCCAGCGTGGCGTGGGTACGGCCGGGCCGTCGCGGTCGCCTCCTGCTCACGGTTATGCTCCGCGGAGCCGGACCGACCCGCGGGAAGAGCCTTTCTTCTCTGCCTCGCGCCCTTCCCAGTGCCTCGGGCGACCGGGGCTAGGCAGCGCGGGAGTGCCGGCGCGCCCAGGCCTTGCTCCTGCGGGAGGCCCCGCGGCGTGGTCGGTCGCCTGCAGCCCATGCTGCGCTCAGGGGCTCGGAGGCCGCGGGCCCGAGAGCTTGGCGCGGTCACCGCGGGCACACACTCGCGCGCACACACTCCCTCCGGTGGCTTGCTTTCCGATGGCGACGATGGTCGCGGACACCAAGGGTGCGAGTGCGCGCGTGTTTGTGGTATCCCCTACCCAGCCCCCAGCCCCTACTTTTCCCAGAGGCGGTCCAAGCAGCAGTTGGCTCCAGGGAACCCCCACGTTTGGGGTTTTGTAGGGGAGCGGGGAAATAATTTATGAAATCTCTGCGTTCTTGGAGACTGCTGGCAATGGCCTACGTCGCCACGCCAGGCTCCCCAACCTCGGGCAGACAGATCTTCCTGGATATTTGCCCTCTTTTTTTTTTTTAATCAGAAATGGGGGGGATCTTCTTAGAGAGTCCTCGGTTGTGAGTGACTTGAAGGGTAGGTAAGAGAACTCGATACATTGAAATTTTTAAATGCTCAACACCTTTATTTGTGATTCTTTGGGATGTGTGCGTTTTTATCTGAGGTGGGTGATTTTTTTTTTTTTTGAGGGAACATTGCATTAGGGTGGGGGGTTACAAAAGTGGTTCTGCTTTTTAACTTTGCCGGGATGCATCAACTATGGGACCTCTTTTCGAAGGAGATGGATACCGCCTTCTCTCCTCGTGCTGGGTTCAAAGACAGTTTAGAATTACCTCGCGTTCGGCTCCTGGGGCTGCTGTTTGCCTTCAGATAGATTCTTAAAGAACTAGTTTCCATCTACTTCGGAGAGTTCTGGTTTGAAACATTTTTCAAAATACATCTTTTACTTCTTGAGTAATGGGACTTTAAAAGGATCTTGTTTTTCTAATCACCTGATTTCAAAGAGTACTTCTTAACAGCAATTACAAAGTAATATTTTAAATTCTAATTCAGCATTTTTCAGCCCCAGCAACTTTAATGAAAAAACAAGGTTTCCTTTTTACTTTTCTAAATAGCAACTGTATCTTAAAGTTGGAATGTTGAATATCCTTTTGTCTGGCTCTGACACACTCCTGGAAAAACCCCCAGTGCCCTTTTTATAGCCCCCCAAAGAAAAGTTAATGAGCTGGTAGGTTTCAAGCAAGAAGCAGGTCCTCCCTCTTGCAAAATATGCTTATAGTCGCCATTGAAGTTGAATGTTAGCCGTGAATGTACTAGCCTTTAATGAAACCAGTTTAATCGTTCACACTTGATCAAGTATAACATGACCAAACAAAGGAAATAAGCCAGCATATTTCTGTAGAGCATTGAAGGGTTTAGTGTAAGTGTTGATGTTGGGTCGCCCTTCCCCCACCCGCCCCAGTTCAAGAGAGAGGGTTGAAAGCTAGGGGGATTTATGACACTGATTGGTTTTTCTGTGCCCCAGGGGTTGGGGACCGGGGTACGTCTCTGTGGAAAGCAGCCATTAGAGGGAATTAAAAGATGCCAGGTTTGGAGCTAGTTTCAAACCTGACAAGGTGTGTTTTGGTTTCTTATTTGGGGGAAGATACCTAAGGTCAAGGAATATGTATATCCACGTATATCCACCCTCCCTCCACACACACCTTGTAATGGCACGTTAATAAGGGGGAGTGGAGGGCGGTGCAGTGTGCCCTGCTGAGGGGAGCTCACTACCACGTGAGTTATTTACGGTTTCACTTGGGAGCTTTGAAACTGGCCCTTGAATGGGTGTTCTTGTGGGGGAGGGGCAGGGTAAATTACCTTTTCTTCGCTGTGATTTAAAAAAAAAAAACCTTTGTCCCTCACATGCATTTCCTTGCTAAGCTTGAGTTGCAATCTGTGTGGGATTTAGTCGTCAACTTCAGTGAAGAAATTGTAGAATACAAGAGTGTCCCTTCAGAGTTAAGAAAGTTAAAAAGTTTAGACACCAAAAAACAAACACTGCCACTGTAAAACAAAACAAAACACAGCACCGGTGACATACTTCATGAAATATTTTGGCCTTTTAAGACTCAGGCACACCTGTTCCTGTCCCTGCTGAGTGGTTTGCTTTCCCTGGCATTGTTAATCTGGCCCTTGTACACAAGATGAAATAGTAAAACTTGCTAGTGGAATAATTATTAACTACTCCATCCGTTACCCTTTCAGGGAATAATCAATAACTTCACTCTTGACTTGAAAAGCTCCAAACAGAAATTCTACTCCTGCACGTCTAGAAAGTGCTTGAAAGAAAAGTTGAATCCGTGAAGCAAGTGGCCGCAGGAGCAGAACTGTGAAAACCTGCACGTACAGTTTTTCCATGTTCTGAGAAAGCAGTCGGTAAACGTTGCTCCACCGAACCAGCAACGTGTTGAATTGAGAAAAATGTCATTGGGAAGCTTTAAAGCAGTAAAGGAAAATTGAGTCCAGGGTGGCTTATTTTGTTAACTTTTTTTTTTTTTTTTGAGACAAGGTCTCTACATAGCCCTGGGTGTTAGGCTGTTATGGAGGTCACTGTAGACCAGGCTTAGAACTCACAGAGAGACCTGCTGGTTTTTTCTTCCCACATCCTGGGAATAAAGGCTTGTGCCACCACACCCTGCCTTTCCTATTCTTATTATTGATTTTTTTAAAGGACATCCAAAAGGACACCTTTCAGGGAGGGCTCCTGTTGCATTGTGTGTGTGTGTCATTTGCCAACAACCAACCCTGGCATCATGAGTCATTTTCGAAGGCAAAGTTATTCCCCCCCCCCCCCCCGTATTCAGTGCTTTTATTGAGTGGAAAAAGAAATTTAAAGAGTTTACAGCATTGCTATAACCACCGTCGCTTCAGTATAGGTCTGTCATGTCTGAGTTCAGTCAGGGTCCCACTGGTAATAATCTATCAACTGAAAGCAGTAGGCCAAGTGTCGCAGGTGCCTGACGCAGGCCACATGGAAACATAAGCACTCACACAGCACGTGGTTGGGACGGGACATTACCCATCGTGCCGGGTATGAGCAACCCAGTTAAATTTCCATGTCCAGGTGATAACACACTTTATAGTGAGCTGGGCGGTGGTCGTGCACGCCTTTAATCCCAGTACCGGACGGAGGCAGGTGGATCCCTGAGTTCAAGGTCAGCCAGGTTCACAGAGTGAGTTCCAGGGCTCACAGAGAAACCCCCATCTAGAAACTCCGCTCCTCCCCAAAAGGAAAAAATAGTGTCGTTTGACCCTTTGTCTTTAATAGCGGCGACACCTTTTGGTGACATCTTGGGGTATCTTACTAAGAGTCATTCTGTGAACTAGTAGCTCAGGGATGCTTGGGAAGTTTGTGGTGAAAAGTTTTCGGGGTGCAGGAATGCTTGGTGGGTAACTTGTGGATGTGCTAGTAAGCGTGTCCTAATTTCCTTTGGCTGCGATTTCAGGTTACAGCCCCCTTGGAAAGTAGGGGAAATTTGAGGCTTTCCCCATCCTTATCTTTTGAAGCTAATTTTTATTCCCGTCTGGATTTAATGGAATATGTGTCATAGAGTCATGAAAGGTTTTTTTTAAGCCCTATCTCCTCATTTAGAAAATTATATTTAATAATCGCCAAAAACTTCAGAACCACTTTTAAAGGTTTTCAGTGGCTCTTTTGATCATGGTTTAATGAAGAGTATCCAAAAGCCATCAGTGTGATGCTAATGATGGTCACAAATGAATGTTTGGGCCTAGTCTGGAGTTTGCTTTTAGATGTCATTATTAATGTTGAGGCCTAAATTATGGTCGCACTTGGCCATTCAGAACCTCTCCTGTGAAAAGAAGGGCTGTGCTCATTGTGGAGAGGGGGATTCACAGAAGAATATAGAATGTCCAATGTGAGAGAGCCAGGCCATTGTATGTGTGGAATGTTGACAATGGGAGCCAAGGGGCAGTTTTGCCTTCTGCGGGAGAAGGGAACGAGATGGGAACCAGCCTGGCATTCATCTGCCTTGGTCAGGCATGGAAATTTGGCCAGCTTCCCTTCCTGAGTTTTTCTTAGAAGGTGGTCCTACTGGACTCCCAGGGAATGCATGCTTTGGCTTCTTAGCAATCTGCATTCTTTTTAAGGAAAGATTACAAGAGCAAATAGAAGCTTTTTCCAAGAATCCAAACTTTTTCTTTCCCCCTCCCTTTTCAGATTTGGTATTAGGAGAACAATATATATGCCAGACACTGAGGCCACTGAAGTCCCGGGAAGGAGCTGTGTTTATTTTTAATTCCTCCCTGTGCCTTTAGGGACAGTCACTGTAGGACCCTTTGGTAGCTCCTATTCTTTCTTATAAGGACTTCTTGCGGTCTTCATTTTCAAAGCCTTCCCTCCTCCCACTTCCATGTGGGGCCCACGATGGCTCAGGTGACAGGCATTCCTGGTAACCTCGTAAAAGCCTCCATCCAAACTGTAATCGTGTGGGTGATTGTCTATTCCCAGGGCTGCTTCTATTTGGTGTTTAGCAGTGCGCCCTCATCACTCGGAGGCCCCTTGGCAGTTTCCGTCCATACCTGGGTAGGTCTCTAGTGGGCGCTTAGAAATGCCTAGCTGTGACTCCTAAGAGTGGACTGGAATGCCATAGAAATTGTGAGAAAACGGCTGGCTTCTGACTAATGGGGCCAGCGGGCACGTTAGTTTTATATAGGGAATTATGACTTCTGTCCTAAAGTAATAAATAGAACTTTCTTCCCCATCCCCCCCAACCTGGGTAGTGGTGGTGGGGATGTTAACCCTGAATGGTGGCTAGGTTTGCCTTGGTCAGTGGCCAGGAGAAGCCCTGGAAAAGGGAAGGAGGTGCTTTTTATTCATTCTGCTTATAAAAATCCCTTTTTACTTGTAAACTACAGAAGGAAATGTACTTTATTTACCCTCTGTTATTTTTTGGGGGTCTGGGCTCATGTAGAGCACAGGCTAGACTTGAATTCATTCCTGGTCAGTGCCATGTAGTGCACCACCCACCACACCTGGTTTATGTTGTTGATTCTGTTTATTTATTTATTTTTCTGGATTCTGGTCAGCAGAAGTGTGCTTCTTGCATTTCAACATCCTGAGTCACGACTGAAATTGCCTGGTTTAAAGACTTTGCTCCAGGAGAGCGCCCGCAGTGGCTCTGTGTATTATGGGAGTCCCTCCCTCGCAGAGGATGTGGGATACAGCGCCAGGCCTTGTAAGTTCATCCTCATTGTGGCTCTCTGCTCCTCTCATGCTTGAAATTTGGCCTCCAACTATCTCGCCAAGCTCAGGACAAACAAAAACTTCATTATTGGAGTCATGGAATCCTAGGAAGTTTGTCTGGAAGGAACTAAGAGACCTGGCTTATGACCTAGTGGGGTACTTTGTTGTACTTCTTGGTCCTATTATGACAGTTTTAAAAAAAACACCTTAATATGGAGGCTAGCAAAACCTTTATGGAAGCAAGCGGGCATAGTACAACCTGGAAGTTTTTACTGTGCCTCATCTCAGAGCCCAAAGGAGAGTACTGGGAGGGGTAGAAGGAGCAGGTGAAAATGATTTGCTGGAGAGAGGGTCCCTGCACCTTCCCTTTAAGTGAACCCTAGTTGCCAATGGAGAACTTTAGTGTGGTCTGCCCGGTTGTCCAAACAAAGCGTGCTTCTCCACTGCTAGTTCCAGCCCAGCTCGGCCAGAGGAAAGGTGGGAGTAATGCCCCTCGCACACTGAAACTCTGGTGTTCCACCTAAAAGCCAGGTGAGCAGGGCCGAGAGAGCTCTTAAAGCCAAGTCTCAGGGATGGTTAAAGGGAAGAAGTTAACATTCTGAACCCTCAACCCCCACTTCCAGCCCAACAGTGCCCTCGGCGATCACGTGGCCTGGTATTACTCAGGAACCCAGCTAATTCCACGAGAGGGGGTGCCGTTGTTTTAGCTGGCAGACCAGATAGGACCGGACCGGGGAGGGCTGCGGCAATGGCAAAACTTAAGTGACCACTGGGGTCCGAGTTTGGCTACTAGTTTCCAAACACCGGAGACCCAGGCGGAGACCGCGGCTAATAAGATTCCTTAGGAAGATGCCATTTCATTTTCTTGACGAGTGTGGTGGATGACAGGTATTTTCAAAGTCCCCCCCCCCCCCCCCCCCCGCCTTCTCCAGAAGTTCTACCAGTCTGTGCTGCTGGCTGGATAGCTTGCCTGCCTTTTGGGGGAGGCTGGGGCAGGTGGCTCGTGTGGGTACCATGGTGATGAAAGTCATTTGGGAAAAGTGATATGGAGTGCATCGGACATATGCATATAAGTGTCTGCAAGTAAGAATATTTTTTTTAATCTTAAAAACAGTTTACAGCCATTAATCTTAACGAGGCTTCTGCGGACTGGGTAAATACAGTAATTTCTGTGTATTTGCGAGAAAGAACTACCGAGTCCTCCAAGTCACGAAGGGGTGTTTTTTTTTTTCTTTCTCCCCTCGTTCCTGCAGCGCAGAGTTGGGAAGGTGGATCGGGCCACCCGGGACTCTTGCCTTGTGCCCAGCGGGACACCGGGACGACTTCCGGTGTCCCGCGCGACCTTCCAGGCGTTGAAGAGGGGCTGGGTCTGAGAGCAAGGCCTCAGCCACACCTGGCCCCGCCCCTGGGAGGGGGCGGGGTCTGGCTGGGGACCCAGGGGAAGAGGGAGGGAGCCTCTTCACGGTTTGGCTTTCTGGGATGCCAGGATCCGAATCGTACACAGGTGGCTGCTCGTCCCCGCGGTGCGTGCACCTGGAGGCCCGCCTGTCTTTGCGCCCGGTATGGGGCGCCTGACACCCGGAAAACTACTCTTGCCCACGCCTTTCACTTGCTAATTCGAACAGCAGGGAAGTCCTTAGGTGATGGACGTGGACCCTGTTTCCCAGCCCCCACTTCCTTCATCCTGCTGGCTTCCCTCTCACCAGCTGGCCTCCCTGGCGGGGATGGAGCTGCCGAGTGACTTTGAGAGACATTGAGGCGGAGAGGACGCCCAATTGGGCCTCCACCATCAGCTCTACTGATCCAGGTGCGTGGCAGGACCTGACCCCACTTCTGCCCACGGTGATCCTGGCCTTTTAATGTCCCGGACTTGAATCGTGGTGTCTTTGGCTCCTCCAGTGGGGTTACAGGAAGGTTCGTTGATAGACTGCCAGAGGGCGAACCCCCACAGGGGTACTATGCTTACAATGGGCTTGTGATGTTTTTCAGTGCAACTTTTTTTGTACCACAAACAGGAAAATAGGGCTTGACACAAGTTAACTGCCGGGACCGAGGTCTTCTACCATTACCCCAACAGCTGGGGTGTTTATTATGGTGGCAGTTCTGGGACCCGGGGCTTATGATTGGAGGTGCCTGGGCATTTAGAGGCAGCAGGACTTTTGAATTGGGGGTTATCCCTGGTGAAACAACCTGAATGCTTGGCCTTCTGTCTTTGAAGACTTTAACCTCAGAACTTCTTGCAGTGTTGTTTCTTTTGGTAGAGTAACAATTAGATAGAGAACATCTGTTGAATCCTCACTTGTATCTGGCTGTGACTGGTCTACACTAGCCTGTGAGTCTCCCGGGGTGGAATGGTGACTGACCGAGGAAGTGAGGTGACTTGCCTATGATCTGCTCACAGAGCTGGGACCCTGAAGTATGGAAAGTTCACACTTCCTGGTTGCAGGATCTTCCTTCTCCCTGGGTGGAGCCTCCTCCCACTCCCCAGCCCTCTTTGCTCTCTGCCATCAGAGCAGAGGGGAGGAGCAGGTTCTATGTTCTTCCAGAATTCAGACAGACTTCACAGAAATAATTCCACCACACAGGTTTCCCAGAGCTCATGGAACTGAGGCGTTCGGCCTGCTTTCATATTGTTCTTTGGATGGTCTTTTCGTTAGTGTAGCACAGTCTAAAACAGGGAGTGCTCTCTGTAGGCTCTCCAGGCCTTTAAAAGTTTATTGCACTTAAAAGCATTTTAAATCAGTTTATTTGTGTGAGTGTGGATGCGGGGTGGGGGGAGAATCAAAGCGTGTAAGTGTGCATCACCACCTGCTGGTGGTTCATTGCACTTTTGTCCTGGAGATCCAGCCTAGGGCCTCACGAGCTAGGCAAGCACACTGAGCTACCTCTCACCCCTTTTCTCCCCAAGATGCGCAGGCTGGCCGTAATACTCACTCTGCAGCTTCAGTCGGCTGAGTATCTAGCGTTCCAGCGGTTCCGTCTCCTCTGTACTTTAAAAATAACACTTATTATTTTTTTTCATGTGTACGGGTGTTTTGACTGCATGAAAGTCGGTGCACACAATACATGCAGAGGCCAGAAGAGGGCATCTAACCCCCTGGAACTGAAGTTAACGGATGAGGTTTTTAGCTATTTGTTACCTGTGCGTGCTGGGAATTGAACCTAGGTCCTCTGGAAGAGTAGCCAGTGCTCTTAACCATTGAACCATCTCTTCAGCCCCTCTTCACTATAATTTGAAAGTGACTCTTCAGGCCTAGGAAGTCTCTGGGAGCTTGTGGCTGTGTGGTTAGAATTCTTTCTGGATTACAGACTCACTGTGGACCTCTGTCTGCCCCACTCCCCTAAAATCATGCCCCCCCTCCCCCAGGACGACAACTAACTGCTAGTACTTAAGGATAGCTATCACTCTGTTAGTAATTAAGACTTAAATTCCCATTTTGTAGGCTGGGTTAGCATGGTCTCAAGTCTCCTCAAAGCAAGCACTACCATTCTAGGGAGTACCCTTGGGGGGGTGACTTGATTGGCATGAACCAGACCTCCACTGTTCCTCAATTTCTGCACATAGGTACTTGGAGGAAACTGAGCAGGGGTCTACTCCCTCCCCTCCCAGAGGATGGGATGGTCGGTCTGCTCAACTCCTGTAAAACCAGTCCAAACTTCTTTCAAGGAAGTTCTAGGTTACAGCCTTGGGTTTGTGTAAAGCTGGCCTTAGTCAGGAATCTGAGTGAATTCTCCAGAACAAAAGGATTAGTCTTCTTTGCAAAGTGGCTACCAGAACTGAAAGGGAATGGCATGAAGTTGGGTGTGTCCTAAAAAAAAAATCCAGAGCCCCGCCCCTGTGGTGATTAACTCACCTCAAAGGCACCCGAGGCAGGAGCTCTGGACCTAAGGTCCCCTTATGGTGGGGATTTTCCTGAAAAACAGGCTTTCATTCAAAGAGTACCTTCCTGCTCTGTAGCCCTTCCTACCCTGTGGAGAACAGGTGTGGGCCTGTGAGCTGGGGAAATCCCTTTAGTTATGCTGGGGAGGGGTATGAGCCTGAATAAATTGGGTTTGGGGACACAGTAGGTTGGACCCTGACTGAGGGCGACCTGTTGGAAGGAGTCTCTTAACAAATTACTCGTTTACCCTGGTGTCCTGGCCCTGCTCCAGCTTGGGTAATGATTATATTACTGTCTGTTTTAAGGTCCCCTTCCCCCCCAGTTTTCAGACAGACCTCCATTGTGCTTTTACAGAAGAGGTCAGTTGCAGGGTGGGAGGAGTGCGTATCCTGTGTTGGCTTGAACTGTACAGGTAAAGGTGATGAGGCATTGAGAGGATAAAAGCCCTCTCTTTAGACGGTTTGCCTGGAAGGTGGGCACAGCTGAGGCTTGCAGATAGCTGAGCACATGTTCCCGACTTCGGTGGTTCTCCCAGCCTTTGCTGGCTGGCTACTGCATGTAATCTCATGGACAGCCATTCCCTGACAGCCGCAGTTTCAGGTGGGTCTGGGGTGCAGGAAGTACGTACTCCTGGCTTGCTTCAAGGCTTCCGGAGTCCTTTCCCTGCAGAAAAGCCACGAGGCTGGCACCTGTGTTAACTCCCTCACCACAGGGGAGGTGCAAGGCAGATGATCTGCCCACCGTGGAGGGGCACCCTAGTCTCCTGGTCATCTATCTGGTTTTCCCATCCTGTGTGTGTACAGTTCCTTTTGTTTTCTTTGGTCCTTCACAGTGTTTTTGATTTGGGGGTGAAGATCCCTATCCCTTGAAGCATCCTTTCATTTCTCAACTAAATGGAGGATTAAGAATGTGATGTAAACCGTTGGCCACACACCTTTAATCCCAGCATTCAAGAGGCAGAGGTAGGCAAATCTCTATGAGTTTCAAGGCTAGCCTGATGGACAGAGCAAGTTCTAGGACAGCCAGGGCTGTTACATAGAGAAACCCTGTAATGATCTGTCCTGTCCCTTTAAGATACAAGCCCTGCCCCCCCCCCCACTGAGGCAGGCAGATCTTCCTGCCTTCAGTCTGAGTACCCTCCCCCAGAGGCAGCTTCTGCCTTGTTCCCTTCTCCCCCCTCTCCTCTCCCCCCTCTCCACTCCCCCCCTTTTCTTCCACCTCCCTTTCTCCCCTTTTCCCTTACCTGTCCATAACCCACTAAATAAATACCTACTTCCTTGGGGCCTACCTGTCTTGGTCTCTTATCCACCACACAGCTCCCTGCCCTTGACCAGCTGCCTTGGGGACCTGCTGCCTGGTCTTATGGCCCACTGCCGCCCCTTGGGGAACCTGCAGCATTTTACTTAAAGCATGACAAACCCCGTCTTCAAACACAAACAAGTGAGATTCTCTCTTCTTGAGTATACTGGTCATTCCTTTCCTTCTTAAAGTGGTCAGGAGTACTACAAGTTACTCCCACAAACTCATTTGAGGTTGCTTCTGTTTCTGTATTTTTTTGTTCCCACCTTAATGACTGGGAACTTCTCATAGCTGAGTTTGCTGTGTACAGGGATCATGGGGATGTAGTGATCCCCAATTGACTGGGTGCTGTTCGTGTATGAGAAGCCTGTGAACTTGAAAATGTGAGTTCATAGCTGTTAACGCGAAAGGAAGCTCAGAAAGCGACTCCCTAACTCATATTATCTAGAGCAGGGTCAGGCTTGAGGCTAGCATTCCAGGAGGTTTTCAAACTGGTGATGCATGAACTCGGCCCTAGGGACCCAGCAGCCTACGTGGTGATCACGGTGGGCCTTGTATGTGTGGAGGACAGTGGTTCTCAACCTGTGGGTCAGGACCCCCTTGACAAACACTTCTCCAGAAATACTTACATTATGATTCATAGCAGTAGCAAAATTACAGTTAGGAAGTAGCAATGAAAGTAACTTTATGGTTATTTAATACAGTGAGAAACTAAGTGTATTAGAGGGTCATAGCATTAGGAAGGTTGAGGACCCCTGAGCTAGCAGGATGGTTTAACTTTCTCTAGAGGACATGCGGTTGGAAAGGAGAGACAACTCTTCTACAACTCAATAGAAGCATCAAGATACACAGAGGTAGACTGTTCTAGAAGGTGTGGTGCAGATGAGACAGAGAATGCTCTAGCCCTACCCAAATTTACATTTACTGAGCCCTAAAAGGCTTCGGTTTCTGAGTATGTAGGACTAGAGGTATTGTTACACCGTCCTGTGAGGTTTGTAATGTGCTCAGAACCGACTGGCACATTGACTTGTGTTATGTCAAAAAAAAGTACTGTAAACTAACGTGAACCTGAACCTGCCGCTCTTGTGCTAAAGAAGCCGGTTGTGCCCTTCACAGAGGGTGGATGTTGTCCCCACCAGGTATCCGGGGGTGGAAGGGTCTGGAACAGCGGAGAGAATCCATGGGCTCAGGACTGACTGGGGGCCATTATAGAAGGATACTGACTAGCCTAGGGAAGGACACTGGGGTTGGTTGCTTCTCATTGGTTCCTGGGGTCAAAGTGAATGAGCGCATTGTTTTTAGACAGTGGCATGTTACCGCGTATTTGTTAAGTCCAAGAAACGTCTGGTAAAATATTCATGTGTAACTGGAGACCGATTCCATTTCCATGGGAAATAAATTGACAGTCCTGGACAGCCAGCACGGGGGCCATGCCTAGTCTAGCCTGCTGAGAGACACGTCCCCGGGTTGGATCGTTTCCCCTGGGAGCATAGCCCCCCACTACATAGAGCTGGCAACCACAGCATGGGCAGGGCAGAAAAGACTGCTTTCCCTGCCCCTTCCCTTGTGGACTGGCCTTTCTTGGCTCATTTCCCTGGTCCCCAGGCAGGAGGGTCTATGCTGCCCGTGGGAAGACAGGTGATGGCCTCACGGAGTCTTGTGTAGGTTATCCGCCTGGCACGTGGGAGTGAATGTGGGTTGGTGAGGAACAGCTTTGGTAACTGGATCAGATTCATTGGGGAAGCAGATTCTTGCGTGTCTAAGCGGGTTTCTGATCTAGGCCCTTCAGACCCTGGACATGGCCCCCAGGGCATCTCTCTGCACTACCAGGTACTGACAAAGCACCCATTCAGTATGAGCCGGGCTGAGCATGCATGTCTTTATGAAGTGAGTAGTGAGATTCCAGTTTTAATCCACCCCCCCCCCTTTTTTTAAAGACAGAGTCTTGCTTCTTCACCCAGTCTGGCCTTGAACTCTTGACCTGTCTGCCTCAGCCTTTTGAGTGCCAAGTTCACTAGGCTGATTCCAGTTTTAGCAGGAGCTGCTCCCTCTAGGCAGTGCCACTCCTCTGTGCTGCCCGTCAGGTTCCAGGTGTGAGCAGAAAGGGTGTGCGCATGGGCTACTGTGGAAGACACTCTTTGTTACCTCCAAAGAGGCCTGCCCGGTCATTTCATGGACCGACAATTTCTTAGTGCTTATCAGTTCGCGCCATTCAAAATTTCATTTGGAGATAGTCCTTGAAGATGCGCTTGGAAAACTGGGGTCTGCAGTGCAAGAGTGTGTGTGTGTGTGTGTGTGTGGATGTGGGTGTGGGTGTGTATTTAGGCCATGCATGAGTCAGAAGGCCCTTCAGCAGATGATGAGAGTGTGGGTAAGCCCCTATGAATGCTGATGCCTGTGGCATTTGTATAGTTGGTTCTATTGCCACTGTGGTTTTGGCGGTAGCCCCAGAGGGAGGAACATCGAAGTTACAACAGCACTAATAGAACTGAGAATGATAAGTTAGTTGTCTTCTCGCCTGCCTTGCTTGGGTTTCATGCAGTGTTCTAGTTCCCTGCTTCCTCTGCATTGCAGACTGGCATGGGGGTGGAGTTAGGGGTCTCCCAGGAGCACAGAGAGGCCCCCTGGGTGAGTGCCAGGAGCCTTAACCCAGGAGCCCTTGCTCTCCAGGTTGACCGATGCATGTTGGGTTAAGAAACTGGCTGTGGGTTTGGTGGTTTTCACATGAGTGACTCCTGCAGTCCCCAGGGAGGGCCTGATGGCTGGGTGGTTCCAGAGAGGCCGGCTGCCAGAGCAGGGGGATCCCCAGGGCACCCCTTCTCGGAGTCCGTCTCTTGGGCCCAGCACGCCATCATGTTGGACAACCCCCAACATCTGTATTTTTAGCAAACTCCTCCAGGTGGTTCTCCCTGTCGTCAGCCCAGAACCTGCCAACCACACACAGTCTGTCTTGCTTTAAACACAAACCACTCCCCCAGCGCTACACCCACACACTTGAGTCTGGTTATTGAACATTTGGCATGCCAACGTGGCTGAAAGAAGGTTTTATATAGCTTGAATAACCCCCAGATTGAATGAATACATTTGAAGTTTGAAGCATGTATTTGTGCCTTTCTGTCTTCTCTTTAAACGCCTCTAGAACATCACCAGACATTCCTAGGAACCTGAGAGGAAGTTTCTCGTGTGTGTGTGTGTGTGTGTGTGTGTGTGTGTGTGTGTGTGTGAGAGTCTGTTACTCTTGGGGCTGGTTTCACGGGCAGATGGACTTGACATTGAACTGTATCTGTACGCAGCAGTGTTTATTCAGATGAGCCTGCGCTGAGAGTCATGCCGCAGCATGCCAGCAAGGAAAGAAACTTAAAGCCTTGGCTTGGCAAAGTCCACCACGAGTATCACCCGTCAAAGATGGATGTATGAAGTCAGCTTGTTTGTTTTGAGACAGGGTCTCACTAGCCCAGACTGGCCTGGAACTTGTGGCAGTCCTCCTGCCTGAATCACACCCCCCCCCCAACCCAGTATTGATAAAAACCACCGTGCCCCGTTTGGAAGTTCATATGCTTAACTCCTATAGACACTTTCGCCTCTGCCTACAAACCAAAACTACCTTTACCTATCTACCTGTGCAGATAGCACTGCCTGGTAGTAATACCAGGCAGTAAGCAGATTTGGGAACAATACCTTCTGTTTTAGAAAGGACACCCCAGCACGGGAGGGAGGCAGAGGGAGGTAAATCTCTGAGTTTGAGCCAGCCTGGGTTACACAGAGAATTCTTGTCTCAAATGCATTTTGCTTTTATTTTCTTCATGAGACAGTCTCAACTATTTAGGACAGAATAGTCTCTGTAGACTTCAATTTAGTGTGTCCAAGGCTGGTTGGTGGATTCTTCCCTCCTCCCTCTCTCCCTCCCTCCCTTCCTCCTTCCCTCCCTCCCAGCAAGGTCTCATGTAGTCCAGCTGGCCTTTTAGTTCAGTATTTAACTGAGCTTGGCCTTAAACAGATTCTCATAAATGCTGGGTTTAAAACATATTGGTACACCCAGCTGCCTACCTTGCTTTCTTTTCTTCTTTCAAAGATTGATTTATTCTGCTTTATGTGAATGAGTGTTTTGCCTGCCTGCATGTATGTGCATCATGTGTGTGCTTTTTAGATCCCTAGAATTGGGGTTACAGGTGGTTGTGAACCACCATATGAGTGCTGGGAATTGAGCCCAGATCCTCTGGAAGGGCAGCCAGTGCTCTTAACTGCCGAGTCTCTGTCCCTGTTTGGACAGACGCCTTGTCACCTTGTTTTTTACTAAGAGCCCTGGGTGGCGCAGCAAGGGACGGTGGTTATTTCCCACTTTCCACCCTGTCGCAGCTTTGTGGGTCGATGGCCTCACAGTTCTGGAAAAAGTGAGACCATGAGGTGGGTTCTCCACTGGGGTCACGCTGTATCAGAGTGGCTGTATTACAGATAATGTGGGTCTAGGCGTGGGTTAGTGCAGATTTGAAGACGTGTGTGTGTGTGTGTGTGTGTGTGTGTGTGTGTGCGTGTGCATGTGCGCGCGTGCTTGTGTGAGTTTATCCAGTTGAGTCTCGAGCCTCTAGTGATAATTTCCTGAATTCACAGGGGACATGAACTTAATTAAAAGGGTGCTCGTAGGTGTCTTCAGAAGAGGGACCGCATAAGAGACCTCAGCTTGCTAGTGTACAAGGTTGGTAACTGGGACCTTGGACAGGAAAGTGTGAGTAGCCGCTTTCTGGGGTGTTTTTGGTGCATCCTGTAGCTGTGACTGGGAGAGCCTTTGTAGCCTGGCTCACTGAAGCTCGGGTACATTAGGGACGCCCAAAGAAAAAGCAAGGGCTAGCCTGCTTGAATATATGGAAAGTGGGATCTTTGGGACCCACCAGCTTCTTGGGGTGGGTGGGTGGGCTGCCTTTTGTTCCACCAAGACAATGACTTCGTGATTTATGGTGTTTATGAAGTCTAGCACACCTCTCTGCTCTCACCCAGACATCTTCATAGAGATTAAGTACAGGATAAAGCCGATGCATGAGCAGAGAGCTACTCCCATCAGCAAGAGTGTAGTCTTAGATAGTGTAATTATGCTTAGTACACGTCCCAGTTAAACAGTTAGGCATCACTGGAGAAGCTTTATGATTTAGTAAATCAGACAAAAATAGATGTCCAGTGTCGGGTGGTGTCACATAAGGTTATTGAACATGCCTATACGAGCCGATGAAAATCAGGTGGAGGTCCTACTGTGTGCTTTAGTTCCAGGAGGGCCTGGAGCTTAACAGGCACATGGAATTAGGACAAGAGGTTGGGTCATGGCCCAGAGCTGTAGTGGGTAGGCGCACTGAGAGAAAAGGACATAACTTGGTTGTCTTCTGCAGTGTTGTGGCGAGGACCATCATCTCCGGGAGTGTGCTCCAGGGACTTGCACACTGGACCAAAGACCCCACCTCCCTGGCATTAGGTTTCATGCAGGGGGTATGTGAGTCTCTCTCTGGAGTGTAAGGAAGGAGCTTTGGGAAGGGATGTCTGGGAGTTTTGACTTCATTTGAAGATGATGGCAGGCTGCTGAGATGTTATTGTCCCTAGGGCCTGGGAATGTAGCTCAATTGATAAAGTGCTTGCTTAGCATGCGTGAAGCTCTGGACCCGATCCCCAGCGCCACATAAACACCAGGAAGGTTGGCACATGCTTGCTGTTGCAGCACTTGGGAGACGGAGGCAGAAGGATCAGTCCTCAGCTACATAGTGAGTATGGCAGACAGCCTGGGCTGGCCTCACACCTAGGACTACTCATTCTGCCTCTGCCTGAGTGCTGGAATTAAAGGCGTGTGCTTCCAAAACCAGCTGAAGTTACTTCATATAAAAGCCCATTGCTGTACCTGGGAAAATGAATCAGTGGGCTTCCTTACAGGATGCAAATCTAACGTGGAAAAGCCATAAGCACTGGTGTGCAGCTTGTTGTCAGGTAGACGGGGAAGTGCACTGGGATGCACCCGGCTGTAGGTGTGGGGTGGGCAAAGAGGGTGAACTTGTCTTTTGACTCATTGTACCGTAAGATGTCTTCCTGCTTACAAGGGGAATTGCAGTGGGAGGTATCTGGAATCCCAGGGGTGATTGGTACCCTCAGGTGCAGGGCATCCCTGGGAGGCCGTGACACTCTTTGGCCATTTTGCTTCTAGAACAGTGGTTGGACTGTGTGGCACAGGACTCCATGGTATTCTAGTTGTCAGGTGGTGCCTGACTTGTTCATTGGCCAGGTCCATGACGCTGGATACTGAGAGTAATGTCTTCTAAGAGAGGACTGCTGTGTGTCAGGTGCTGTTCTGGGCCTTTTGAGCCATGTCCTGTGTCATAGATGGGGACCTTGAGAGCAGAGAGAGGTGTGGTGTGGTGTGTGGTCCAGTTCAGAACATGGCTAAGTCGTGGCTGAAACTTATCTTTTTTTTTTTTTTTTTTGAAACTTATCTTAATGAAGCCCAGGTACATCCCATGGCCCTATTGCATCCTGCCGAGAAAGGGCTGACCTGAGAACCTCCGCTCAGGTAACTCAGGGGCAGTTGATTTTTTTACCTCACACATGCGCATGCTTTTTCTAGATGTCCACGGAAGCGACATCGTTGGATTTTCCAGTGGAAGTTTACTGAGGGTCCTGATATTAGTCACACTGTTTTGGGGGGGGGGAGTAGGCGGTTCCTCCAGCAACTTGGACCAATCAAGAAAGTGGGGCTTAACTAGATACCACTGGGTTTGGAGTGAGGCTAAAAAGGGGGTGTGCTGCACCAGCTGTGACGAGGTTAGAGCTGAAAGGGACTCGGGGACCTCTCGTTTCCCTGGCCATGAAATTACCAGAGTTAGCCGACAAGATTTCCCCCACTGTGTTGTTTGTAGCATCACTGTCAGTCTGTGAAGAATCCGCAAGTGTTTTCCAAGCCCCTGCTTCTGTGGTTGGGCTCCCCTTAAGTGCTTTCCAGGGAGCTGGCGGGGTGGGGGGTTTGAGGAGGTGAGGGGGGGAAGTTTGATGGTTGCAGGACCAGACTGCAAGGCCACTGCTGAGTGAATGAGCTTTATAGTTGACCCCACAAAGCCATTGCTGTTACTCATTTTTTTAAAGGGTACCAAGTCCCTGCAACGTCATGTAGATATACTTGTAGACAGTAGGACTTACTTGTAGCCTGCAATTCTGCAAGATTTGCAAAATGCGATAAATATCACTTGGTTGCAAAATAGTTCTGTGCTTTGGAAAACCTTGTTTCCCTGTTTGCCTCCCTGCAGGCATGTGGAGGTCAGGAGACAACTTTCAGAACTCAGTTCTTGCCTTCCACCCTCTGGGGTTGAACTAGGGTAGTCCAGGCTTGGGTGTCAGCAGGTTCCCTTACCCATTGAGCCATCTTCCTGAGCCAGGTCGCTTCTTTTTGTTAGCAGAAAGGCTTAGGAAGTTAACAGAAGTTGGTAGACATTCATGCAAAATAATAGGCTGGGAGTTTCTGGGTCCATTATAATGACTAAGGATTGTGCATGCCCACAAGGATAGCCCAGGCACAGCAGATGGACATGCCTGGGTGACCTCCCACTGGCGCCATGCCAGGCATGCCTAAGACTTAAGGACAGATTTTGTCTCATACTAGACAACTCGCATTAAAAGCCTGTCGCTGAAACCCAAGTCTTGTGTGCCACATTAAGCCACCTGTCACCTCAAAGTACCCTCCTATCTCAGATGAGCAGTTCTGGGTTCTCACACTTGAGAACCCAGTGCATCTAAGGCCATGCCATGATCCCTGGGCTCCCTGGGGACACAAAACAGCTGCTCACTGCCTTTCCGCAACCTCTCCACAGTGTCCCGCCAGCCCCTCTTGGAAGGGCCTGGGAACACGTGTCTGTTCTGTCTGCCGTGGCTGCAGGTCCAGAGGGAACTGCCACTGATTGCCAGGACACTGGCTGCTTCATCCCCTCTCTTTTTCTCTTTGTCCTTCCTTGGTTTTGGAGATAGCTGGGTTGTGCATTGCTCACAGTCCTGGGACTGCTTGCCTTCCCAGGACTCCCTGGGTGGCTCTTGGGTCATGATTTGTTTATTGAAGGTAGAGGCCAGCTGGGCCAGCTGCCCTCCTGTGGTCAAGGAGTGTGGTTTGTGAAAAGCCCAGGGAACTGGAGAACTTCCCAGGTGGGAAGGTCAGCCAGCCACATTGATCCTTTGCAGGTAGAAGAGTACTGAGTACCTGAGTGAGTTCCCGGTGTCCAGCCCTAAGCCCTTCATCGCTGGTTCCCGTCTGTGTACGGGACCCATTTTCAAGAAGGAGAAAGGAGTCTGTGCTCTTGAAGCAGGTGCTGGAGGAAGCCAGCACAGTGAGACCCTGGATCACTTGTCCTATTGCACTCTGGGGTGTGAGATAGTTTTAAATCTATTTTTTTTTACTTCCATCTGTTTGGGAAACATCTCTGGGATTTTGGTTTGTTTTTCAAGACGGTTTCTTTCTCTGTGTAGTTCTTACTGTCCTGGAACTCTGTAGACCATGCTGGTCTTAATCACAGAGATCTGCTTGCCTCTGCCTCCTGAATGCTGGGGTTAAAGGCGTGCACCACCCCTGCCTGGCTATGAGTTTATAAGATGAGTAAGTGGGAATCACTGCATTTATTAAATTATTGGCTATTGCCGGAACCATCTTTTTAAGGCTCGTGACCATTTCCCCTCTTCACGGGAATCAGACCAGTCCAGGACTGGGTAGCTACCTCTCACTGACTCAGTGTTAACCTTAGATGTGTGGGAAGCTAAGACCAAAAGTGACCTGGACTCCTGCCTTAGACTAATGCCCGGACGACCTTGAGTTCTTAGGGGTGGTCGTCTGAGGCGCTCTGCAGGGAAGGTACGGAGACACGGCTTAGAGAATTTGGGGTTCGGAGCCTGAAACTGTAAGGTGAAGGGGAATCTGAATTTGTAGCTGAACGGTGGACATGGCACATATGTCTCTCAAAAGTCTCCTGGGCCACGGGACAAGAACTGTTCATGGAAGTGATGTGCCAGACCCAGCAGGAGTCTGCTTCACAGGTCTTAGCTTGAGAGGGACTGTAGGGGAGAAATCAACCCTGAGTCAATCAAGCTGAGTCCACATCCCTGCTCACCCCTTCCGTGGCAGTTCTCTCTTCCATCCATGGACAGCCTGAGTGTTGGGGTTTCTTATGGGGCAAGTTCAGTACTGGATTTTAATCCAACATAAAGGGCAGCAGCCAGGAGCTTTGGGAGAGGGATATGTTTATCTCCATAGTTGTGGCAATAGGTTCACAGATGTATGCATCTTTTTTAAATTATACCTTAACTCGGCATGAAGAACTTTGACAAACTTACTTTTTTTTGTTTATTTCTCTGTAGCTTTGGGGCCTGTCCTGGAACTCACTCTGTAGACCAGACTGGCCTCAAACTCACAATGTAGTGGCATTTCATTTGTATTTTAATAAATAAAGCTTACCTGAAGATTGGAAAAGTAAAGCAGCCACACCGGTCAGCCTTACAGACCAGACAGCAATGACACACACCTTAAATCCCAGTAGCCACAGTGATACACCTTTAATTTTAGTAGTCACACTAGTTTACCATAGAAACCAGGTGGTAGTGGTGCATGCCCTTAATCCCAGAACTAGAGAGGATTATAAAACAGGAGGAGACAGCTCTCAGCCTCAGTCTCATTCTGAGATTCCTGGAGGCAGGATCACCAGTTTCGGACTGAGGTAGAGGTAAGAGCTAGTGGCTGGCTAAAAGTTTTGCTTTTCTGAACTTCAGGTTGTTCTGTCTCTGAAATGTTTGGGACAGGAGTGTTTCATTCAGTTTTGGAATTTTTTAATTTTGGGAATATTTACTTATACATAATGAGATTTTTTTTTTGTTTGTTTACTTGTTTTTTCCAGAGACAGGGTTTCTCTGTGTAACAGTCCTAGCTGTCTTGGAACTCACTTTGTAGGCCAGGCTGGCCTTGAACTCAGAGATCCACTTGCCTCTGCCTCTCAAGTGCTGGGACTAAAGGCACGAGCCACCACTGCCTGGCTGATGGAAGGCGTGTTAACCAGGGGTCTCTGGAGGAACAGAACCAATAGAATGAACTATATAAAATATATTTATTTAAACATTTACTTTATTATATGTCATGCCGAGGTAGTGTGGGTCTTTAATCCCAGCAGATACTTGGCAGATCTCTGAGTTGAAAGCCAGCCTGGTCTACAGGTTTCAGGACAGCCAGTGCTGCAGAGATAACCCTGTCTTGAAAAACCTAAAAAGGAAAAAAAAATAAAGATTTACTTTATGCATGCAGTGCCTGTGGAGGTCAGAAGAGCATATTGGATCCCCTGGAACTGGGGGTGGTTGTCAGCCACCATATGGAACTAGGAACTGAACCCGGGTCCTATGGAAGAGCAGCCAGTGCTCTTAACCACTGCGCCATCTCTCCAGCTCCCCTCTCCATGAGACCTTTTGCATATAAATAGTGAGATCCTGAGTCCAAATGCAGAGCTGATTAATGTTTTACCTCTCCCTGACACACATATGTAAGTGGTGAGCTTTTCAGTGTTAGCAGCTTGGCACATAGAACTTTTTACCTGTGCCATGCCAACATGCAAAAAGATTTTGAAGTATTTTCAGATTGGTGATGTTCAGCATATAAATGCCATACCCTCCAGGCTGGGCTCTGATACCCAGCAGGCACCAGCGAAGCACGGTTAGCTATACAGAGATCATGCTGGGTCTGTTTTTGGTGCTATATGGGAACCTCGGTGGACCTTAAAACCCACTTACTTGTTCAGCTAAGCATGGGGGAAGAGATGTGCACAGACACGTCTGTTTTGCTTGCTAAAGCTGTGCATCTAACACCCAAGTCAAGGTCTTGAGGTGACCATGTGTTGCAGTTTTAAGTCTGAGCCTGGCTGAAAATACAGATTTAGTCACTTCTGGATAGTAGTTAGCTGGGCTGAATTTCTTTGTAACCTTTTGGCTTGGAGAACTGTCCCCTTTAGTCATGGTAATTACCCTTCTGTGTGATATGTAAATTGATTACTGCAGCTCCTTCTAGGGTGCAGTTTGATTATCCACCAGGCTTCCTTTTGCCTCTTATTTAAACTTATTTTTAGCACAGTTCTTGGAGCCTCTGTGTGAGACTGTCCATCTTCTTGGGTTGTGAACTTCGAAGGTCATTCTCATCAGACCCAGCACAACCTTGCTTAGGACCTCTCCTATAGGCCAGTTGTTTTCAGAACCTTAGCGGTATAAGAACAAGCAAGTGTGTGGTTTTCAGTTTGATGTGTTTGCAAGTAGTTAAATACCAAGGCGGGGGGGGGGGGGGGGGGGGGGAGGGGATGGGGGGACAGGAATGTGTGCTGGAGGTGATTGCTCAAGGCTACCAGGGAGTTATTTACAGATTTTTTTTTTGCTGACAATCCTTGTTTAAAGGAATTCCCTGTGAGATTTATGAAGCCTTTCCAATTTATTGTCTTTCCAAGTAAGGTAAGCAAATAAATAAGTTATTCTATTTTATTATAAACATAGCCAGTGTAAGATTAAAAAAATAAGAGGAAGCAGGGCTCCATTTTTTTCCATCCAGTGTGTTTCAGGAATTTGGAAAGTATCCTGGAAAGGCCTTTTGTTTTGTTTTTGGCCCAAGCACATCGTGCATTTAGAAGATAAAGTCTGACCCTTGATGTTGGAATGCACAGCTCCCCATCCGTGAAGAGAACCGGCTGCAGCTAACTGGGGCAGGGCGGGATGGCAAGGGCAGGATGGGGTGTTGGTCCTGAGAATAGCAGCTCACTACAGTCTCTGCGCCACACCAGGCTAAGGGATTAGAGCCTCCGTGCTTGGTTTGGTACGTGCACTGTGAAAACTCATTTTCTACACATCTCTTCCTGTCACCCTGATTTCTTCTTTGTTTTCTCTTCTGTGTAAACTGTTCTTCAGAATTGCTAGTGTTTCCCTTATATTTTGGTAAGTCATGGTTTGGGTGACCAATGTGTGAATCCCCAGCTGGAAAATGTAGATCTTTAAATAAAAGAATATATAGTATAAATTAAAAAAAAGAATATATAGACTGTAATAAATACATGAGACTCTAGTGAATCGACAGTTCTCCTCCTGGTGGTAATGTCAAGCTAAGGGTTTGGCCTTCCCTCTGCCATTCTAGAGTCCAACCACAGACTACACCATCCGGTTACCGTTCCGGGAAGATGTATGCTCTGTCTTTGCTCCTGCTTGTCGCTGGGGGAGGGGGTTTAATCATGTTCTGGATGACATCTTGGAACACAGATGGGTTCAAGTTCCACAAGCCCTGGCATGTAGGGTATGCAGTGAGGCCAAGCGAACGCATTCCCTTCAGGAGTTTGTTTTGGAGCAGGTCAGTCCTAAGTGGGAGGCTTGGGAGGTGTTAAGGGCTCAGTGCCCACAAGAGCAGGCTTGTGGGCTTCATTGCTTGTCCTTCCTTCTCTCCTGCATTAGAGAGGTGGATCTTTACTTACTGCCTTGTTGAGTCATGGGGAAGGGGGGGCAGCACAGTGAGACCCATCCTTTTCAGGGCTCTGGGGTGGTGGCCTGAACAAGCCTGACCGAGCCCTGCTGGCAAGGATCCCATCACCCTCCCAGAGGGCAGCGGGCAACTCAGCCACAGGAACTTGGGAGTCCTGGGGGGAGGTGTCCCACCCGTATATGACATTGAGGTCACGGACTGCAAGGGTAGGGGCGAGGCTACAGCCCCTTTAATTTGATCTTTCGGCCCAGGCTGTCTCTCTCACACTCCATTCTCCTCATCTCCACTGACCTGAGAATCATCTGGGGAACTTCAAAGGCTCACTCGTAGCTCCACCCTCTCAAACTGTTAGTGGCCTAGGGAGAGAGACCTACCTTGGCTAGTTTAAAAGTTTCAGGTGATTCTAATGAACCTCCAGCACAACCCTGGCATTGTCCCACCAGCAACGCTCAGTTTCACCTGGGGGCCGGAAGACACAATCCCAGAGAAGCCCAACTTTGTGGCCGCACACTTCCTGAATAAGGTATGGATCTGTCTTGGGCCGGGCTACACATTAGGGCAGGACCACAAAACCCCTCCGCTTTACCCTGCAAAGGGATGCCTGGCTTCCCATCAGCAGGGCGAGGGGCATCTTGTGTAGCTTTGTCATTTCGTTACACACCCCGCCCCTCCAACAGGGAGATACTTTACAGGATGTTGTTGTTGATGATGTCGCTCCAGCCAGCGCCTTGACCCGTGAGTCTCAAAGTGAAGCAGCCATTTCTGTCCTTGTGAGGTAGATCTGCGAGCAGGGACTGGTCCCTGGGAAGCTGAAAAAGAAAGCAGCTGTTGCCTAGGAAACAACTTTAGTGCTGGACTCAGGTGACTCAGGTCAGTCACCTTAGGGACCTCCAGTGTGCCAGCCTAGGTGGAGGGGCTGAACCCATAAAGACACAAGTCAAGGGCGATGGGTGGGGGAAGGGTCCTGTGCATTCTCACAGCTAAAGGGCCACTTTCCCCAGGCTGAAGGTTCAGGAAGTAATGTTCTTGGGTAGGGAGTAAATGAGGGTGCGGAGAGCTGGAGGGTGAGTTGGCTGGACCCTGACACTGATGCCCTGCAGACGGATGCTGGGAACATTGTACTAGTGTGCCAGGAAGCTGTTCCTCAGAGGAGTCCTGCAAATGGAAGTCTAGTAATGTCGTCTCTACCTGAGCTTACCTGGGACAACCCCAGACTCAGTTAAAAGCCACTCCGATTGCCAGTCTTCCTGTGGGGGGAGGGGTGGATGGGAAGCAGAGGGTCCTGCATTCCCTGCCCTGTGGCCCACTTGGGTTGGGGTGCCACTGAGTAAGTAAGGCATAGGTGGGCTTTGAGCTAGCCTAGTTTCCATTTGCACCAGACCCTGAACTTGCGCTTTTCTGCCCGTGAAGCTGGAAAGAACATCTGTGGCATTACTGACAGGGTGCTAGGTCCCTTCAGAGTCACAGCATTTTAGTACTTGGGGACAGTCTTTTTTTCTTTCTTTTCGCAGCAGGTGGGAAACGTTCTGTGACCCAGGGTACAGCTTTGATGTGACTTTCTAGTCTTACCTAGAAGTGGGGCTTTTAGTTTCTCATTTGATGTCATGATACCTTTGAACTTCTTTGTGGTTTTGCAGCTTTCTCTTTGGAACCAGACTACCAGGCATGCAGAATGTGGTGGTGGGTGCTTGCCATACAGGATGGTTTCTTGGGTATTGCTTTCTATACATTGGGCTCCACAGGAATGAGGCACCCTTGTCCCCAAGGCTCCCAGGTTGGGCAAGAGATGCTGTGCTTCTGTTTTAGGGAAGTGATTAAGTTTAAGGAGTTTTGTAAAAACAACTGGTGGAATTTGTTACCTTATTTAGGAGGCTGAAAATGTTGTTTCAGTAGATGAGTCTCTTGGTCACTGATGGACAGGTGTTGTGCAGTTGTATTTAGATGTGCTCTGATTGGTCTCTAAACCAAAGCCTCTGTTCTCAGGTGGACGGCCTCAGCTTAAGGAACTTCCAGCCGGCACCCCACTAGCTTGACTGTAGAACCTGTCACAGCACTTCAGTGCTTTTCCCTGGCTTTCATACTTGTGGTCAGTTTGTTCAGCTCTGGGATTTGAACTTGGGTGCTTTCAGTGCAATGATAGGCTTGACACAGCATAGCCGATACAGCAAGGCGAGTAGACTGGGGCTACCTTGGCCTTCATCGTAACGCTCTCACGTTCTTTCCAAATGCCGTGATGCTGCCCAGTGGTCCTTACTTGATGCTGATGAGGCGGATGCCCACTGTGTTGATTGGCATGCTGACCCACCTACTGCGCTCATAGCTACACATACCAGACACCTGTTACCAGAGCATACCTCAATTGGGGTAAAGGGGTCTCAGGGCTCTGTTGATTTGCAAGCACACACCAGACATCCATTCTTCACCTTTTCTGAGACCGGGTCCCTTATTGAACGTGGAGCTCACTGATTGAGAGTCTTTGGATCCACCTACCCTCCGCCCTCCCTTTGAGTGCCCCCATTTAATGGTACCAAGGTTTTAAGTCTTTTCCAGGGACTCTGATTCCCACGGCAAGCACTCTACTGTCTGAGGCATCTCCCTGGTCCTGTGTCTCAAAGTCCTTGCACGTCAGCCACTGTCCAGACAAGCCAGCTCAGAGCCAAGTTCACATCCACAGACCATGAGGGAAACCTTTGAACAGGACCATCCATTAAAGTTTTTTTTTTTTTTGACCTGGCATTCTGAGTTTCATTTTGCACTGTACCATTATAATTTTGAGAGTGTCTGCTTGATTTGTGTTTATTGAAACTAAAATTCATTAGAATGTGAAAATAACACTCAACAGTTTACTAAATTGGATTCTTCTTTTTTGATATTTTTGTCCATCATCCGTTCTCACTTGAATATCATGGAATTTTGTTGGTGAAGTGTTATGCAGATGAAAACTCATGTTTTAGTGGCTTTTTTTATTTTTAAATTCAAGAGTTGGTAAGAATATTCTCTACAGAAGTGCTTGGTGTGCCATTGTGGTGGAGTCTGGATTTCTGAGGTCTCGGAGCTTGGCACGACGTTTGGAGTTTGTGTGGCAGGAGGCAGCTGTGTGGAATATAACCCTGCTCCAGGCACCTATTCAGAGGCTGGTTGGAAACTCCCTCCCACTTCTGCCAGTGGAGTGACAGGCGAGTCTCCTAACTCTGGGCAGCCCCAGGTTTATCTGAGCTGGGGATTCTTGTGTTCTTACCCTTATTAATAGGAGGTCATCAATGAGAGTACTTGTATTTCACTGGTTAGCGACATTTTAACATATCTGAATCAAATGGTCATTAAATAAATCCCATGCCATATCTTGGCAGCAACTTTTCCTTGTTTGTGGTTTATAAAGTAATGCTGGTCTAAGTTTTGTTTTATGGCTGAGCATGAACCTCGAGTGCTTCATGTGCCAGGCAAATTGGCTCCACTAGACTTTTTTTTTTTTTTTTTTCAGAGACAGGGCCTCAACTAAGTTTGTAATCCTCCAATCTCAGCCTCCTCTCCAGCTCTCCTCTCCAGCTCTCCTGCCATCTCTGTACCACACTGCAGATAAAACCATTTCTCTCTGCCTCCCAGGTCCTCTAGCTTCCCCCAGGAGTCGCCTGGCTTGGCTTCTGTGTGTGTGGAAGAGCCTGCTCACACACATCTGTTTACAATCAAGTGGGTTAGACAGCCCTCAAGACCAGGAGACCAGTTGCATCCCTAGGACTTCAGGATGCCTCCCTCTACATGAGCCCCCACCGGGTGATTTCAGGGTCTTCCCCGGTGAGCGAGAGCTAGCTAGGATCCCATCGAGGGTCACGACAGATGAGCTTTTTATCGAAGTGTGTGCTTTTATTTTTATCCTGCCACCTGGCAATGAAAATGGAGTGGAGGCCGCCTCGACCTTCTAGAGTGTCTGCACTATATTTTAACTGGGAAGTTAGGTGTACTTTCTCTACTTAATACTTTAAAGGCCTCTTGGGTACGAAGAGAGGCTTGTAAGAACAGCTGCACGTGACCCACCCTGGAAAGGGAACTTCAGATTGAAAAGTCACTTTATTTAATGGCGGCCTTGTTAGAGTCACGTGCTGTCTAGCAGCATCCTTCCGAAGGGCACCGGCAGGAAGAGTTACGCTCTTCCAGAGGTGTTGTGCCAGAAAGGCTGCCCTGTCTTGACAAGGCTTGGAATGTGAGAGTCAGGTGCCCCGTGGGCTGGCTTTCACAAGCCTCAAAGCCATGTGGGAACCTGTGTGTTGTCACGCTCACGTTCTGTTCCTTTTCTGGGATGAGATCTCAAGTTTTTGTCTTCTTTACCCCATGTATTGTGTGTGTGTGTGTGTGTGTGTGAGAGAGAGAGAGAGAGAGAAAGAGAGAGAGAGAGACGCACATAGGTGAATTTATGTGTGTGTGCATGAGTGAAGAAGCAGAGTGTCTTCCTCCACTGCTTTCCCCCCAGAGCTTGCCAGTTCTGCTGGATAGCCAGTTCTCTTGGAAAGTTCCATCTCTTCCTCCCACATCCCCAGCTCTGGGAATATAGGCAGGCCACTGTACTCCGCTGAGTGTTTTATTGGCCTGCATTTGTACGGCCTTCGGCGTTTCACCAGGAACACCTGAATCAAAGTCATGGGTCTGTGCATCACAGTGTGCTGCTGGCCCTTGATTGTTGCAGGGGTCTTTGTTCCCAGGACAAGCCCTGATCTGATGAGTGGATGGTTCATCTAGCTGCTGATATTCTTAGTGACTGTTTTTGACCTTTGCCTACAAGTGTCAGTCTACAGCAAGCACAGCTCAGCCACCTGAGGCTCTCCCGCCAGCAGTGCACACGCCACCCCTGCTCTCGGTGCCAGCTCGGTCTTGGTCACATTAGGAGGCTGCATTTCAGGGCGCAGCTTCACCTAGGAGTGTTCAGCTTCCTGTCGTGTAAAGAAAGTATTTGTGGGCTGCAGTGGGGATTGATTGGGAAAGAACAGTCACGTGACCTATGTTGGTTATCAGTGTGCCAACCATGGGTTCTGACAGGTGGTGCACTTGCATCTTGGGCCCCATTAAGATACAGAACTTAACGGCTCTGTCTGGAAAGTTCCCCGATAGCCTTGTCTGGACCATGTCCTCTGCCACCTCCGAGTTCGCCACAGGCAATCACTATTTTTTGTTAGGTTGATTGGCTGGTTGGTAGGTTTAGCTTGGGTTTCCCTACGTGGTTAGTCTTACTTGTTCTAGAATTTTCCATATAATGCTGCATGTGTGTAGTATATGCATTGCACACACACATTTTGATGTACATTGGCATAGTGCATACTTTATCCTTCAATCAACACACATTTTCAAGTTGTAAAACACGTGGGGTGTGGCAGCACATGCCTATAATTACAACATTTGGTGGTGAAGATCACTGTGTGGTCTCAGGCCGAGCTATGATATCAGGACCGTATGTCAAAAATAAAAAATCAGGTATTTTGTAGCCCACTTAATAAAATTCTGGCTTTCTGCTTGGCTGGACTTGGGGAGCAAGTCCAGGTCTCTAATAAGATGGTTTCAGGGTTTGCACCCTTTTTCCTGTTGTAACTAGCATGTGAAGTCCCTGCTGGAGGAGAGCACACTTCACGTCCTACTTGTGTACCGTGACTAACCTCCCTGCTGCACACTCCCCCCCCCCCCCAGTCTCTTCTCAGCGAAATGCCAGGCTGCCCAGGGAAACTCCCTAGAGGAAGCATGACAGTCTTCCTGAGGTCTGTCTGTCTGGGGCGTGTTTTATAGTTACCAGAGCGACCTTGAATAGATTGATTCCATTTTGCTTATTTATAGCCTTCCTCTTTTCAGCAACCACTTTGAGGACCTGACTGATATATACAATGCTAGGTGGGTGTGGCGATCCAGACCTATGATTCCCCACTGAGGTGGAGATGTGTGATTGGTGTTCTGAAGTATGCTACCTGATCCCCGGAACCCTCCCCACCCACAAAGTGTTGCCACACGGACCCGTGAAGTTCTTTGCCGCCAGGCACTTATTTATGGTTGCATTGCCACAACTTCAGCTTGTGTCTGGGACCTCGAAAAAAGTGAAAACCACAATATCAAGGGAAGGAGTGTGATGAGGAACCCTTTGATTTGAGAATAGTCCAGTTTGATGGTTCCATTTGCTGTTCCAGCAAGCCAGGTGTTTCAGCTGCTGCCTCCCTGGAGGGAACTGAGAGGCCCATTGCTACCTTAACAGAAGGCTATAGCACGCATCACTGGCCTGGGGAAAGGTCAAGATTCAAGCATTCCAAGCCCAGTTTGTTTCCACTCAAGGTGTGTCACACCATGTTAAGGTCAAACCATCCCATGAACACACAGCTTATGTGCCTTGTGTGAGTGTTAGACACCATCTGATTAATGAGTTGATAGTAGGGTCAAGTATTGGAATGCCAGTGCCTGGGAGGGGAGATGGTGACCTCTGCAGGGCCAAGGCCAGCACTGTAGCCTTCTATAGGGAAGGATCAAATGCTGGGCTGCTGGGCCTGGCCCTGTCGTGCATTCCAGCTCACCCACAACTCTGTGCAGCTGCCGATGTGCCAAACGCCAGTTCAAGCTGTAGTCACCTGTGCCATGAGAGGGCCTTGCCGCCCAGGAAAGGAAATTTGCCTGAATGAGAAAGACCGAGACAGACACAGCGCGACCGCCTCTCTGACGTGTGTGCACGCTGCATTTCTTCAAGCCCCAGTGTGACTGGAATCAGCTCGTACTGTTGAGTTTCATGGCTGTTGGTTTAGAACCTGAGTAAGAAAGAATTTTGGTGGTAGGCGCTCCTGTTCTTTCCTCCTTCCCTCCTCTCCCCCCTTTTCCTTCCTCCTTGTCCTCCCTCTTTTTTTAAGAGTAAAAGTTCTTACTATTGCATTCTGATATGTATATACAACCTGATTATCCCACCCCCACCCCCCAAAGCATTGCCACACAGCCTGTGAAGTTCTTAGACACTAGGCAAAGTGTATCGTCCATATTGGCCCCCAGTTCTTGATCCTTTTGTTCAGTCTCTCTCCTGAGTGCTAGCATTACAAGTCTGTGCCACTACTGCCAGCTAAATCCTGTTACCTTCAAGATGACTGCTTGCTGCTTGTGATTGGTTAGTTCCCATTCAGGATTTGAGTGGTTGGGTTCCCCCTGGCTCTACCTGAGCTCTATAAGGAAGTGTGCCTGCCTAGCTCCTCCCCCTCCAGACTAGTCTATGACTGGCTCTTTTGTGCAATCCTGTAAGAGCCACCTCAGGTGCTGCTCTTCCTTAAGAGGTGAAGGTATCTGCATCTGGGTTGGAGGGCTGGGTGCCTCCCCTGTTTGGTTTTTCAGACGCTCTGCTGGGCCTCCTCACATTGCTCTTGGGCAATCAGTCGCCAGCTGAGGCCGCCTGCATTCCTGGTGAAACTTGGGTGGGAAACGCAAAGAGATGGTAGCCCCTGAGCTGTGGTTCCCACCTGGCCTTTCCTCCTTCCATCTCTTGTGGCTCAAGATAACTCAGATGCTGGTCCCTGCCTTCATGTGTGCTGTGCGCTTGTGTGACCGTGCTTGTCGCCTGTGTTTAACTAACTTCAAGGCATCTGACCCCTGAGCATTTACCTTGAGCCAGGTGCGAGGGAGCCTGATTGCTTTTGCTGATGTTGCGGTGGGAGAGTTGCTGCTTATGGAAATGGCTCTTCTTAGACCCCTGGTTAGAAAGATGGAACAGCGGGCTCTTTAGTTCCCGAAGCGCTCGATGCCGACAAGAGGAAGAAGGCCGGAGCATAAGGCTTATTTGTCTCTAAGCATTTTAGAAAAAAAAGATATAGCTGTGCCGTGTTTAAATATAGCACGGTGTTTGCTACCGGGATGGCAAATAAGCAATTGGATATGTAGGTCATCGACTTAGGAGAATGAGTTGGGAGTTTTCCTTGCATCTGATTAACACTGTCTTACAATTGGGCCATCAACGTTATGCCAAAATTGGGTTACACAGAGTTCAGCGAGCCATCTGGGTGGGGGAAGATCTAGACTCAGCAGAGGACACCTTTGCCCTCTTAAGGTATGAAGAGCGTGGCTTGGTGTCCAGCCCTGTGGTTTGTAGCCAACCGCTGTAGCACTTACCGACAGAGCCTGTCCCAGGGAGGGACGTCTCCGTGGAGGCTTCGAAGCACACCCCACAGAGAATGGAGAGAGGAGGAAAGGGCGCTACTTAAGTCGGGATAAATGCCAGCAGTGTATTTTAATACAGTCTTGATTCAGAGCACACTGTTTGGAATTGCATATTTAAAGGAAACTGCCGTCTCCTTTTGAAGGTATGTGACATTTAAAAGATCTGTAGCCGAAGATTGGTTTGACAGCTTCGAATTATATTTGAAAGAGTTTTTCTTGAAAAAAAAAAAGAAAATGATTACTTCTATTTTAAATGTCATCACAAAGACATAAACATGTTTAATCAAATTATATATTTAATTTATGTAGAATGTAATTTTTATTCATGTGGAAGATTCATGGGTGTTTTTTCTCCCCCCCAGCAGCTTTGGAGCCAAGTGATGCTGGTGGTTTGAAAGTGGCTCCCTTATTGAAGAAAACAGCCATTTAAGGTTTCATAAAAATCTAAGCGGGGGGGGGGGGGGGGAAGGAGTATTAGTATTGAAATCCTTTTTTGGTCCACACACTGTTCGTCACCAAACATTTTGGGGAAAGAGGTATTTTCATGATGTTGCTTGGTGATAGTAAGGATGAACCCTGGAGGGATGGGCTGAGAAAAGCAAAGACAATGCGGGTGGAAATAGCAAGGGCGCTCCTGTGATTTTCTTCTTTTGGATTCTTTGAATCAGCAGGGAAGTTACTGTGAGTGCTAGCTGCAGAGCCAGCGCTCCGCTCCTTAAAAGGGAGGCAGCGAGGATGTGGGAGGACAGACCCAGTGCCTGATATAAAAGGCCAACAGAGAGTCTGAGGCCACCAACTGGGTCCCCGAGTCGCTTGAGGAACAGGGGCATAACCGTGGGTCTGCTCTGGGCCAGGCAGCTTCACTGATCCTGGAGATCTATTGGAACACTCCAGTTCCAGAACTTTCTTTGAGTGAGCCGGGCCTTGGAAGCCAGCCAGCCCAGCGTACACGACATGGCTGGGGCAATTGTAGCCCATTCCAGCCTGCTGCCAGTACTTTCGATTCAGCCAGGCTGGACCAGGGACTTCTGATCTTGCCCCCTGGGGCTTATTTTTTTTTCTTCCTAGGCCTCAGGCCAGCAACCTGACCTATCAGGTGTGGCTTGGGGTGCCTGGGAAGTAACATCTGGAGAAAACAAAGCCAGGCTGGGTAGTACCAGCTCCAGCAGAAGGTCAGGGTTCAGGGAGCTGTGTGTTCTTAAGGCCAGGTGCCAGAAGGCCCCATCCAGTGCAGTATGTTTGTCAGCAGGAACCTCCCTGGTTTCTCCTGTGTCTGCCTCTCATCGCAGCTGTCAGAGTAGTAGAATTTAATTCTTGCTACCTTCCTGGCTTTATTTTGCTTCTGGGAATTTAAACTTAGGTCTTCACATGCATGGCAGGAGGATTTTTTGTTTTTTTTTTTTCTCACCGAACTAACCATCTTTCCAGCCCTATTATCTTGTTAGAATCACATAGGTGTAGCGGAAGTAATACAATGAGATGTCAAATTACTCCCTCCCTCCTCTATCTTCTCTCTCCGTTGGTAGCAGTAACCTAGCCTAGAAATGGACACGGGTATAACACAGGTCCTTTGTAGGTTTCTCAGTGGGACTTGCAGGTGCCCAAGGGAACTGGACCATCTTTATAGCCCCTGCGCACCATGTCCCATTTCTCGGATGCCCCAGTGGGGCTTCTGTGGCACCAAGGCTTTGGATGGAAGAGCCCATCAATCCCCTTGTGAGTTTTCTACCACACAGTGACAAGTAAGAAACAGAGCACATTGGAAGGATTGTGAGGTTTGGACATCGTGTATTAGCGGTTCTGCTCTGAGAACAGCAAGGGTTGCCAGCCTGTGCACAGGTCCAGCAGGGGCTGCTGTGTCTGTTGTGTCTCCCAGTAGAAGCCACACCAGCCTCTGGCTTCCCGTGCTTCGGCGAGAATGACAGGTTCTGGGAATCTTAATTTCACATAAAATATTTGAGTACTCTTTGTTTTGAAACCCTATTATGTACAGCTGAGGCCACCCTTGAATTTGCTATTTGGCTCCAGTTAATCATTTTGAGCTAACTGACCCCTGACAATGACTCGGACAAGTGTTTGAATTACAGGGGTGTACCCCCCTACTTGACTCAAGCTTTTTTCAGACCTGCATGCATTGACACATTGCTGAGTGAGGATAACGTTTAGCATTTACAAATGACTGTCCTCTTGAATGCCAGTGTCCTAAGGCGACAGTCTCTCCTCACCTTGGATAATTGTCGGCTGTGATTTTGACTTCTGAACTGAAGTTTCCAAGAGGGTGGCATCATTTGTAGTAACTTGAACTCCGTGAAGGCCGCCCCCTTTCTTTCCTAATTTATTCTGTGTGGTAGTGCAGCTATTTTTAGGGCTCACATCCCAAGTCTAGATCCAGGTGGCTGGAAAACGAGACAGGGGCAGCCTGGGAAGCATCCCCTCTCTGTGCCAGCTTCAGTCCTGTCCCTCCTGACCCTGGTACCAGGAAACACATGCTCTTTGAAGAATATGAAAGCATCGTATATATTTTAGAAAATCACTTTTAATCGTAGCATGGAGAAATAACACTTTATAGATTTTTTTTTCTGTCTCATACATGTATGTATACATTAAAGGACAAAATTCACTAGGGAATATTTTTAAATAAAAAATTCTAAATGTGTTTTGTATTTCATTTTCCATTTGACCTATAGGTATTCCTATGTCTTTCGTATTTTTGGAGTGGTTGAAATCTATCTCATAACATGGTATAAACCACACAGTGACCCTAATGTTACCTAACCCCCATGCAGTGACATTTTACTGTGCTGTAAGTATCGACCACTGTTCCTCAGTAACAGGGATAGCGTGTCAAGGTTTCAAAGGTGATCGCAGGGACTAAATGACCAGGACTTCCCCAATTGCTGTGTGAAGACTCTGCCCTGCAGACTATTCAGAGCTGTGAACACCCACTTTCCCATCATGCCTTCCCATCTTTCAACCTTAACACTGAAGCTTATGGTGTCCTAGCTCCATCTTCTTATAATACTGTCTGTATCCCAAACATCTGGAGACAGCTGTGCCTACTCCACCCTGTGCTCCTTGTCCTTTGCTCAGCTGAGTGTCCTGGCTGCTGAGCACTCAGACTCTCGAATAGCATCCCCCTGCCTCTGGTGGACAGGGTGCCTAGCTGGCTCAGTCACTGCCTGTTTGATGTAGGCTCTTCTTGTATAATTTTCCAGAAAGTTTCCGAATCTCTCAAAAAGGTGCTTGCCCCTCATTGCTCACTTTTGCCTGGATGCAGTTTGAAATGATGGGCCAGAGGGGAGACATTGTTCACTGGTGTTTGGGTGGAGATTGAAAGGTGCCCGGTGAGTTTTTACTGAAGACTTTGGGGGCATGTAGGTCAGGCTTCTTTGGTTGAGCTGGGTTGGTTCTCAGGGAATCCGGATCTCCTGACAGGCATTCCTCACCTCCCTGTTCCCAGTGAAGGTAGTTGTACAATCTATGGACCATCTAGTGCCTACAGACACTGCCTCCCACCCTGTCCCTGGGAGCCTGTGGTCAGATCGCTCAAGGCAGCTGCCTTCTTCTCTTTCTTATAAGCTGGGCAGTTTGGGGTGTTTTGGAAACTCAGCTTGAGGTCACAAAATGACATCGCTGTGTGGGTTGTTGCTCATGGATCTAACTTTCATTCCTTGTAAAATTGGCCATCATCAGCCATTGAATAGCAGATCCCCAAAATCAAGGGACATTACTTGTTCCCAGTGATGGCCAAGGCCCCCCCACCTGTTATCCCCAGACCCTCCATTAGCCAATGAGATTGTGGTGCTCCTGCCACCCAGTGCCCACCGAGGCCCTCAGGATAGTGTTTCCTGCCACCTCGTCAGTGGAGACAGCTGAGGTGTGGGCGCCTTCTTCCCCTTGCTCAGTCAAGTGCTTCCAAGGCTTCGGCAGTTTTCTGTAATTGAAAGCAGTTCTCAAATCGTGGCTGTTGAGACTATTCATGTTGTTTTTTTTTCTTTTGGTTTTTTCAAGATAGGATTTCTTCTTTGTCTAGCTCTCTGTCCTGGAGCTTGCTCTCTAGACCAGGCTGACCTCGAACTGAGATCCACCTGCTTCTGCCTCCAGAGTGCTGAGACTGAAGGTGTGCTCCACCTTAGCCGGGTAGCTTTTCACATTCTAAACAACCTAAAGCCTGCTGAACGTTGCCTGTTCCTCAATTTGCTTCTATGCTTGGAGCCTAGAACTGTGAAGTGCTCACTGCGCAGAGGGTGTTGGTTGGTCTTGCAGTTGTGACACTCTTGGACCTCCCAGCTAGGATAAGGCCGTGGACCTTATGTGTGCTCTGACGGGCAACAGAAGAATTAGTTTTCAGGATCATTTTCTTTCTTGGGGAAGGGAACTTGTTTTCAAGTTAATTAATGTGCTTTGTTTATTACAAAGGCAGTAGTCGATGGAATGGAAACCTGCCTTCTCCGAAACTGACAGCCTCCCAGACCCTCCCAGATGTCACATGTTGGCACACATACCCCATGTCTGATGTGGGCTACTTATTCTGCCATGCAGGGGCTTTGTTGTGAATGGTTTTTCCCCATGGAGCAACCAAAACACATTTTCCATACCAGGGAGCCAAGCCTTCCTGGAGTAGGCTTGTACTTAGTGGGCCAGCTACATGATACTCAAGTGGTGCAGGAACCAAGACAACCCCAGGTCCTAGATCACCATGGGACCCAGAAAGTAGGGATCGATAGAAGAGGCTGCATTCCCCCCTACCCAGCTGCTGTCCCTTGTACTACGTTCGTGGATGCCTGGCCAGACAGCCCCCAGTGTGCACATCTCTTTCCCCTGCTTACTCAGCAGGCATGATCCACACAGTGCCTACTGTTCAGTTTACGCCTGCAGTTCAGTGCATAGCATCACACGCTGTCCCTGTCCTCAAGGGGAGGAAGAGATGGTAGGTGAGGGTTAGTTAGGCTGGCCCCTCCCACGTGACAGACCTTGCTGAAAGTAGACAGCAGGGGAAAAAAGCTAGGCGAGCACATACTGAGGCTGCTTGGGATCCTGTGGTCCCCGAGTTAGGACCCGTGGTGATCTTAATCAGCTAAGTCATTTCTGTGTCTGCCTGTATACTCCTGGAAGTTCTTAGAGAAACCTGCCAAGACAATTTCCCCTGGTGCCTCCTCGGGGCAATGCTCCACGGCGCACTGTCAGCAAGTATCTGCCAAGACAAGTATCTGAATTTTAAAGTTAGGTATTCTGTGGCTCCGCTCTCTGTAAGGACCTCCTCTCCAACCTTCAAGGAGCTATGGTGCTGGCTTCAGAGATCCTGACAGTCTTCCAAGCCCTTTCCCATTTTTAATCCACTAAATAAGCTGTCACCCTTTGCTCCGGCTGAAGGCTGCAGGCTCTTCCAGATCTTCTACTAGGTGTTTCCTTCTGTAAAGCCCTCTTCAAGGGACAGTTGCGTTGCCCGCTCCCCTTTACAGTGGGCTGTCTCTCCTCTACAGCCTGTGCCCACCACCCACTAAGACCAGGCAAGGGGAACATTTGTTTTCTTCAAACCTTGGTTTGCGGTTGAGAAACAATGCAGTTACCACTCAGCTCCATGCCCCCCCCCCCATGTCTAAAAGGGTCGGTTTTGTCAATCACGTGGGCATGTAATTTTCTTGTCGTTTGGGAGTTGTTTTCTTGGGAGACATTTCTACTTTGCAGCCAAGAATTCACAGAGGTCCCGAGAACCACCTGCCTCAGTATCCCGAGTGCTAGGATAAAAAGGTATGTACCACCACACTTGGAAATTTGTGTGTGGTGTGTGTGTGTGCGCACACACTAGAAAGCAAGAGACAACCATTTTCTTCTACTGATCAAATCATTGGAAATGGGAAAAGTGATCCTATGGCACTTTAGGACAAGCCACCCTACACGGGAGTTCAGCTGTGTTGATAATTAATACTTAGTTCCCTCCTATGTTCAGAAACAAGAATATTGAACCATCACTATACGTCAGAAGGGAAGGCGCTGGAGAAGGTAGCTATGAGATGGGCTTTTAAAAGCGTCAGGCGAGCACCGCTACCTCAGAAGGGTGGTTCTTTGGCTGTGCTGGATGCTTCTGTCATTGGAATCTCTAGACCACTCAGGCTGTGCATGTCCCTCTGTTCCTGACACCTGAGAGCCTGGAATGTCTGCATTATACCACCTTTCTTACACTAGGGTGTTTGGCTTGTAAGGTCGCGGGTACGTGCAGTGGGCAGAGACCTTATGCCTGTTAGGAAGCTAGGGCGTCTTAGATCTGAGTGTCTGGGCCTGGACACGCCTGCCTATATTTAATCCTAGCACTCTGGAGGCAGAGGCTGTGGGAGCTCTGACTTCAAGGCTATCCAGGGCTACACAGGGAGATCCCTGTCCCTCTCTGGCTCCTGAAATTGTATGACTGGAAAAGTCATCGCTAGTTGGGAAGTTGGGAAGCTAGTAAGTGATTTCATGGCTTTTGTTGGCGTGTGGATTTTGTTTTCTTTGGTTGGTTGGTTGTGGTGATGGTGAGGAAATTTTTTAATTTTTATGTTTTTAATGAGCCATATGTGTTTCTCTGCTCCCCTCTTCCCTTCTGTCCTTTCCCATGCTCCCAGTTTGCTCAGATCTTGTCTTTTTCTCCTTTCTATGTAGTTCTTTGTATGTTTCTCTTAAGGTCCTCTTTGTTGTCTAGGTTCTCTGGGGTTATGGACTGTAGGCTGTTTTTTGTTTGCTTTATGTCAAAAAGCCATGTATGAGTGAGCATATATGATATTTGTCTTTCTGGGTCTGGGTTAACTCACTCAATATTGTTTTTCCTAGATCCATCCACTTGCCTGCACATTTCAAGATGTCATTATTGTTTTTTTTACCACTGTGTAGTACTCCATTGTGTAAATGTACCATTTTTTTTAAATCTGTTTTTCAGTTGAGTTTATTTCCAGGTTCTAGCTATTATGAATAATGCTGCTATGAACATGGCTGAGCACATGTATGTAGTGGCATTTCAATTGAATTTTTTAAAAAATAAAGTCGGCCTGAAAGCCTAAGAGTAAAACAGTCCCACTGGTTTAGTGCCTTAGAGACCAGGTTATGGTAACACACACCTTCAATCCCAGTAGCCACACTAGTTGCCATAGAAATTGGATGGCGCATGTCTTTAATCCCAGCCCTAGGAAGGAATATAAGACCTGGGAGGGGCAGGGATCGCGGGGGAGGGAGGGAGGTGTAACTGCAGGAGAGACAGCTCTCAGACATTCTCATTCTGAGATTCTGGTAGACAGGATCGCAGTTTCAGACTGAGGTCAAGCTTAAGAACCAGTGGCTGGCTGTTTTGATGTTCAGATCTTGTTGAACCCCAATTTCTCTCTGAGTTTTATTAATTGTGCTTCATATGGCCTTGTGGTATGATTGTGCATCCTTTGGGTATACGCCCAAAAGTGGTATTGCTGGGTCTTGAGGTAGATTGTTTCCTAATTTTCTGAGACATTACCATACTGATTTCCATAGCGGCTTACAAGTTTGCACTCCCACCATTAATGGAGGAGTGTTCCCTTTACCCCACATGGTGAGGATATATGTTAGCCAAATGTTGGAATACAGGTCAACTGGGAGATTTTGGGAGGGCAGGTTTGTGATGATATTTTGTTTGTGAGCTAACAAATAAAGCTTGCCTGAAAGTCAAGAGTGTGGAGCTACCTGTTCCAACAATTAGCCATAGGGGCCACACTTTTAATCCCAGCACTAGGGAGGTAGAGACAGGGTGGGCTATAGCTGGGCAGAGAGAGGAATATAAGGCTGGAGGAGATAGGAGTTCAGGGCATTCAGTCTGAGGCTGTGTAGAGACAGGATACTCCATTCTGCCTGAGGATTTTGTAGAAGTGGCTGGGTGCTCTGCTTCTCGGATCTTTCGGCTCCCCCCCCTCCCCCAATATCTGACTCCACAAGTTTTTGTTATTTTTGGTTTTTGTTTTTCGAGGGTTTCTTTGTAGCTTTGTAGCCTGTCCTGGAACTAGCTCTTGTAGACCAGGCTGATCTTAAACTCACAGAGATCCTCCTGCCTCTGCCTCTGGAGTGCTGGGAATAAAGGTGTGCACCACCTCCTCCTGTCTTTGACTCCGTGTTTTTATTATTAAGACCTATTAGAAATCGCACTACACAGATTGGAGGCAGCAGTTCATGAATGTCAGTGTGTCTCTCGCCTTCCTAGTGGGGTGTCTTCCTATGTGGGCTCTGTAGTCACATAGCAATCCCCACTGGTGGAATTCCATCTTCATGGAAAAGCCAGATGTTGGCTTTCTCTCTCTCGGCCGCAGGACTGACTTCACTGCCTAGCTCTGCTGCTGCTCTGCCTGTCTGAGAAGCAGGTCAGGTGACTGGAAAGATACCGTCTATTTCCCCCAACCTGGGTTTAAACGAATGTGAGTGCTGTTTAATGCAGTACCTAGCCTCATATTGCATTTGCCAAGAAAGTGCGATTTTTATTGAACATTAGGATTGAATTCTTAACTGGGTAATCAATTTTCAGTAGTGAGTTAAAATGCCTTCTATTAATGGACAGCTGCAGCCGTTCCTCAGACTTGCAGGAGACTAGCACTTGTCAGCATTTATGCTAATGGCACGCATAACCCAGGAGCTTATGAAATGCACTTTATAATCCAGTATTTCTTAGAATACTTGCTAATACTTTTTGCTTGAAGGTATTGATTGTTTGGTCTCTTGGTGTGCCGTGTGGCCCTGTGAAGGAAGCCAAGTGACATTTTCACGCCGATGACACCACCTTTCTGGTTTTGCACCCTTGGCTCCATGTCAGAGTGGATGGAAAGGGTCCATTTGTTCTCGTGCTCCGCTGTTTAATTTGATCTGCCGTGCAGCTACAGCAAGACAAATAGTATTTTTAATGAAACCATTTAATAACCTGGTCGCTTTGAGTTGAAGGCATTGGGAAAACGTAATTAAAGGATGGCTAGATGTAAACAGAGTCGGCGCTTCGTCCTCACTGACTATTCATTGTGTTTTCAGGGTTTCCTCACCGTAAATGGTTGTGAACCGATGAAGCTGCACCCCCTTAAAAAGACGGACATCCCCTCCAGTGAGCTGTAGTGTTTGTGGACGCGTTTACATCGGTGAGTTACTGTAAAATATCTCCAGGTAAAAGCTGAGTTTTCTAAAATCCCTTTTGGAAGGTGTTTTCAATTAGCAGATGACTATGGATCGCTGGCAGCCTCCGGATGCTTCCCTGGGATGTCTCATGCCCGGATCATATTGATTGTCTTTCAATTAATTGCATCTGGTATTTTCATTTATCAAAGCAAAATACATGTAATTAACTCTGAAGCAATACAGTCCAGTGGCAAGAGATTCCTGCTGCTGCTGCTCTGGAGATAAGTCAGCAGAAATTATCCTACAAGGAAACCGGAGTCAGGATGGAAATAGTAGTAGGACTTCTCGACATATTAATTAAAAAGAATAAAAATGAATTAGGGAGATGGTTTCTTGCCATTCAGTTACTTTGTAAGATGGTAGATGGATGTCCTTAAAAAGGAAGCGGCTGGCTGGCAATGGTGCTTATCCTTTTGGAGTTCCAGCCCTCGGGGATGTCTTGTGAGCTGATGATTTTTTTTCTTCTCCCCTGAGGGAGTCAGTGGGGGACTGTGGGTGGAGGTGGAGGAGGTACGTGGTAAAGAGCATTTTGATTGGGCACGGTTCACTCTGCACTGGCAGCGAGGTTTGGGGTTCTTTATTCTTACACGCCTTTTGCCGTCGTACACCAAATACGGGTCTTGCTCAGAAGGCTTGAGATGGTCAACTTCTTTGACGGGATTGGTTCCTGCCGTGCCCCCACCATCCCCGCGCTTTTAAAGAAAATACGTATGTTCCCCTTGAACTAACAATGTCATTCAGAAATGAAGAGTCAGTTGTGAGCCAACTTATTATTCTTCCTGTATAGTTTAGAGGTTCGAGCCGCGGTCCAAGATGGTCACAGTTGGGTCACAGCTGGCATGCACTGTGGCCTCTAGCCTGACTTCTCAGCGCCAAGGAACAGCAAGCGGTGACTCTCAGGGGTGGGGAGGGGAGACCAAGCTGAGTCTCAGGTGGAAACAAAATGGCACAGGGAGGTTATAGATTGGGAACGGTTCTATCTAGGTAGCTCCTTTGCTTTCTCCTGGAGCTAGGTCAGTGGGAGCAAGGTCAGTGTAGCCAGGCCAGTCCTAGGCTTGCAGGTGCCTCCCCTGCTTAATGCCTATCAACAAAGAGCTTCATTTTGGGGTGTTGAAGGAAGAGAGTATGTGGGCTGAGATGCCCCTGTCCCCACCCTGTGTGCCCTCTTAAGGTTCAGTTTCATTGACCACAGAGACCTTCCCCAGATTAAGTTGGTGATCACTCACATTGGTCACTTAATGTAGGAGCACTTGGTGGTTCTTAGACAGTTACCAATCTTTGTGTGTGTATGTGTGTGTAGGGGTTGTTGGTGGTGGACTTAGAATACACATGAACCTTCTGTGGGGGAGGACATTAGAGTACCCACAAACCTTCTGTGGGGGAGGACCTACGAGGAAAGCCTCTGCTCTGGCTAGCTTTATGTCACCTTGAAACCAGCTAGAGTCCTTTGGAAAGAAAGGCCAAGCCTGTGGGATATTTTCTTAATTAGTGATTGATGTGGGAGGGCTCGACCCACTGTAGGTGGTACCACCTCTGGGTTGGTAGTGCTGGGTGCAATAAGAAAGCAGGCTAAATAAACCACGAAGAACAAGCCAGTGAACAGCACTCCTCTATGGCCTCTGTGTCGGTTCCTGCCTCCAGGTTCCCGCCCTCCCTGCTTCTGAATGATGGATTGTGATGTGGAAGTGTAAGCTGAAATACTATCTTCCCCAGGTTGCTTATAGTCAGGTTTTAACACAGCGATAGAAACCCTAACTAAGACAGCCTCTTTCAATTTTTTCTTGGCTTCTGCCTTTCAAGGCCACATTTCACTCTTCCCCTAGAGGGCATTGGTTTTCAACTTTCCTAATGTTGTGATCCTTTAATATTTCATGCTGTGGTGCCCCCCCCCCCCATGAAATTAGTTCAGTGCTACTTCATAACTGAAATTTTGCTACTGTTACTAATTGTAATGTAAATATCTGATATGCAGACCACAGAGGGGTCAGGATCCACAGGTTGAGAACCATTACCTAGGGAGACCTGTGCCAGTGTCTGCTGGCTCAGGAGTTCACAGTCCTTATGGGCCGGGGCTGGTGTGCTGAAGTTACTATTGAGAGCTTGTCTGTGTCTGGTCCTACTACAGATGGACACCCAGCCTTACCTGGGTCAGGGAGCAGTTCCTCAGAGGGACTCTGGTTATAGTTTGATACTGGGCTTGAGAGAAGAAAACGCTTTTGTAAATGTCTGTAAAAGAATGGGAGTCACATCAGAGCTCTTAGATGTTCATACATGAAAACGATGGCGGAATCCTAGAGGCGCGGTTTTGTGAAAAGTGGGTCCAGACCTGGCTGCCTAAGCATACTGCTTTTTTTTGTTTTTCTTTCTTTCTTTCTTTCTTTCTTTCTTTCTTTCTTTCTTTCTTTCTTTCTTTCTTTCTTTCTTTCTTCCTCCCCTCCCCTCCCCTCCCCTCCCCTCCCCTCCCCTCCTCTCCCCTTCCCTCCCCTCCCCTTCCCTCCTCTCCCTCCCTCCCTCTTTTTTTTTCCTTTTTGTTTATGGGTATTTGTGTAGTGGCTTCAGAGGCCAGAAGAGGGCACCTGATGCCCTGGATCAAGAGTTAAAGATAGTTGTGGTTTGCTGTGGGTGCTAGGAACCATACCCCGGCCCCCTCTGTAAGAACAGGAAGTGCTCATAACTGCTGAGTACAGCCTCACACAGTATGTAACAGATCAAGATGTAGATTTGGAATCCCTGGAGAGTCCATCAGAGGTGATAGTGCCCACTGCTGGTCACTCGATGTGGTAGAAGAGGGTCTTGCCATGGTCTGTCATGCAAAGCAGGCCAGGCTGACTGCCTGAGCTGGACTTCAGCTGTCCAGTAGTACCAGGTGAGGTCACCGTTCTAGACACTGGACTGCTAATCTGGCAGGAAGTTAACCTTCTTTCACGAAAAACAGAAAAGAACAGTCTTGTTTTATTAGAAACAAATGCCCATACTTGGGATCCGATGAGTTGAGGTGTCAGTGTGTTAGACGTCAGGATCCTGACCTTTGACCTCCTGGGTGCTAGTTGCTCTTGAAGTTGCTCTTGTGATCTTGCTTTAGTTATGTCAGGCTGCCAGGGTGAAAAAAGCCAAAAGCCAGAAAGAAAATGTGTGAATCTGTAAGCCAGGAGTTAGGGGTAGGGCTGGGCAGGCTGGAGGGAAGGCGTGGCCCTAACCCTTTGTGGAGAGGGGACCACAGCTGGAGCCCTTGGTTCCTGCTGTAACTTGTTTTCCCCAGCAGATGCCAAGCACGTGATAAAACACTTCCAGCCTCCTGAGAATAAATGGGAAGTATTAGTGGACCCACACTTCTTCCTCCTGAGAATTTCAGAATCTAACTGAGACTTGCCTCCAGGATCCTGTCTGCTTCCTCAAGTGTAGGGCTCCCCACTCCTGCTCCTCCGGATGGGTTTGACTGCCTGCTCTCTACCCCCTGCCCCATCCCGTTCTTAAGCTTTCTTCAAGGTTGAAGAGGAAACAAACGAAACAGCCTCAGTTTTCACTCTGGCACTCGCGGGACACAGTTTGTCTGTTTTCCAGGGTTCTCCACCAGCATGGGATTCCTGCTGTAGCGTCCTCCTTTGCAAGATGTCTGCTAGCAGACTTAATTTAGCATTGCCAGTGAACCCACAGTCTTTAGGGTTATACGCAATTGGACACTGGTAGATACAGAGATAGTCACCTCTTTTCCCTAATGACCAGGACTGAGACTCTGTGGGTGGGCTCTGGCCCTCTATAGCCAGCTGCATGGAGACCTGAGCAGACCAGACAGGATGATTGGTCACACAAGTTCATGATCCACCCGAGGTTTCCCCAGTAGGTTGAGAAACCATAGACAACATTCTGGGGGAATGCTAGATGCAAACATCAGTGACGCCTCTCTACCCTTCTGCCTGAGGCGTGGAGTAGAAAGGAGAGGGTCTGATTTGTTGGCAGACATGATTTGTTATCCAAGTCCTTGGCTGTGGTTATGTATGTGTGCAGTGAGAAGACAGCAGAGGAGCTTTCTTATTAAAATTGTACCTGGATTTCAAATTAAGATAGAGCAGAACTGGATTATTTCTTTTTTAATTATTTAATTTTATGTACATTGGTGTGAGGCTGTCAGATTCTTGAGTTACAGACAGTTGTGAGCTGTCATGTGGGTGCTGGGAATTGAACCTGGGACCCCTGGAAGAACAGTCAGTGACCACGGAACCATCTCTCCAGCCCCGCAAGATTATTTCTTGTGGCTAGTTTAACATCTAAGTATTACCATTGCTAGCTTTTTGACTATTCATAAATGCATGAGAATGGTAACACCTACTTTAAAAGCCTGCTTTTATTTTTAATTTTGGATATACATGTGTGTTTTCAGTGTGGGTTTGTACGGAAGTCAGAAGCAAGCGTAGATTCCCTGGGGATGGAGTTTCAGGCATTTCTGAGCCACCTGACATGGGTGCTGAGAGCCAAATGGGCTCTTAACTGCGAACCATCTCCCTACCTTTCTTTTTTTTTCCTTCCCTGCCTTAAACATGGCCTTAGGTCAAGTCACTTGATTTTTATGGCAGGACCTGCTCCATGATATGCTTGGTCATGCCTGGCTTAGGGCGCAGAAGGGCTGAAATTTGAACTTGCAGTGGTTGGCAACACTAATGAAATGCTAACAGTGGCTCCACCTTCAGATAGCTTAAGAGATGGTAGCTGTGAGGGAACTTAGAGGGTCTTTGTTTGCTTGTTTGTTTGTCCATCAGTTTCAGGTCCTTACAAAGCCGTGCTCCGGGAGCCACCCGGAACCCCATGCCCTCCTAGAGCTGGGCTCCAGCCTGGTGTTTTATCAGGGTCCAAAAGAAGGATGCTCTTGGCCCATGGCTCCGCCCTTCCCCTTGGCATCGGTCTGACCCCAGTCTAGCACACTCACTTTCCTTACTGATTGACTCGTTTATTTTTGGCAAACTTGGAGACTCCCACCTGGCCCCAAGCTGCTTCCAAATAAAGTCTTCCTGCTAACTAACTGAAAGCATTTTGCAATTCACTCTTTCCATTTAGCAGTTAAGATAGTTTCCCTAGACTTGTATCAGCTAAGGGTAAATAGCCAGCTTTTAAAAAGAAAATGCCATTGAATTTGCCTTTTCAGGGTACGGTAGCCCGTGAGACTGTCTTCTGTGAGTGGCCATTTGTGAAAGGAAGGGAAGTGGGACACACCTGAACTCTTTCTGAGAAGTAGCGGCGTTTTCTAGTGTGGTTTCCTTTAGCACAAGGAGCGGACAAATCAGCTTCTCAGCAGTGGACTATTGAAAAGAAATGGTAACAACATGTGGGGTTGAGTTGCAGAGGCTGTTTTTAATCATACGTCTGAAAAAAAAAAGAACATTAGTGAAGAATGCTAATGGGCAAGAATTAAAAAACAACCCTTGGCTAGAGAACCGTTCAAGCACCTGGTAGGGGTATCTGATTCCCATTTTCTATAGATGTACTTACTGTCAGCAGTGTCTCCCTTGTGGGGTTCTCCCTGGCCATCCTCCTGTCTGGGCTATTGGTTCTGGCATCCCTGTGAGTGTCCCATTGGATCTGCTTCCCGTTGGATCTGCTTAGAGAAAGACTCTCTCCAATTGCCCATGCTGTGTGTTGGTGGGTTTGGGATGAGAATGTAGGTGAAGTCCTCTGCCTCCTGCATCTTGTAACCGTTCGGCCTAGTCTCTCACGGCTCACACTTCAGAGAAGCGTCCCAGAGTCCAAGTTAGGTTTGTTGTTTTCTCGAGCATCCAGTCACATTGTGTCTGGCTCCAGGTGTTGACCAAAGACACAGTCCACTTCCTTATAAGTCAGGGATTTGGTAATAGGCTTAGGCAGAAGTCACGGGAGATGGATGGGATCTCACATCCCATGGAGACCTTGACCATGTGACCATGTGTCTCCAGCAGTGTCAGCTGGCAGTCCTTGGGTTGGCCTTCTTAGGAACATGACTTGGGATGTTCACTGCCGAAGAGCCCCTGTCTTAAGTACATTCTTGTATTAGCGATGCTTCCTTGAATGCAGGAAGGTAGTTGATTATGTGGCATGGTCACTGCTGGAGCAGTAGCCAAGGATGCTAGTCTCCTCTGATGGAGCCTCTCTCTTTGCCCATTTTGGTGATTCTAGCAGGTGAGTGAGACTGTTTAAAAGGGAGTTGGATTAAAGTTGCACTCTCCACTGCCAGAAAGTGGAGGCATAACCTGCCTCCCTGCATGTAGGTAGGGTAGGGAACCTGAGCCCTGTGTGGCTTGGGAGCCTGCCTATGCTTTCCTGTCCCTTGGGAGTGCTGGATTTGCGCTCCCTCATAGATAACGGGGGTTATGATTCTGCTGCCAGGACTAGATCCCAATAGCACAAGATCCCAGTAGTGACCGTGAGGACAGCGCACAAGCTTAAGTGGCTCTCCTGGTCCCTAAGCACTGGATCCCTTGGTAGCGAAACTCGGAGGACTATCAAATTCCTTCAGGGACCAGCATGGCAGCTGCCTGTGTTGCCGCTATCCCAGGCCTGGAAGCTTGTGTTTCCTGTGTGTAACTGACAGCCTTAGTCCCACATTTGTTTGAAACCTTCTCTTGGATGAGCACACAGTACTCAGGCTTTTCCATGATCCAGTTGCTGCCCACTGCCGCTCACTAATTACAACCAAGGATGACCTCCGAGCCGCAGCGCCGGGTTGCAGCTTTCTCTAGGAACATCCATATTGATTGGTGCCCTGCACTCCCTTGGGCTTATGGGGCAGCACTGTAGGGCATGATTCAAGCCAGAAAGCCTTCTGTTAAACAGAGCAGATTGACGCGGCACTAGACTTGGCCAAGAGACAGCTCAGTGCTTTGTGGAATTGCACCCGAGCAGTCTCTCTCCAGCAGCCTTGGGGACTTTGGCTGCTCTCTCTTGTGTTTGCAAAAGAAGGTATAAAATTTCAGGGCCTCGGTGAGGGGGTAGAGGGGCAGAGTCCTGATACCTGTCCAAGAAACTGGACCTTGACTTCCTCTAATGACAATGGCCTTGAGTAAAATAAGCCATCTTGAGCTTAATTCCTGAGATCCCATTCTGATATCAAATGGAGTTAATAGTGTTTAATCTCATGCAGTTAGGTTTCCATGAAAGCGTATCAAGGAGGACTTAGTGAGTACCTGGTAGACTTAAAGAAATCATTGTCATCACCAGTAGCAGCCATAGTGCATGCCAGGACCCTGGGTTCATCATGGGAGGGGCTTCCCCATCTGGAGACATAACTCTCCAAGGTGCCACACTCGTGGCCAAATTGTAATGAAAATTCGGTAGACTAAAGAATAATAGAACGCTTATTTTCTTGACTACAACATTTTCAGTGAGTTCATGGCTGTGTGTTTTCTTCCTGGGACTTACGTGATGGGTTGCATCCGCCCTTTGCATCAGCAGAGGCAGGTTTGGGGTGTCCCCAGGTTCATGTCTAATTCTTGCTCACTTTTGTGGGGATGTGCTGGCACCGTGTTGCATCCGTCGCCTTAGCCACCTGCTCCTGTGACAAGCGCATGCAGTAGAGTTGACTCCTACCTGCTAATAACGTGCATTTATTGTGTCCCGGTTGATAGCTTGAGACCCCACAATTTGCCTGAAACTTCTGTCTGTCTACTGCAGGCTGTTGGCTTACAAAAAAGCAGTTCCTTGGGGTCCAGGATCTTGGAAACCCAGTCATCTCATGAGGGCCATCTTGTGTACCATAAGGCCAGGAGACATTTACATAGCATGGTTAGGGCGTGCAGCCATTCACACCATCGCAGGCCTCCGTCCTCACGGACTCAGCAATTTTTGCTTATTCCCCAAAGACTGTATCTCCAAATACATAACCACATCTGAATGTGGGGTCAAGCCTCCCAACCCTTGAACTACTTGAACTTCGTCTCATATATAGCAGGACCCGAGGCCCACTGCAGCCTCCCTCTGTCTCTCTCTCTGTCTCTCTCTCTCTCTGTCTTTCTCTCTCTTTCTGTCTCTCTCTGTCTCTCTCTCTCCAGCCTGGGACAGAAGTACATGATGGGGATTTATCTGGAAGCCACGCGGGGAAAAGCTGGTGAGCACCCACCACTTCACATGAAAGGCTGTTAGATTCAGGTCACTGGGTTTGGACTCCTGCATTTTATGGCAAAGTCTAAAAATGCAGATTTGTAACAACGAACGTTAATGAATTCAGACTGTTTGAATTTCACGCTGAATAATGGCCTGAGTTATCAGAGCCCACAGCTTTTGAGATCTGGGATCATGCAATCTTTTCTCAAGATTAAATTCATAGAATGATGTAATGCTGAGTTACTTTTAACAACAGTATTGGCCGTAAAAGAAACACACTTATTAAGAGAAGAATTTAGTAAAAACAGTAATATCTAGACAATCTGACATATATAATCTATTCAGTAACTTTGAAAATGCCACATCTCATTTTGAATGCAATGTTGCGCCCATAGGGTACCTTGTACCCTAGGGCTTCCTCTTTTCTACATTAAAAATATTCTATTTAAATGCAGATTTTGATTTGCAATCTAGGAAGAAAATTCTAGAAGAATACGGAAGGACAACTCTGCATGTATTAACTTAATTTTGGTTTTACATCTTACTCTTGTTCTTTCTTCTTGTCCTCTCCTCCCCCCACTTCCCCCAGAGGGTCATGTCGAAGCACACAAGTAAGGAGAGAACTTGAAGTTTCGGAGAATAATAATGTTATTATACCTTTGTCTGTCTTAGCATTATCCTCTGTCCTTTCTCCCTCCCCCGCCACAGTCAAGTTGAGGAAACACAAAAGGCTTCGGATTTTCTCACATGACAGGAGCCTGAGAATTTCTTCTTTTACACTGAGTTAATTGCCACAGTAGGGGATGGACGCACATCCTTGAACCCTGTTAATGTTTGTATTCTGTATGTATTAAAGCCCATTTTAATTTTCAAATTTTATATTCTGAATTTTATGTTATTAGCTGCTTACCCTATGCTTCCTCCTTTCTTCCCTCTGTCTGTGTGTATGCTCTTACATATTTGTGCAGGCACATGTGTGCATGCATGCGTGCTTGCGTTCCAAAAGACAGCCCCTGCTGTTCTGCACCTCTTTTCTATTTGTGTGAGCCTCTTTCTCCTCTCTCTCCCCTAGAACTTCCCAGGTAGGCTAGGCTGGCTAGTCAGCAAGCCCACTGATCCCCCTGTCTCTGCCTCACCGATGCTTACACCCCAGATTTCAGACACATGCCACTATGCCCGGCTATCTCCACGTCAGTTTTGATGCTTACACCACAGATTTCAGACACATGCCTCTATGCCCGGCTATTTCCACGTCAGTTTTGATGCTTATACCCCAGATTACAGACACATGCTTCTGTGCCTGGCTACTTCCACGTCAGTTTTGGGGGTCTAACTTTGGTCCTCATGCTTGGCAAGGCAAACCGCTTACCAGCAGAGCTACCTCCCCATCCCCTCCCTTTACTTTTCTATATACATTCCCAAGAGCTTACCTGGAAAGCCAGTGGAACAGCCTCCAGGCAAATGTTAGGGAGCGTGTCAGGGCTCCCCTTCACACAGCGCAAGTGACTTGTTTGATGTTGAGCCTCGGTAACCAAAGACATGCATGTATAGCTTTTGACATTCTACTCTTAGAATTAATTAGGTGTCTAATCATTATAAATACCGTTTTCTTTCGCTGCTGTCTGCTGCTAATCCTGCCTCTCTTGCTATATACACTTGTCAGTTTCAAACCGAGCATTGTGTTTTGGCTTTTATGATCTGTCAAGGGAAATGGAAGTAAATTCTTTCTAATATGCTAATTGGTCTATTTGGGGATTTTAGAAACAGACATCATCGTGTGCCAGTAACACAGTTGATAGCCTCTGCTCATCAACAGGCAAAGGTTTGCTTTGTTCACGTCTTCTCAGGGCTCAGCCCTGCCACATTTGAGGTCCTTTCTGCTGACGCTTAAGACCTGGGCTTATGACCTTGGGGAATCTGTTGAAGAGGCCGCTGGCCAGGCTGGGCTGGGTTGTTGGTCCTAAGAAGAACCTGAACAACTAGCTAGGTCAACCTGGTTGCTGCTCTGGGCTCAGAGCGACTGTGGACCAGTGCAGTCCTTGGGATGTGTGCCTTTTCCTCCTGCTCTCCTTTATTGATGTAGCTGGGGGCTTTTTTGGCGACCCAGAAGCTCTTCGTGTTTCATACAGACCCTTCGATGGCCCCTCTGGGCAGCGCGGCTTGGCTTTCTTTGTTGGAGAAGAGGGGCCTCACTGTTGAAAGGGACATTTTCCTCCTCCGATGGTTGATGTAGGGCATAGTGGGAACATGGCACAGGGCAGAGTGGAGACGGTGGTGTAGGGGATGGTGTAGAGATGTGCGTACTTCTCGATGAAGGTCGAGTGTTGGGTTTCCTTCGCTTTTCTCGGTCCACAAAGCAGAGCAGGAAGGGGAATTTTCAAACTTCCAATTTTTTGAAGGGCCTGAGTGGTCCTACCACTGGCCCTGGAAAGTCAGTTGTGTGCTCTGTGTTTTTCTTGTGAGCTGGAAACACATGTGGCCAGTGCATGTGGTGCAGCCTGCAAGGCTGGGGTCACAACCTTATGCAGTCCTGTTAGCAAGCATAATGGTGAGGCGTGCTGACTCCATGGCACATGGCAGGAGCAGAGGTGGGATTTGAACCAGGTCTAGGTCTGGGCTGAACACCCAGCACATTCTGATCTTCTACCTTCCTTGGACAGATGGACTTTGAGTGTGGTATGGGATTAGAAGCTGGAGGCCACACGTTTGTGAGTGGTTTTTCTCTAGTGTGCCTTCGAGGTACCCCACATTTGCCAAATGACCCTTTGCTCATAATCTTTTGGCCTTGTGGCCCCCACTGCATGGAGTTTCAAACTTGTTTTTCACATATCCAGCCTGGGAGCAGTGACAACAAACCAGAAGCCTTGAATTTGCCTGCGATTGCCGGAGACGTAGGTGGACCAGTATAAAAGGGCAGCTCACAGGCTGTGCTGTTCCCCCTGTCCCCCCACTCCCCATCTACCTCTTAGCCCCAGAACAACTCTGGGCATAGCCTCTCTTCCTCCAGATCTTGGCTTTCATTAAAGGCACCCAGGAGGCACAGTGAGGGTCACCCATCCATAGTCCAACTGCTCAGCCTGTATGTGCATTCTTCAGCTGTTATTAATGTTCAGCCACATGGGGAGGAGGGTGGAGGGCGCATACCAACATATCCCCATGAACACGAGGAAATGGACTCAAGGATCCCAGGCCCAGAACTCAGCATTCTGTGGTTCATAGCAGTGGATTTTCATCAGTGTACCTTCCTTAGTGTGGAACGTGGGGTTCGTTTAAAAGGTTGAGATGTGGGCTATGGAAATGGCTCAGTGGGTCATAGGACCTGACTTAGAGCCCTCAGCACCTACATAAAGGTATGGTTACAAATGCCTGTGACCCCAGAGTTGAAGGACAGACAGAAGGCTTCCTAGACCGGTTGTCCTAGCCAAAGTGATGAGATTCTGATTCAGTGGGAGACTCTGTTTCTAAAGGTAGAGAGTAATAGAGGAAACATTGCATGTCATGCTCTGGCCACTGCGTGCACACACAAAGATGCATACCCACACACATAGACCACACGCAGAAAGTCAGTTAAAAAAAAAATAAAGAGGGGCTGGAGAAATGGCTTAGCGGTTAAGAGCACTGACCGCTCTTCCAGAAGACCCGGGTTCAATTCCCAGCACCCACATGGCAGCTCACAACTGTCTAAAAATCCAGTTCCAGGGGATCTGACACCTTCACACCAATGAACATAAAATAAAGATAAATAAATCATAAAAATATTTTAAAAAAAGATTCACATGGCAGGTCTTTTATGAATAGTGACTAGGATTATCTCCACACACACCCCCTCCCATCCCCTGCTTTCTTTGTATCTAGATCTTCTGGCAGTAACAATGGAAGCTTGACCGAGATTGAATCTTCAGTGCTTCTGACCTGTTATTTCTGTCTGACTCCCGCAGGCACATAGAGATTCACTCATGTGCAAACACTCAGACACATACTCACATGGCTGCATGCTCATATGCCCACGAATGCACATAGCCAAAATTTTTGTGTTCCCTTGCTTATGCAAGCAGAGATAACACAACACACACGCACTCATGAACACACTCACACACACTCAGTATCAAATACCATGAAACATACATGTGCACATCCCGGCACACCTGGACGTGCTCGGTGTGAACTCAGTGGTGTTTGCCTGTGGTAGTGTACCTGAGGAGTTCTGTGATGTAGAACATGGTAGTTCCTGTTTCTGGGGCCTTTGTCGCCTCTGTGGGCTGGGTGGGAGAAGCCGCCATGCATTTTGCTTCTGTGCCGCAGAATTCTTGGACAAGCAGCCGTCCATCCTAACCATTCACTGAGATGCTTCTAGAAATGGTCCCTGGTGATAATTCCACCAGGCCTCTTGCTTCTCCTATTCCTTCAGGTTGATGAGTAGGGCCAGTTTAATTTGAGGCCAGTAAATTTTATAATTGGATGTAAACAAGTCAAGTGTAGAGCCCTGCTTTACACATTACCTCCAGCACCCCAGCCACGGAAGAGATCCGATCGGGAGCAGATTATTTTATTACCCAACGTGAAAATCAGGAGCACACACATAACCAGGGAGTCAGCAGGTTCATACACTACTATCTCATTAAATTTTCAGGCAAAAGCTGCAAAAATTAATTGGAGGCGTGTAATAGTTTAGAATGTGAGCTGGCTTACGGTGATATAAATTACGGGAGGAGAAGACAGCTTTATATACTGAGAGAGGCGAAACTGGTTTCCTTTAATGAGAAGAGATAGGGCGCGGAGCTATTTTTTCATTACCGATGCGCTCTAAAGTGTTTGGACTTCGCTGATGAATAGAGTTAATTCACCGCTACACTTCCAATAATTCATGTTGCACAGTTTAATGACTTCTAGATAAAAACAGGATTGAAATGTTAATTTCTCTGAAGAAATCGGGGGCACTCTTGTATATCAGACGGCCTCTGTCACCCCCGTGCATGCGCTAAACAAGTGTCCTGGACGTGTTTCTTGCCGCAGAGGTGTTGGTGTTTCTTAACCGTGTCCGTGCCCCCTTTCTACATCTCAGCTGACGTGTAATCGACTGTCTTAGGCATGAATCTGTCAGAGGAGCCGGGTCAACATAACTTCACCTGTCAGTGACCACAGGCCACCACCTCCCTTCTCAGAACCGGGGACTTATTTTTAGACTCGATTTGGCTGTTGTTAGCCCTGGGTTTGATCAAATAGATTAGTGTCTCCACTTCCCAGCTGGGAAGGAAGAGGTAGGGATTGGTCGATACTGGACTTGAGGCAATTTGGTCTCAACGTGAAGAAATAGTTTACATTTATTTAATAATTGTGTGTGTGTCTGTGTGAGCGCGCAGACTTGAGCCACAGCATGTGTGCTTGCGGGTGGGTGTTCATTCTCTCCTATCCAGGTGGGTTCCTGAGATCAAAAGCTCAGATCATGAGGTTTAGCAGCAACTGCCTTTACCCCAAGCCACCCCTGCCAGCTCTGATGAAGAACGTTTATCATTGTTGATGATTTTTGTGTCTGATTTTCTTCCACCAAGGACAGATGAACATTGAGTTCTGTGTCTCCTTTTCTCTCATGAGAAGGAAATGCCAAGTGTAGCAGTGTTAACCTGCTGCTACGGTCAGGCACTCAGATCTCCCTTTCTCCCTCCCTCGCCGGTCCTCCTACTCCTCAATTTTAGAGACAGGATTTCATGTATCCTAGGCTGATTCCAAATTTTTGATGTAGCAGAGGATGACCTTTGAACTCCCAGTGCTCCTCCCATGTACCACCTCACAGACTGTTGCCACATCCTCTTTCCTTGTCCCTACCACAACAGAAACATTTGATTCTGTCCTTGGTTTCATCTCCCCTTGCCCTTACCCCCTCCCCTTTTCTATCAGGTGCCTTCAAGTTAGCACGTCCTGGTGTCCCACATTGACTTGAGTGTAGTCAACACCTCCTCTTTCCTAGTTCCTTAGGAATTTCATGATTCTGTTAAGGCAACCCTTCTTGACTTTGGGGGTCATTGACAATTTGGGGACAGACACTATCTGCGTGTGGGCCTGTTGTGGCCACTGTCCCTAGTTGGCAGCACCACAATGCAGTCAGACAATGCAGTTGTCTATAGACACTGCCCAGGGTCCCCTGGGGGAGACTAGCCCCTGCTTGAGCCCCACTGGGTTGAGGGATGTGGGGATGTGTTATGGGCCAGGTGTCACACTCTGCTTAAACTTGTACAGTTCCTTCCACACTGGTGCTCGTTTTTGTGGCACATCAGTCAGTTCCTGGCCTTCTGCAGGGTGGACCGGTGCTATGGCCAGAGGCTCCCATCTGCCCCTTTATGCCTCCACGGCAGACTCAGGCCCCTGTGGGGGGGGGGGGGAGCCTCTTCAACAGGAGCCCTGCCTCTGACATGGCCTCACGCCTGGTGCCTGGCTCCTTTACTCTCACGAGACTGATCGTGGCAGTGCCTTTGACAGACAGATTTATTTGTCACCTTGTCATGGTGACATGTTGGGATGGCTTCACCGCTCCTGTGCCATTGACACTTGGCTGTCTGAAGTCGGATGCCACATCCCTCAGCCTGAGTGGAGGCTTATCAGCAGCAGGCATAACCTCACCGCCTGCTTCCCTGTTTCTTTAACTTTTAATTGAAACCGCTTAGTTACCACCCCTGCTGTTAGGAATCTGGGGACAATTAGGAAAGTCCCATCTGTCCTTTGAACCATATTATATTGCTGTTCTCCCCCCCCTTCACTGTCTCGAAGATGGTGAATCTTTGCCGCAATGTCTTCGTGGTCCTCTCGTTTCCCCACTGGCTGGGTTTTATCTCAGTTGAATGAGTTACGGCAACTCTTTAATTCAATTATTTTCTGTCGTAAGCTTGGAGATGATTTAGTCGAATCAAATGCTGGGCTTCTCTACCGCAAAACAGTGACTTCCCACAAGGCTGGGGGTGGTTTTTCATTTTTACTTAGAGCCACTGTCACAGGCGGTTGTGCTGCTTGCCCCCCTCCCCCTCCCTTCCTTGGCACAGGCTCCTAGTTAGTGTTCCCAAGCATAGATTGGAAACGGCAGATGCCATGGGCTTTGCCAGTCTTTCCCCAAGGCAAGGAATTATCTGTCCAATGATATTAGGTCAGTGAATTCCCACCCAGCTGTGTTGGGGGGAGGCGGGGGCGGGGCAGCCAGGGTGACCGGAAAGGCCCGGTGTAAGCCTCAATGCGATAAACAGTCTCTCTTGCTTTGGCATTTGACTCTGCGTTTTAAAATGTGCCTGGAATGGCAATCCATCACACCAGCATCCTTAACCTTTGTGCCTTTTTAATGTGGAAAGTCTGCTCCAAATAGGACTTGCCACAGTCAGTGGCTGTCCCAAGTACACGGAGGTGGCAAAATAGTCACCCAGGCAGGAGGTAGGGTTAGAAAGAACATTTAGCCCCTAGCCTTCTTAAGGGTTAAGTACTTTGCTGATAGGCCTGAAACCTCAGGGGGAAGGACACAGCCAAGATTTTAACAGTTTAATCATTTAAACAGTTTAAACATTCAACAGTTGCAGGTGAAGAACCTAGGCCGAGGCAGGAGAAAGTGAACAGGGGCTACCTGGTGTTTGGTCATCTCAGCTGCTGAGTACTGGGCACCATTCAAGGCCTTTATATGTGCACGCTAGTGTTGGTAACACTGGGGTGACCTGTGAGCCCTGTTAAACTTGGGGAGCACATGTTGTCCCCCTGAGGAACAGGTCACACCAACACTGCCACCCCTTTGGGTGTCACTGGCCCCATGTGCTATGTGAATACTTGTGTCGCTGGAGTATATATAAGGTGAGTTGTTTCGCATGTACCCCGGCTCCTGAGCGCATGCCCATTCGGTGCTTTGCAAAAGAAACGAAACAGCAGCCTCCTCCATCCTCTTGGGACTTACCTGGACATAGATGCTGACTGCACAGTGACGAGAGCCATCTCTGTTCTACTCCAGGGCTGTGCTGGACCTGACTTGTACTTACTAGAGATAGGACCAGGGGGCTAAAATGACTGTGCATGACAAGCCTGCCTCTCTGGGTCTGGTCCAGCACTTGTGAGGCAGGCTGGAAGAAGATAAATAAGATGCTGTGGCAGGGGGTCATCCCTCAGAAACTTTAAGCAGACGTGGAAGCTGTTATCCACTTCCAGACAAACTTCTGTTTTACTTTCTACCCAGTAGTCAGCAGTTCTTAATGCTGACTTAGGGATTGGAGAGATGGCAGAGCAGTTACGAACACTTGTTATTCCTGCACAAGTTCCACCAGCTTCCCTTCCCAGAACCCATAGGGCAGCTCACAACACCTGGGAACTACAGTTCGTGGAAACTGATGTCCCCTTCCGACCTCTGCAGGCATCTGCCACGCACATGATGCATAGGTGTGTGTGCAGGTCAAATACCCATACACGTAAAGAAAAAGAATTGAGACTTTGCTCATTTGCAGTTTTTGATGTCAAAAGGATGGGTGCCAGGTCAGGGATATACCTCAGTTGGTACCATGTTTGGTTCCCAGCATTTCATAAAGGAGGCATGGTAAGGCACACCTATAATCCAGCACTGAAAAGGTAGAGGTGGGGAGTCCTGATGTCACAGAGTATTCACAACCAGGAGAAAATGTCTTGGGATTCAAGAAATACCATCTCAGAATTCCTCTCCCCGGTCTTTTAGGCTGATAGCTCCTATGACATATACACGATCTTAGCCTTAAGGCTGAGACTTGATCAAGCTCAAAGCACACAGAGCACAGGCTTTGTTCATTTTCCTACCAAAGAGACTCGCTCTCCCCGTGTGCCCATTTGTGACAGTAGATGGTGGGTAGACATGACTACAGGCTGAGCTTGTGTTCTTACTGCCCTCTCTGATCTCTCAGGACATGCGTGGACTCGGGCTTTCCTGGCAGTGGAGACTGTTACTGTGATTTTAGTATGTGTAAGAGGTATCACTTTGTTCCAATGTCTTGGTAGAACCTTCTGGATTCAGGCATACTTCTGCTGGTAGCAAGCACTGCAACCTTGGGAAGATAATTGTGCTTCAGTTTCCTCCCGTCTCATAGGCTTGCTAGATTAAGCCAGCAGAGCCATCGTAGCGTGTTTGAGTAGTGCACAGGAAATCCTGGGTTTGGTCTCAGTACTGCATGAACTAGGCATTGTGGCACATCCCCGTGGTTCCAGTGCTTGGGAAGTAGAGGATTAAGTGTGAAGATTATAAGTGAGGTATAACTCAGGCAGAGCACCTACCACAAGGCTTACCCACTCTCAGCCCTTAAAATAAGGAAAGAAGGGGTGTATGCTTCCACCCCCCGCCCCTCCAGCTTGTTAACATGTGTGTAGTAAGTCTGCTTTGCTCTAAGGCTATCTTTGGGGTGCTCATCCGGAAGTGACTGGCTGAGCATGAGCCAGCAGAGGACAATACTGTCATCTTTTCTGCCACTCGATCCCCCTCACTATGAGCGCCTCCTAAGTAGCTCGATTGCTAGGAATGGTTTCTCTGGTTGGGCATTTATGAAGAGCTTCCTATGTGTCAGGAATTTCACGGCGGGGGGTGGGGGGGACACGGGGACGGCTTGGCCCTTATTTAAGTACCCATTTGTTCCTTAGCTGTTCATTCCTGGAATGGTCAGCTCCTGGGCTGGTGTCTACAACTGCTCTGGCTTGTGTGGCGTTCACATTGTTCTCTCTAGGTCAGCTACACTGTTCCTTGTAAGGTGTAGCTGTCACTAGAGTTGGTCAACTTTTCAGAGAAAAATTCAGGCTTTGTTAGCCCAATTTGAAGTTTTTATTTCGGTTCAGATTCTTCTGTGTCTGCAGATGTTTAGAAGCAGGATAGCATTAGGAGTGTTTCCTTTCCTTCTCCATCCTTTTGTGGTCAAGTACTGCTTTGGGGTGTTGTGTGTGTGTGCGCGATTGTGGGAAATCTGTCAAAGGCAGATCTGTTAAAGCACCATACATCGTATTATCAATCAGGCACTGACGTATTCTGTGTAGGTTTCGGCCTATTTTGAGGTGTCGGTAACAGTGCCCTGTGAGTGCTGCGACTCACTTGCAGGGAAGCTGCAGAGAGACTGGTCCAACTTTTTATGAAACCTGCAGTTTTTCTGTGTGATGCAGCCGGCTACAGCAGAAAGCAAGTTTGGGGCAGGAAAGCGACGAGGCTCAGTTCAGCATTTTACCATTTAGCTTCTGGTAATCAGACTTCGGGGGGAGAGCTGAGAGGACTCAGGAGGGTCTCTGCCATCTCCCCCCCATCTCAAGCAGCTTGTTTGGAGGTGGCTGGCTTACACACAACAGTGGTGAGAGTGGGGGTTCTGACTGGGAGAGAGGGAGAGCACACGTGTGTGCCAGGGCTCAGCTGCTCTCCATTTTATACAGAGGCAGGGTCTTTCAGTTGAACAGGGAACTTTGCTAACTAGCCGGCATGCCTTGGGAATTCCCTGTTTTCCCCTTTCATGAGTTGAGTTACAAGTTGGCCCATGGAGGTGCCAGGATTCCAATATCCAGTCTTCCCACTTACGTGGTAAGCACTTCACCCACTGAGCAGTTTCTGGTTTTACTGCCAGGCAACATTGTGAGGTCATGGGCAGGGCTGTTGACTTCTAGAGACTGGAAGCCCTACGGTATTTCCAGGATAGCCATTCTGACACTGTTGACTCATCTCAAACAGCTTGGAGACAGTGGGCCGTTCCCGGTCATTGGCGTGACTTAGATATTCCCGCCGAGTTGCTTGTAACACCAGTTGTGTGGTGCCGGTCTCAGGAGCTCTCACTTTGCAAGTGAGGGTCCAGAAGGGGCTGCGCGCATGCTCCCAGCCAGTCTTCGGGTGGTGGATTGACATTATTTGCATGATTCTCCAAATTATGGTTTATAACTTGCTCCTTCCCTATTTGTTCTTCATAACCGCACTAGCAATCCAGCCCACGCTTGTGGCAGGCTGACTTCTTATTCACCACATCAGCGGTTTACTCCTCCTAAGTGGCTGTTGCCATTCTGTGTGCTGCATCTCTGACATGTAGTAAGTTCTTCTGTCTTTGTCACTGGTATTTTGTTTCTCTCCTCCGGCTCTTGGGTTTGTTTCCCTTTTCCTTGTGTCATCTGGAGCCAAAGGGGAGCGCCATGTTGCCCTCAGTATTACAGTGCTTAAGAGTCCAGGGCTGGGTGTCCAGGGCACCTGGATCCTTGCAGAGTGAAGAGTTCCCCTAAGGTCTGGTACAGGAATCCCAGAGGAAAGAACACTTGTCCCCAGCTGCTTTGAAAGCTTGTGGGTCATGGGCCTCAGAAGGGAACACTAGATCAGAGCTACAGGAGACATGTTGGAAAGCTCTGGGGACGAAGCCCCTGGGAGCAGCAGGAAGAGACAGTGAACAGATAGCCGGTGTTCATGGCCCTGCACAGGGACTAGCTGGCCGAAAGCATGAGGTTGCCGGACAACAGACTAAGTCTTTGTGTTGCCATCAAGGTGGATCGAGGTGTCTTTAATGAGTGGCTAGGTCAGCATGATGGGGGCGGGGCAGGGTCCCTTGTAGGAAACGATGTAGAAAAAGGGCTAGAGGAGAGCCAAGAAAGAGATGAATGATGAGATACATAATAGATTAGGGCCATCTCAGGTTCTAGCACTCTAGGCTTTGAGACAAGAAGCTCTTAGTTCAAAGCCAGCCTGGACCATACACACAGCAAGACACTTTAGAGCAAGAATGGGTGAATGAGTAAATGAATGAGAAAGAGAATAAGAACAGTACTGGACAGGACCAGTACTGCATCCTGGAGCGTTGTTCCTGAGGCTCGCGCCCTCGGAGCGGAGCACTCAATCAGTACTGCTGTTGGAGGCTCTTGGCCCTGATTTCGGAAGGAAAGCTTCCTTCCACCTCTCCCTGGGGCCTGCAATGGAAATTGTCTCTGACTAATAGGATCTTTACAACAGCTAAATCCTCCACTAAACACTTTATGCAACTGCTGTTGCACCTGGGGTAGCTCCCGACCCATATGTCTCGAAGCTCTTTGACTGTCATTAAAGAGAGTCAGCCCCGTGCACAAGGAGACGGGATCCTGCTGGAGTGACTGTCTACACATCTTTTCTCAGCTGCTTAAATTGCTGTCAGGGCAGCGCAGGAATCTTAGAGGAGGGAGTTTCTCTCATGTAATTATGCTGTTAGCAAAAATGTTGGTGGCTCTTTGCCCCCTCCGGCTCCCCCCCCCCCAAAAAAAAAACCTTGATCTCAGACTAGGCGGCTGTTTGCAGTCTGCCTCCTTTTTCCTGTTGATAGATTAGTGTGAAGGCTTAGGTGATGGGTGGCCGCCTGAGGGCTGAAGGTGCTTTTTGTTGTCTCCAGCCAGGACTTGAGCTGTTGGAGGAGCTCCAGGTTGGGCTGTCATTCCTGGGTCGGATGTCCCTGGTTGTGCCTGGTGTGCCGTTGCTAAGAAGTGGGCTTTGTTTGCATGGATCCTGGGGACTGTTCAAGGACAGATATACTTTGGTGAAGATTTGCTGATGTGGGGAAGATGGAGCTCATGGTCAGGTGTTGACGACCAGCAGCAACAGGTGGCCAAGGTCAACATCCCTGGGGTGGCTTGGGGTAGCAGAGAAGGGGGAGCATTAGTGGGGAATCACAAGATACTTGGGTGGAAAAGATTAACAAGGATCAAGGAGGCCAAAGTGGAGGAAGTGTAGGTGGGGCCGGGAGGGTGAGTACAACATCCTGAGTGGGTCTGACCTGCCCCATTTACTGTATACGCAGCCAGGGAACAAAGGATGGGTGGGTCGAGTATTGGAGGTGATTCTGAGAGCCTCCCCTAGTGGAGGCAGCCAATGAGGACCTTTGGGCCTGACATTGAGGGGCAAGGGAGGTTATTTCCAGAGTACGACCTCTCGACGTCTACCCTTCCCAGATAGGAGGAGTGTGATGGCTTGCTACTGGGTGTGGGGGCTCTACTTTAGAAGGTGGGCCCTCGGGCAAGCAAGGGTGGCCTCTCCATCACCTCCTGCTGAGTCACACACTTACTCATTCTGTCAGTCACCTTTCCTTGGCTGCTGTGGGCTCAAAATAGAAAGATGACTGGGCCCGTCTCCCCAGCCGCATTGCTCCTATGTCGCAGGAGGTAGCTTCAGAGCTGTGGGCTGGCATGTGTTCTCAGCCAGTGGGCCCTGGATCCTGCACCACCTTCTATCTCATTAGTCATTGTTTAGGTGGCATAGCCTTAGTAACACGGCATCGTTTCTTCCTGCGGGTGAGGAAACTTAGTATGGGCTGGGCCCAGCTCTTGTCCAGCCTGGCACAAGTGTGTTGAGAGTGTGACTGCCCTGAGTGTCTCGTGGGTGGATTTGGTGTCAGAGTTAGGCTTAGAACCTGATAGGTAAAATATTAGGCCTGAGTTATTTAGATGGGTGCCAAGTATCAACAGAGGTAATCAGGGGAATCCCCTGGGCTTCTTGACCGTTCTAGAGGTGCCCCCCCCCAGTCTGGCTCAGTCTGACCCCAAGCCAGCCTCTCCCGGTTCACTGACCTCTGAGCGAAATATTGTAGTAGAGGCTAAATAAATCACCTGGCTGGGGCACAGTGATCACGGAGGCAGTCAGGATTAACCGAAAATGTTACCCTGAGACAAAGGACATTTTATTAATTTTTTTTTATAAGGATCAATTATATTGCAAAGTCAAAATAGTTAGAGAAGAAGGAAGTCCTCCACAAGGTGCTACTGTTTCCATCTGCTCAATCGACCAGAGGGACTGAGTGAGGTTTTTGTTTGTGTGCTTGGCTGTTCGGTTCGATGAGGTTTTGATTTTGTTGTTTTGAGATTTGAGACAGGGTCTCACTATGCATCTCTGACTGTCTAGGAACTCACTTTGTAGACCAGGCCGGACTCGAACTCACAGAGATTTGCCTCCCAAGCGCTGGGGTTAAAAGGCATGTGACCTATCCTCCTAAATTGTCAAGCCCCTCTAGGACCTGAGTTTTAATAGGGAAAAGGTGTTGGGCAAGCCCTGTCCCTGGTCCCACCTTGTAAACCGTGTGTTTCACTTGGTCTGCTTACTGGGGAGCTTGCCTTGGATCCCGCGGTAAATATGGTGTCTCACTGTTGTCTCAGCTGTAGAGCTCTGGGGCTGTACCACAGTTTTACAGGCCGTCCTGCCGACCCTCAGCCTCCAGCACACCAGTCTCAACATTGGTCCTGCTTGTCCCGTAGTTACGGTGATTGCTAAATGGATGGATGTTGCTATGCTGTTTGGTCTTTTATTTTCCCTTTAACTGGGGCACACACTTAGTCTGTGGGGATTCCTGACTTCTCCGTCTAGTCGGTGTGTTATATCTAGGTGTTGTCATTCTGTTTTGGCTTTCAGATTGGTTCAGATTTGACCAATGGCTTTCTTCGGATGGGATGTGTTGTCCTGAGTCTTTGTCACGCCTTAACTCTTTAACCAGAGAGGAAGAAGATGTGCAGTGCCCTTCTTTGCTGTTACCTGCTGTGTTATCCGTGCTACAGCATCCAGATAGGGGACCCAGGGATGGAGAAGGCGGTGTTGTTGAGTGTTTCTTGCTGGTGGGTGTGACGCACATGGGATCGCCTGCTGTGGACACAGCATGCCATAGTTAGCAGTGAATTCAGAGGGTCTTGACTTCTCAGACTGGAGCCCCTGCTGGGTCGACCTTTGGGCCACAGCTTGAGACCCACGTCAGGCCCCTTCCAGATGGGCCATGGCTAACATTCCCTCATTCTGTGAATAATTTATGACTTCAGCTGCTGTGGGCATGAATTTCTTCTTTTGCCTTCTTTATCCCTTTTTATATCGCTTCTGTGCATCTGGGGACCTTTTGGCTTTAGGGCATTGAGTTCACTTTAGAAAAAGCCGGAAGGGATTGTGTTTCCAAATGGGACAGACACTCAAGACAGCCCAGATGTCAGCCCTCGGTGATGCTGGGATGTCTCCAGGCCCCCGTGATCAATCAGTCCACATCATTCTGTAGTGAGGAGGACAGTACTCAGACGGATAGGGAGAGGAGAGGTGTGCTGTGAAGACCCAGGTCGCACACCCCCCCACCTCCATCCCCACCCCCCACTGGACTGCTCTGTGCTTGGTTAGAGTCTCTTGGTGGAGGGTTCCGGGCACATGTTTGCTCCCTAATGCACAGAGACTGGTGTATTTCTCTGTAAATTCTGACTTCTGTTTCCTTAAGTAGACTTGGAAGCCTGATTTACCCGCCCCTTAGTGAAGTTAGGCAGAGTGTAAAATGCCTTCATGGTAGCTGAATTTACACTCTGTTACAGTGATTTGTGCACTTTGCAGACAGCTGTGATATTAGATGCATAAATACTCAGCAATGTTAACTTGGGAAGATTTTATTTGACAGGATCATGGCAGGTGCTGAGGTACCGTTTAGCATGGTGACCAGTAATGGACGTAGAGAGTGCCAGCTCGGGTTTTAAAATTCTGCCTAAAACATTCGAAATCAACAGCAACAGAAGAGGGTCTAAGAGTGCGTTCACTGGTGTTCCGTCCCCGCGCCCCCCCCTCCCCTCATGGTGGAAGTGGTTTTCAGCAAGAAGGAGCTTGTGGTTTCTATGCTGGTCTCGCTGTTTCATTCAGGAGAATGCCCGGTTAATAAAACCACCGCTGTGGTAGTTCCTTACCCTGATTTTGGAGCTGATTCTATGCAAATGAGCAACACTGAGAGTTATTTGGATCTTTTGTCAATGGGAGGACACAATCTTCTGAGGATAGGCCAGTAAGTCCTTCCTGGGACATTTCAGGAAAATTAAGGGTTAATAGACTGCTGTTCTTAGCCCACCGTGGTGTTCACATCTGAGTGTCGATACGATTGTCTGTGCACTGTGGACTATTTCAAAATGGCATTGTCCTGTTTCTTTATCTCGAGAAAAGCCAATCACTGTTTGTGCATCTCAGACTGTGTAAATGTAACCTGTTGGCATAGCGTCCTCAGTACTGAGAGGACTGTAGCTTTAAACCAGGAAGGTTGCCCAAGTAGATAAGAGACCATTTGACAATAGTTGCAAGCATGCTTCTCTGTCCTGGAGGTGCACATGCCCTACTAGCCTCTGAATTGAAGGGTGTGCAAGGTGAACTTATGTTTACTGCAGACCAAGTGATCAGATGAACCAGGAACCCCCCACCCACAGAGCCAGGCCACGCCAGGGACATTTAAGAGGACTCAGTCATTGAGGGTGGGTGCCTGGCAAGTGCTGTCTCCCCCAATCCCCGCTTATTTTTTTAATAATGAATTTATTATTACTTTATGTGCATTGGTGTTTTATCTGTGTGAGGATGCCAGATCCCTTGGACTGTCTTTCCAGACATGTGTGAGCTGCCGTGTTGGTGCTGGGAATTGAACCCTGGTCCTCTGGAAGAGCAACCTGTGTTCTTAACTGCTGAGCCATCTCTTCAGGCCCCCAGTCCCCTCTTTTGAATTGGTCTGTATAAGATCCACACTTATCAACGATTGGCAAACAGGCGGTAAAGAAACATTTCCACTGATGAGGCTCAGTCAGTGGGGAGCCAGGGCACCCATTGGTATCTGTAGATCCTCATGAGGGCGCCCGTCTTTGCAACATGTATTGTGGGCTCTGCCTGCCTTTGCCTCTCAGCTATCTCAGAGCCTGGCCTATTTACCACCTTCTACCCACTCAAAGTGGCATACTCCTCCAAAGTCAGTTTGGAGGGGTGTTTTGGGGTTTAAAAAACTGTAGAAGTTTGGAGTATCTTGGGGTGGTTATAGGGCCAGTGGTTCTCAGAATTGGGGTGGCCTTGAATAGACTGGTCAGTGGAGTTCACTTGAAAAGAATGTGTGTAGTAGTGGTAATACCAGCTCAAATGGCTGAGAGCACTTAGGGAGGACGGGGTTTGGTTTCCAGCACCCGCCTGGTGGCTCAGTAAGTCTAGTTCAGGACATTCGAGGCCCTCTTCTGGTCTGCTTTGACACCAGGCATGTTACACGGTGCACATAAGCTTTCTGGCAAGATGCTCATTCACAGATAAAGCAGAAATAATTAAATAAAAATTATAAAAAGATAATTGGGACCAAGCTCTCGATCCTGGGTAAATTTTTTTTAAAAAGCCAGTTTTCTCAGGTTATTAGAAACCAGTGGCCCCATAGGAAGCCTTTCTGAGATGCTCCAACGTCTGTCTCGGTATCCAAGCCTGTGGCACCTCCTGAGAATGGTCTGCTCTTCTGTGGAGGAGCTGTCAGGTTCATATCACGGTAAACCCGTGGCAACAGGTGGTTCCTTTCCCACCAGTGCCTGTCTCCAAAGTCAACCTTGGCTCTTGTTCCGCGTTGGCCAAGGTGACTGATGCCAACAGACTCGGAGCTGTAGCCCTCTTTGGACTCACGGCTCGAGGAGAGAGAATCTATAGTACACGGTTTCCAGCGTTACCACAGCCTTTTCAAGGTAGATTTCATCAACTAACCCGGGTTCTTCTATTCTTCTGGGCAAGTTCCTGTTTGTCTGCCCCAGAGAAAGCCCTTTTTTGTTGAAAAGTCCAAGCATAGCGCTTTCCAGAACATGCTCTTGGGCACAGCTTTATTCTTTGATCCCTTCAGAAGATTAAACTCTGGTTGGTGTTGGCTGCCAGGTCAGGTGGGGGGAGGAGGGTGCTGAGTAAAGCTATTGTTTGAGCCCAGGCCGCTTGGAGCCTGGCACTTGTCCTTCCTTCCCTGTCTCTAGCTCCTCCTCTTACTCTAGGAACACTGCTAAGAGAAAGAAAGCCCTGTCTTTATGTGCTTGTCACCCATAGCTGCCTCCGTGGCCCTGCAGGTGAAGGGACTTCAGCTCTCCTCAGTTCATACAGTTCATACGTATCAGGAGCTGATGGTATTTTGTTTCAGGTGCTACGGAAGTTGACGTGTGTGTATGTGTGTGTGTGTGTGTGTGTGTGTGTGTGTGTGTGTACATTTCTGTGCCCAACTCCACATGATCAGTGTCTTTTCTTGGTAGTGGTGCCTCGTGTGCACGTGTGTATGAATATGTGTGTGGCGTGATACAAGTGTGCCTGTAAGTGCACATGCATATGGAGACCGCATGATTACTTCTGTTGCTCTGCCTCTTTTGTATGTGTGTTGTAATCATGCTCATGGAAGAGTCCCAGTAGTCCAGCGGCTCTCAACCTTCCCAACGCTACGACCCTTTAATACAGTTCCTGTGTTTCCCCAACCAGAAAATTATTTTCCTTGCTACTTCATAACTGTAATTTTGCTACTGTCAGGAATCATAATGTAAATATCTAGTATGTAACCCCTGTGGATGGGTTATGCAGCCACCCCAAGGGGTGTGACCCACAGGTTGAGAACCGCAGTTCTAGCCTGTGCATAGAGACCAGAGGAACATAGCCAGTGCCTTTCTCTACTACTTTCCACTTTATTCCCTTGAGGCAGGGTCTCGCTGAATGGATATGGAAATAGGTTGGCAGAGCATCCCCTAGTGATCCAGTGCTGTGGTTTCTCTCTCTCTCTTTCCGCCACGTGTATACACACACACACACACACACATACACACACACACACACACCTTTGTCGAATGAATGAAGATTCAAACTCAGGTCCTGGGGCTTGTTCTGCAGGCGCTTTACCAAATGAGCCATTACACGATCCCGCACACCTCATTTTCTGTGTGAGTTAGAAAACCTTCAGAATGCCTCTGTAAACAGAGCTTTCATGGCATATGTGAGCCGTCAGTTTGGTTTCCTTCCAAAATGGAGGCATGATGCTTTCTGAGCATGGCTGTTGGCCCATCCTATTCATTCACTCACTCCAGGAAGTGAAAGTTTGCATGACATCACCGTGGGGTTATTTCACGTTGTTGTAATTAGTAGGCTAGCAGGAAGTAGCCGGACAGACGATTCTTGGCAGAACCAGACCATTTAGAGGGGGAAGGCCAAGAAGAAGGTCTGGGGAGCAAGCAGCATTTTGCAAGTTCACACTCTTCAGGGGAAGAAATCTGGAGGGTAACGGTTCTGGGAACAGAACTTCCTCTGACTCCTCCCCATGACCACCCCAAAGCCACACTGCCTGCCCTGACCGCCATTGGTGTCAGATGTGACTGTGCCACACCGTTGCTCAGTGGGCTGTGCTTTGGGAGCAGGCTCTGCCTCTTCAGGTCCTAGGTGCGGGGCAAGTACAGAGGGGAAGAGCCATGGTGGGAAAGAGGTGCTCGCTGAACGAGGCTCTTAGATGAATCCAAGGCTTCCAAGACCAAAATACAGCATTGGCGCATCCTTTAGGTCCAGCTGTATGGGGTGTGGGGGAGCTCCAGAGCTGAGAGAGGGGATCCTTGCTAGGGAAACTGGAGTCTGGTTAGCTGCCTTTTCTGCCGTCAGGAATAATATGGTGTTCGCCCCACCTGTGTGGAGGAAGTAGGCCTAGCGTCTGAAGCCTACCTGCTAGAGGCAGATTCTGATCCGAGGAAGATAGATAACGAGGTGCCAGCGGCGGTGGGACCAATGTTTGCTGGTCATTTTAACTGTAGCTCTGTGGCTGTACTAAATACCATCAGCATTTCCGTTCTGTTCTGTGGAGTTGGCTTTGAGGCGCTCGTGCCCTGCAGAATTCTTGCGCCACTAATGCCACCTACATGCGGGAGTTTTTGTCCATAGCCTAGCACTCCTGCGGTCGTTGTAGTGAATCTGCCGCGTTTGTAGCAGTGTTTGAAGGCATTTTCAGTTGTCTTTCCCTTGTGCTATGAGGCCCTGTTTTATGGCCTAATTGACTGCGTTGGCATTCTCCTGAGCAGTACCCGCCAAACCTCAGTCTGTGTTAGAAATCGGTTTGCTGAGATTTTTCTTACCGTGCCATCATCTCCTCTGGGTTGCTACGATTGAATGGTGCAAGCTTAGAACTTAGAGTGAAGAGAAATTTACTGGCCAGTAATTCTGAAGGCTGTCAAGTCCAGGCCAAAGGGCCCAGGATGGTGAGGGCCGTTTGGCCATCCCACACCAGAAAATGAAAAAAAGGGGAAGGAAAGTGGATAAAAGGGGGTAGAATCCCCCCCCCCCCCTTCTTTCCCTACAGTAGGTCACAGCTCTTTGGCCTGATCTGTCCTTGGATCACCCTCCCAGCTATTGAACTATGGCAGACATTCCAACCGTACCCTCCTAGAAATGGAGGGATTCTTGGCTGATTCTGCCTACAGGCTTCTGCTGGGTGATTCTGTTAAAATATTCTTCTCTTTTGCATTCTCACTGTCTTAAAATAGTTTTGATTTTGTTTTTTTCTTTGAAAGATTATTTTAAATTATGCATCTATGTGAGTATAGGCACGGGAGTCCAGGTGCCTGCAGAACCGTCGGATCCCTCTTGAGCTGGAGTTACAGGTGGTTACGAGCCACCCAGTGTGGGTATGGGAACCAACTTGGAGCCTCTGGAAGAGCTGGGCAGTAACTGCTGAGCCCGATCTGTTGTTCTAAACCAAATCTGTTGTCACGTTTTGTGGTCACTGCCTTTACGTGTAAGCTCGGTTCAGCAATGGGTCCACCTGAGATGGACCACCTCAGCCACTTCTCGGTTTCACATAGAAATCCGGGGGTTTAACGTTCTGAACTTTAGAGTCCCCTTCAGGATAGAGAGTGGTAGGGGGGAGGGTCCAGGTTCTTTGAGCTTCCCAGGCTCATTTGGTGGTGGTCAAAGCCAGACAGTTTCCTGATTCTGCAGACAACTGTGGTCCTTGGAGCACACAGTAGACAGGCCTCTCACGTCTTGGCCGATGTGTCAGAAAGCAAGTTAGAGTCTGGGGGAGAACCTCCAGGTGTTGAAGGAAAGGGCAGGCAGACTCAGCTTCAAGTCAGCCTGTCATTCCCAGACAGAGGCCAGTCCTGTTCCGCCTTTACTCTAGCTGTGAGGCTGTGACACCTTCCCTACTTAGATCTCTCTATCTTGTTGAATCAGCAACTGTTGAGGAAGAATAGCCCCAGGGTGATGTGTAATACCTGGTTGAAAGGCTAAGGCAGCAGGAAGTAGCATGCAAGGTTCTTAAAGGGACAGCAAGCAATTATGGGAGGATGGGAAAGAAATTAGTGCTTTGGTTTCCCAATGTACCCTGAACCACAGTTATTTTGGCATTGAAATGGCAGTGGTTGCTGTAAGGATAACTCCCAGCAAGGTCTTTAAGGGTCTTAAATCTGCCCAGCAAGATTCCTCTAATAGGTTATGTGCAGGGGATCCTTTGTCACCCCAAGTCTCTCTCAAACATATACACACCTTGAACTGCTGATCCAGCTGTTTTATACATCCCCAAGTGCAGGAGTTACAGGCTCACACCACCGCACCTGTTTATGGTATCAGCACATCCAGAGTTGGGGCTGCTGCTGGCATCTAGGGCGTGCAGGTCAGGAATGCTAACTAACACAGAACATAGAGCAGTCTCTACCACAAGGAATTGTCCAGCCCAGTACATCAGCAGTGCTCAAGCTGGGAGAGCCTTTGATACTTACAGTGCTTAGAAAATTTGTCAGCATCTTAGCCAGGAGGTCCCCATCTGGACTGCGGGTTAAGAGCAGAACCTCCTGCCGTTAAGGCTCAATGAAATGGCATGGCCCAGCATCCAGCGCAGCCCTGACCATAGTGAATATGGTCTCATAGTGAATGAGTCTTTTGTTCTAACTACTCATACGTCATCATGTGTGGACCCTCGTGCCTGGTAGCAAGTCTGAACACAGTCTGTTTTATATGTCTGGGCCCAGCAAACCTGTATTATCTAAGAATGTTCTTGATGAAATCTGTCAAGCCTTCATTTTATGTCCAAATCCCTATATGAATCCAGGTCGTTTGCTTTGCTTCATAAAGCGTTCGCTTTACTGGCGAAGTGGCTCAATAGGTAAGCTACACAAGTGTGAGGATCTAAGTTTGGATCTACAAAACCCATATAAAATACCGTGTCTCTGATCACAGTGGTCTTACAGTGAGATGGATGAGAGGCAGAGTTGGGAGACTCCCAGGAACATCACAGCTCAACTGGCTGGGGTGGTGTCTGTAGCAGCAAGGATCAACGAATGCCCTGGGTTTTTCCCTCATGCATGGGTGCACATGCATGAACACACACACAGAATTTTAGTCTTTCCTGTATCCATTTTGTGTGAAATGCTCATTGGTAAGCAATGTGGAGCCCATAGAAGAAATCAGGTATATTTGAGCTATTTTTAAAGTGAGCATCACCAATATTAAGATGAATTTGCAAATCTGTACAAATAGCAGTGGCCTCTGCAATTTTTCAGTGAGGAAAAAAATGATCTTGAGACTGATTCATCATCAATCATGGTTCGCTTTAAGATGCAGTGAGCCCATTTTGGGTCCACTGGCCATGCTCCTTGCCTAGCGGTGCGTTCCCTGAAAGTAGACTCTCAGCTGTATGCCATTGTGTTGTATCTGTCCATTGTATCCATCAGTTTAAGTAATGGCCTAAATAATTACTGCCTGAATGGTAATCAGCGTTTTCATTAATGATTTGGGGCCCTGTAAGATAATTAGTCCTGAAGTGCACAATGCGTAGGGTCAGGTGCACACTGAGCTTCAGCGAGCAACCTTTTCTCTGGTTTACCTTTTGCAGCAGTGCAGACCCTGCTACCCGGGGCCTCTTCCCTGTTGCCTTGGGCTTGTTCCTGTGCTTCTCCAGAAACCTACAGGTGGTTGGGGGTGGAGCACGCCCCCTTGGTAGTCAGTGGTCTATAGCTTTGGGCTCTCCTGGACTTACTGGGAACAACCAGAAATTGGTATCTGGTGTTTTCTTGTCCTTCCTTGCTGCTTTTTGTGTGTGGCCTGATTGGGGGCTGGTTGTGGCATCTGGAATTGTAACCTCACAACTCAGCAGGAACACATCCTAACCTCTGGTCTACTTACACAGCTTCTGCTATGTCTGTCACATCCGTGAGCTGCTGACTGCACTGACACACACACACACCCCACCCCCGCCCCCGCCTAGTCGCCAGATTCCTTCTCCTGCCTTCATTCTGGTTCTGGCCTGGTAGCTTGGCGTGGCCGCCGTCTCTGCAGAGAAGTTTTGGAGCCATTTTGGTATGGTGGTCTGTGTCTCTGTAATTTGCGAAGTTGAGTTAGTTTGCTGATCCTTTCATTCTCGGAAGGAAGACTCTTAGCCACTGGTTCTGTTGGCTAGAGGTTTTATTTGCCATCATTTTGCTCAGCCACGCCAGTGAGCCTACTTTTCTCGTTTCCTCTTGAAACCTGGCCCGCTTGTCCATTCTTGGGCTCGTTGGCCGGCTGCTGTGGCCTTTTGCTCTGTTTTCCTCTGAGTCTTGGGATTTTTACTTCTGTCCTCTGCTTGCTTCCATCTCGGCACCTTGTCCCAACAGTTGGAGTCTTGGCATGCTGGTTTGATTTTCCTGTTTGTTTGGGCTGGAGCCAACCACACAAGTGGCTGACTTTTGCTTGCGGACTGCCCCTTCCTCAGACAGCCTATGTGGTGTCTGCTTCCTGGTTTCTCCAGAGAGTTCCAAATCCCTGGACCTCTAGTGCCGAGCCTGTACTGCCAACCCAGCTATTCCCTCACACCAGGGCCTCCTGCGAGTCCACAAACTACCTACGGGACTTAGAGACCTCTCCTGGGACACTGAGCATTTGAGTGTGGAGGGAAGAGCCTCTGCACAAAGTGAGCTGAGGGAAGAAATCTCATGCAGACAGTGGGAGGAAACTCAGCTTTGAGCCTAGGCGGGTGTGGTGGTGACACACACCTTCTTTAATCCCAGGAGGCAGAGCCAGGTTCTGTGAGCTCACGGCCAGCCTAGCCTACAGAGTGACTTCCAGGACAGGCTCTAAAGCGGCAGAGAAACCCTGTCTCCAAAAAAAAAGTTAGAAGAACCTAAAGATTATTTTAAAATACCTTTTTTTTTTTTTAAAGGCAGTTTGAGACTGGGCAGGAAATGAAATGAGAAGCTGGCATGTGTCTGTGTCTCCTGTTATTCTTCTCACTCTTAGCATCTTCAGCTGTTGTCTTGTGTGTTTCAATTAATGAAGCAACCTTCACACATTGTTAATAACTAAAGGTTTTATATGGTAGCCTTTTCTATCAGCATGGTTCAGTTCCTCTGTGGAGGGCGCAGTGAGTAAAAGAAATTACACATCTTCGGTTTCTCTCCAGCCTCCTGTTTTGCGGGGAGGGAGTAGCTTCTGCAGGGTGATCCTCCGAACCGGGCAGTGACCAAAGGGACTAGAGTGCCCGGCCTTAGGAGTCTCACTCTGGAGTTAGTGGGAAAACTTGGAACACGGTGGCTTTTGGTTTTCCTAGGTGCTTTGAGGGCTAGACCTCCCTGACTCGGAGTTTAGAATTTTCAACCTGAGAATTGCTGCCAAAGTTGGTTTTCAATGATAATTAAATCAACAGAAGGGGCTGTTGACCACCATGGACTGTCCTGAGGCGGGATGGATATTCCCTTGGCAGGGCTTGGGGTTAGGTGGAAAATCGGGTGGGAGTGAGCAGCCTTCGGACTGTCCAGGGAGGGCACCTGCTCTGCTCCAGGCTCTTCCTGCATATTCGTACTTTCCTCTAAGTTTATCTCCCAGCTGTAGACCCAAGAGACAGAGGATTAAAGGTTGCACAAGGTCACAGTGTGCTGGGCAGGATTTGAGAGCCCACAGGGTCTGTCCCAGGTAAAACTCTCTCAAACATGCCGTTTGCTATGTTTCTTGTTCCATTGCAGCCCGCAGCCTGTCATTTGGGGAAGAACATTCTCAATTTCATTGTCCACCGATCTAACATCGGCTTTCGGCCCAGGCTCTCTTACTCACATGCTAGGCAAACACCACCACTCAGTTACCTCATATTTGAGCTGTCCCTGTGTTTGAGAAGGCCTTGCATTTGTTATTCTCCTACGGCAGCCTCCCAAGTAGCTGGGATTGCAGGCTTTCACCACCCTGCCCACCTGCTTTCTAGGTTTTGGCACATTGCTGTTTGAGCGCAAGAGAATGGTCCTCTATGTCAATGGATGTTTTCCTTAGGTTTGAGTGAGTAGCCATCCCCCTTGATGTAAGACTTCTGGGTGAGTGGTAACCGGAAACAGTCCATCTGGTCAGAGGAGGTATGGCCTCCACAGTTGGGGAAAGTCATTGGAGCAGAACTCTGGATCTACCTTAACCCTTCCCAGAATCCTCTGGAGTTGGGGTCAGCAGGGCTTATTGCCTGGCAACAAAATTCACCTGCAATGTCGCATCTTCCTCTCCCCGTGGCTGCTGCTTATTGTATATGCCAGCCGAGGTGAGGACCTTCCAGTTGTATTGGGTGCTGGGTACAACCACAGGATGGCCTTCTGAAGTGATAGCCTTCTGTAAAATGGGCGGATGAAAGCCCGGCTTGGGAGATGTTTTCATAGGATGCACACTGGACTCCTACAGGTAGCTAGCTAGTACTTAGGGGCTGACCCTTGAGGGCAGGCACAGGTATCTACAGTCAGAGAGGGCAAGGAAGATGCCTTCATCTTCGGGCTTCATGTTGGATCCAGCATAGGGACAAAGTCAGGGCCTTCTTTCAACTAAATTGACTAACAAGACCGCGGCAGCCATCGCAATCAGAGCTAGATGGCAGCATTTGAATGGTTTGAGAATTATAAAAGCGCTGAAGATGGCTCAATGAATAATATTTCTCTTCACCCAGTTTCCCACAGGTAGCATTTCCCAGTGGCCCGCTGCTTCTGTGAACATGCGTCTGTTCCCTGAAGTCTGGAGTTTGGGCGATCTAGGTTTTAAGTATAGCCATTTAGTCTCTGGGTGTTCTGTATTTTGTCCGAGGTCTCATGATTAGCTGGGGCAGTGGTGTGGGTTTTAGAGGAGACAGTTTTCCTATGAGAAAAAAACTCAGTAATTGGCCAGCTGATGCCAGGTTGCCGCTCTAACAGATATTCTCAGGGATGTGTTGGTGCCACTGAGAGGGGCTGTCTCTGCATTAAAGCCCTGTGGTCACCTTGAGCTTTTGGAACTTGGTGGCCTCGTCACTGGCCAGTTCTTTATACAGACACCAAGGAAGTCTGGGAGCTGATAGGAAAAGGTTAAGTCACACTGTCCTGGATCCTGTTCATCTCAAGGAATTAATAACCAAGGGATGCTATGCTGGTCTCTTTGTTGGACCACATTTAGAAATCTTGAAGTAGTTCTTATTACAGCTCAGGATTCCCAAATGCAGTGGTTCAGATGATGCCCAGCATCTGTGGTCAAAGCACAGTGTCATGTCTTATGTGTAACTATCGCCCTCTTCAACAGCCTAGACTCAATCTTTTCATTGCAAAGATGCTGCCTGGGGGTCATCAGCATCGCCCGATCTGTCTGTCTTGCTAGTCTCTCTCTCTGCTATCCATCCCTCCTGGTTTCACACCCATAATGATATCCCTGCATGTGTGATTCCATGCATTTTCCTTTCCTATTAAAGTATGCGTACCTTGTGTGGCCTACCTGGCATTCCCCATGCACCTTTTGAAACACTGAACTTCTGCTGGTTCCGATGTGTACTGTTCTGCTTTCTAGAGTCTTACTCTGAAATTGGTATTAGGGATGCATGTGCTGGCGAAGCTCAGTAGAGAAGTGGCCACTGGGCCTTGCCTCCACCATGGTATTGGAAGCTGAAATGAGGGATTGGGGCAAGTCTGATCTTCTTCCGCCAGCGCCTTGGCCATTCAGGTGGCATGAAGGACAGTGATGGCTGAGTTTCTACTTTGTCTGGAGTCCTCACTTCTCCCTCCAAGACCCAGGTCTACAGGAACAAACCCTCCCCCAGGAGCCTGCTCTATTTGGCCAAAAGTATCTCTGCTTTGAGAGGAAGGGACTAAGCAGCCAGGTGAAGGCATCGCAATGCTGACTTTTCCTGGGATTCTTTGCAATATTTAAAACCCTATCACATATCCAGAAAGGCACACCAGCCACAAGGAAGTGCAGCATACTGCATTATCACAGTGTATACAGGCCTTTATTGGGTGGGCCTCACTGCTTCTCTTGGGTTCTAGTGGAAGACCTCCCCAGGGATTCTGTCTGTCTGAAGCAGGGTGGGGAAAACGGTATAGTGTAAAACTCCACCAAGAAAGAAGAAAAGAACAAACCATCTTCGAGGTAAACAACCAAACCAGAAAGGTCTTGCTTCCTGTGGCCCTAGGCAGAATCCTTACCTCCCCATTCTATGGGCATAGGGGAGTTGAGGTTAACAGAGGAACAAATTGAAGTGGCCAAGAGATGGGGAGAAAACAGCACATGGTTAGTAACATGTGACCAGGGGACATTAAATTGTTCCCAGCTTGAGAAAGAGGGTCACAAGGTCCTGGGGCCAGTGGGGTGACCCTGTAAGCGAAGGTGAGGTGCCCACTGAGACTGTTGAACGAGTTTGATTCCCAGGACCCACGTGGTAAGGTAGGAAGCCGACTCTGGCAAGTTATCCGGTGACCTCCACGTGCACAGCCCCACGCAATAAATAAATAAATGTAAGAAAAACTTTAATTTAAAAGAGGTGATTAGACGGTTCAGTGGGAAAAGATGCTTGCCATCAAGTCTGAAAATCCTGAGTTTAATCCTGCAGAACCCACACGAAGGACGGAGAAAATCTACTCCCGTGAGTTTCCTTCTGACCTCTGCATGTAGACTAGCATGCATGGGCACCTACTTCCTATATGTAAATATAGGTGTTTTTAATTAAAGAACATAATTTTGTAAAGCACAGCTCCTCGGTGTGAGATTCTGCAGCTCACAGCTGGCCGCCTTGGCGCCAGAGCTGTTTAATGTCTTCTCCGGGACAACCTTTAGAATCGTCAGTCTGTGGTCTAGGTCTTGCAGAATCGCTCTTCTCTAAAGAGCTCCTTGCTGAGCTGGGAAGAAGGTGATTGTTTTGTTCCAAGGGATACAGGGCAGGGGTCTGGATCAGGTTCTTTGTCCCTGCCAGGTAAAAGGCAGGAAAAGCCTGAGATTCAACAGTTAGCGGCAGAGAAATCGCAAGCACTGCAAACAGAATCAGCCGCTGAAGAAGTGCATTTATTGGGGTAAGGAGACACACTTGCAACAGGCACACAGAGAAAGGGGCAGGGTAGCTGAAGAATCTAGTGTCTTCTTGAGGGCTGGGCCTTTAGTGTCTCTGGAGAGACTTCCTCCCCTAATTTAGGGTTGGTCCTTATGAAGGCACAACACTGTGGGGCGTGGACTGATCGATTGGTGGGGCCTTGAACTCCTTGAGCCTGTAAGAAGCTGGCCTTGGAGAGTCACAGGGCCCCTTTCCTCATGTGTCCACCTACCAGGGAATAGTAGCTCCTAGTCTTTCACAATGGCTGGAAATGGGGGAGGGGAATGGAGCATGTGCGCCCATGCTTGGGCATGTTCGCATCAGAAGAATGGACCTCTGACGCCTTAACAGGAAGGGGGCAGAGGATCGCATCAACGGAAATAGCCCAGGAAATGACTGTGCTGCCCTACTCTCGACAGGTATATCTAGATATTTATATTTATATAAACAAAATATTTGTAGTCATTGCCCAAGCGATTGCAGTGAGAGTAACTGGATTTCTCTACGAAGGAACAGTGAGCTTATACAGTTTGAGGCTGAGGAACTGAGTCACCTGAGGACAGCATCCTTGTGCAGGGGGAGTGTGCCACCTGGGAAGTGGCCAGTGGCTCTTGCAAATGGCCCCATGGGTCCCCCCACCTTTGGGGGTTTTTCCAGAGAAGACTTTGAGAGTCCTGTGACAAACCCATAAGCCAGTCCTAGCCGCCAACTGTTTACTTTGAGAGTTTGTCCTGCCTGTGTGAATGAATGAATGAATGAATTCACAATACTTTACACTCCAAAGTACCAAAGTATTTCAGGTCATGATATAGTTAAACCACTATTATTGAGTTTATGCTCCTGTGAGTTGGTCCATTGTATAGCTTCACTTGGTGGGAACCAGCAATTGTATGTGGCAGTTAATGTTTTCCTACTGGACAGAAGCCAGAGGGTGAGAATTTTGTCTCATCTTTGTGCTTGTTGAGAACTCAGAAGTTCTTGAGTAAGGAATGTCCTGCGGGTTTCCGGGTTTCCGTGATGTGGCCTCCCTGGTGGCCTTGTATGCTCCATGGCAGTGAGTGATAAAAGTCCCATTCCTTTGACTTTGGCTTTGTGGCACACGCGTACTCTGTGGCTTGCAGATTTCCTCAGTAAGATGTGCATGGGATAAGTATTATTCTCTTCCCACCATGCTTTGTATAAAAAGGACAGTGTGGCTGTTAGCTCGTGGGGCTTACTGGATCTATAGTGGTAGTTGGACAGCATAGTGGGCCACGGCAGCCTAGGTCTGTCAGGACATGCGTTCCCATGGTGAGCACTGCTCCCCGGGTCATTACTGGGGGAACTGCGCATACTCTGCAGAGGCCTGGTCCAGAAAGGCATCTGAACTCAGCCAGCTTTCCAGGTGCCCAGCAGGATCGTGGGTACTCAGCTCTTGCCTGGGGCTCAGCGTGGGCATCTCCCACCAGAGCGCTTAGGGCGCTTTGCTGGAAGCTCCACTGTACAGGGAGAGCTGTGCCTGCCCCCAGGGTCTTTCTAGCAGTTGCAGTGACACTCTCCCCGTTTCACAGATGGGTGGTTTTATTTTGAGTTGGGGGCAGGTGTGTGTGTTCTTTCAGGTTTGTTCATGAATATGTTTTGAGCCAAGAGGATACTTACCCTTTCAGGTTTTTGTTCCTCAAGCACCACCCCTAGGCACCCCACCTCCTACCCGCACCCCTGAGATAAAGTTTCTTATTGGCCTGAAACTTACCAAACAGGCTATACTGGTCCGCTAGCTGACCTTGGAATCCACCGGTTATCCTGGGATTGCAAGGGCATGCACACCACACCTGTCTCTTCTGAGGATCAAAGTATTGGTCCTCCTGGCTTGCAAGGGAGGTGCTTCACCAACAGATCCCTCTCCCTAGCCCATAGATGGACAGTTTGTGGAAGCATTCAAACACACCAAGGGCCTCCTCCACGTGACAAACTCCTCCTTTCCTGCAGATCTTAACCCGCCTCACTGTAGCCATTTCACGGTGTAAATTATTAGAAGACAAGGACGGCCTCCTTTGGTTAAATAAATACACACCATGAGTCTTGAGTGTCTGTGACCTCTACCCCCAAGTTCAGGGAACCCCTCTTTCTAGTTCTCTAGAACTCAGTACAGAATGCAGGCCTCAGTTAGCCCCTTTGTACCGCTTCCCTATGAGTCCCATTGCAGGCTCACTCGCTCTTGCCTCCCTAGTGGTGTAACGCCCTTTGTCTTCGCATTTAAAATAAATGAAGTGAAATGTCTGGGTGTCTAGGTTCTGTAAGGCTGGAGCCTAGACACAGCCAGATCTCCTAGGTTTGGGGGTTTCTATTCCCACTCCCATCCCTAGGCCCCTGAGCAAGTTCTACCTTTGTGAAAAGGATAACAACACCTACTCTTCAGTTTCTAGGAACGAATGAGTACTTTTGAGGGGCTCAGGACTCTCTGGGCTCTGGAATGTTCTTACTGCCACACCTGCTGCCCTCATGCTGTTAAGAGTTGAGAGTAGCCTGGTTACTGAATGAGCTGGGGTGGGGAAAAAAAATCACTCACTCTGCCCCCCAGGGAGTGCCCTGAGCCTGAGCCTGTCCTTGTTGCCAGCTGCTCCAGCAGAGGGGCCAGGCATTTCCACCCCAGCCACCAAAGAAGCCTCCTTTTACAGCAGAGAAAAAAAGATGTTTGCTGTAGTAAACTGTTGAGATTCCTCAAGACATTCCCAGACACCGCCAAGACCTTCTCTGAGGACAGTGCGCTAGCGCGGCTAGTTGGGTCAGCTCCAAGAAGGATGTTTTGAGCCCAAATAAAATGATACATACCAGGGTTGTTTGCCTCTGCAGGAATCCAGTAAGAGGCCAGCATTGCAAGGCCAGGGTCTAATAGGGGCTGGCTGTGAGGTGCCCTCAGGCATACCTCCTGGGCCGGCTAGAAGATTCCAGAACAGCATAAATCATGCACAGATGTCACACTTCATGCCCTTCTTCCCTTCCCTTTGCTTGAGCAGGTTTTCTATCTCCTGTGGGAAAGTGGGTTAGTTTGGTTTTTTGTGACTCCATAAAACTAATGTGCACCACTCTACCACCACTTCTCGCCGTCTCCTCCTGGTCACGGTCTGCCCACGTGGTAATCCAGCATCTCTCCACAGAAGTCTCCTGTAGGCAGAGGTAAGATGGAGACTCTGGAATGTCCCCCCGCTGAAGCCTAAGCCCAGGCATTTCAGACTCAGCATCCGGTGGAGGGGTATCATGGCGAACAGGGCAAGAATTGGTGTTTTCACTGAAAACACGCATTGACCTTGTCTTGTCTTAGATTTCAGTGCCGAGCGAGCCCTTCCTGAGACAAAGGACCAGGGAGCGTGGCATGACGAGTTAGTTGTTCGGTGGAAGTGTGAAGTGGAGTAGCGGGAGAGGCGCAGCCTTTGTTTTCCTGTGTGGATTTCCTTGGCAGTGTTTCTGTGGAGGGTAAAAATAGCGCCTAGTGCCTTAAATTAACGCTGTGGGGAATGCTTGCGTGGATCCATGGCACAGCCTCATGTGTCCACAGTCTCTATGGTTCACTTGGAATGACGCGGGTGGCAGGTGCCCACCCACCCGATTGTGAAGTCCTGAAGGGGAGTCTGTCTTCATTCTTGTCTTGGTGTCCAACAGTTCAGCAAAGCCAAATCCTGCACAAGCTCTCAAATACACACCAACTCATTCCTGTCCCCTCACCAGGCTCAGGCAAAGAAACTGGCGAAGGCGCCTGTGAGCCACTATCCCGGCGCTCCAACTCAAGGTTGAATGTAAAGCCGAGTTTGTGGACTACCCAGTAGGGGAGGGTGTGATGGCATCTGGCCCAGCTTCTTCCTATGTGTCCAGAGGGGTAGATGCGAATCAGAATAAATCCTGGCACTTCTTAGGTCCAAGTGTCCTCTGAACGCCGTATCTTACATCCTGCAGCCTGTACTCTCCCTCTCCACATGGCTAGAAGCAGTTTTCCTCTTGCCTGACATTAAATGTTACCCGTTGTGTAGCTTTCTGCTAGAAAAGAAATACGCTAGCAGAAGAACCCACTAGTGCCTGTCAGTTTCTGACGGTGGCTGGTCTTGTACATGTGTTCTGTCGTCTTCCTTCTACCCATCCTCCCTTCCACCTATCCATATATCATCTGTCACCCGTCCTTTAAAAAAGACAGCAGGGTTGGCATGGTAGCTCAGTTGCTAGGGTGCCCTGCATGCACCCAGTACTGCATAAATTGCCTACCTGCAATTCCAGGACCCAGGAATTCAGTTCAAGGTCTTACTTGGTAACAGATTAAATTTGGGGCCACCTAGCCTACCTGAGATCCTGTTCCTCCCCGCCCCTCCTCCAAAATTGAAAGCACTACATAAATACAAAAGACAGACCCATTGAGAACCACAAGCAGGAGCTCATACAAAGAACTGCACAGGAGCATCTTGCAAGGGACCAGTCATTGTCTGTGAAGTGTTCAGACCATGAGTGGAAGAATCTCCGTGCGTCCCTTAAAGCGAGAACCCCTGGGAAGAGTAGGGGCCATTTCCTCCTCCTTCCTGCATAGCCTTTCAGATGTACCCAGCGTTGCCCACTGCATGCTAGTTTTGTCCACAAACACCTGCGTCTTTTTATTTATTTATTTTTCTCCCCGAGACAGGGTTTCTGTCTGTAGCCTTGACTGTCCTGGAATTCACTGTATAGACCAGGCTGTCCTCTTAACTCAGAGATCCACCTGCCTCTGCCTCCCAAATGCTGGGATTCAAGGTGTGCAGCCGCACTGCCCAGCTGAGCTGAGACCCGTGTCTTTCTCGGCCAGGCTTCTGTAAAAACCGTGAGACTCCAGAGAGAACAGTTGGTCACTGATACCAGAAGGCCCATAATGGGAATCGCGGTTTATGGAAAGTGCCAGGCCTGATCTCTGCTGTGGGGCTGGCCTGACTTCCCTTGAGACCTTTTTGGGGCTTGTGAACAGGAAACAAAAAGGGCCAGGGGTTGATTGTAACAAAGACCAGGCCCTCTGAGCCCTGGGGTGGGGGAGGGGGGAGGATAGCCTGGGTTCCTTAAGAGCTCTGAGAGGTGAGCTGGCTCTGAGACTACGGCTTTGTCAGCAGATGCAGTGAGCCCTATTTTAAGCCATGCGGTGTACCAGGACTTCCTGTTATTCCAAAGGAACCTCTTGTTTTGGTTTTCGTGGGGATGGATTTATTGAAACATGTGCTAGTGGGAGTGACCCAACCATGTTCTAGGACAAAATGAAGCTGGAGATCCCAGGCCCAACAGGGAGGGCACACCTTCCAGTTGCCACACCCCAAAGCCTAGGAGTGCTTTAGTCCCAGTGGTTCTCTTTGGGTGAACAAAGACTGTTGCCTGTCGGGGTCCCAGATAGGGGACCCCAGAGGCGGAGCTGGTCAGAGGACAATTGAAAGGGGTTTTGTTGGCCCTCTAGGGCTAAGTTAAGCCATGTGTGTCTCTTTCCAGGAGTATCAGTCCAGCCAATCAGAGCCATGTAAACCCCACTCACTTCCTGCCGACCTTTTGACACTGCCAGATGTTTTTTCTTACAACTGTCATTAGGCCTCCATACTCGCTGACCTCATCAAATTGTATTGAAGCCATTTTCATCCATTTTGTTCTTAAAACCCATTTAGTCCTTCCTGAGTTCCCTCTGATTGCCTTGCCTCCTGAGTTAGCCACTTTGCTTCTGCCCCACTGGGTCTTGTCTGGTCCATGTCCCGTAGCATGCTACCCCCTAAGCTGAATAGAGGGTCACTGGTGTTTCCCACCACGGGGGTAAGCTACAGAGCGGCAAACACAGGATAAAAGCCTCCCTGAACTCAACGTGTAGGGGTGTGACCCGGGATTGGGGGCCCTCGTGGCTAGGTCATGTGGTTCCTTCAGAAACTTAGCTTAGAGGTCCTGAGCCCCCAGGAGTTGCTTTGGCTCGCACCTGTCCAGCCAGGTGTCCGAACTTAGAAGACACACAGCGTTGGTTTTCAGCCTTCCCGTAAAATGAGCCACGAGACTCATTAAGTCAATCTCTCCAACTTAACGCCAGTAGCCTAGGCTTAGGATCTCTGGGGTAGGGGTTGGGGTGCCTGTGCTTTGCAGGCACCTGAGATTTTGGAGGGGAACTCAGCTAGCGAGGTGATGACCCAGACAATCATTGTGTTGGGTGGTCTTCTGTGTGCTATGGGTGCCTCAGATGTGAGGATCGTCAGCACAGTGCCTGTGGCCCACTACTGCGCATGTGTAACCCAGCGCCCAGACCCATTCAGACTGTCTCTGCACATGTGCAAATATTTGCCTGTATAAAGCAGCCCAGCCACTGGGAGCTCCCCCTTTTCCCACAGTCCTGTCCCTCAGAGAGGGGAGAGCTCTTGCTCATGTCAGGTCTGTGTACCCCTGGCCTTCTTTGTCTTTTCTCTCTAAAACCTTTTCAAACCAGTCCAGCGGGTTCTAGAGAGAGAGCACGGTCTCTGAGTGGTTCTAAGCCATAGGGTGGGGCTCCATGGGAAGTAGCTGTTCCCTGGGGTTGGATCTCACTCTGTCGATCGCTTCCAGGCTTTTGCGCCAGTAAGCTTCTGCGGAGCTGTCCTGGGAGAGGTGGGGTCAGGGGACCGTGTGAAGATAGCCAGCTGTTGGATTTAGTGACTTGTAAGTCAGGAAAGAGCCCCCCTGCGGTGGTGAAGCCCTAGATTGTTACCTGGCACAGGGAACTCTTGTGCAAGTGACCACAAAGTGCCCTTCCTGCTTCTTTATTCATCCTGGGTTTCAGGCAAGGCTTTCATCACGTCTAACCTCACACCTATGATTTCCCATCCCAAGAATGGTCATGTTTATAACGGCACTCTTGCAGGCTACCTTGAGTGTTACCCTGTATCTGCTCTGACTCTGGGAGTTCACACTTGCTAGTAGCTGTAGTTCAAGGAGGGTCTGTTTACCCAGCGAGATATGTTCTTCATGTGGGGCCCAGGCTCTGCTAGGTCTTTCTAACGTCCTCCAGATTTATGGGTGTGCATGAGTCAGTGTGGAGACCCCAGGGTGCCCTAGTACATGTGGAGGGTAGCCCCAGAATTTATTCTAAGTGTCCGTGGTAAGTGGAAATAGCAGACATTGCACTCTTGGGGCCGCTGGGTAGCGCTGATGGAGTTCACCCCAGGAGTCCATGGAGTGGATGTATCACAGACCCAGTGTCAGCACAGGCAGCTGGGATTTACAGCCTTCGGTAGGTTTGCTAGTGTTCTCCAGCCTGTGGGTGCTTGGAGCTTGGTGTCAGGCATTACAAATGGATCCGTGACTTTGTCTCTCTGGTTTGAACTGCACTCCATCAGTGACCATAGTAAATTTGATGGGCTGCATAAAGGGTTCTGCTACCTAATCTATTGTGGTATGTGACAAATTACCTCAGAATGTAGAGATTTAAGCCACAAAACGCTGTCATCTTCATTTCCGGGGGTCAGAAATCTGCCCAGCTTAACTGGGTACCTGTGGCTAGGGTGTGCTCCACGCTACTGCAGTCCGGATATTGACCATGGTTCCTCGCCGATAGTTGATTGCTGGTGACCTGCCAAGAGTACCAACAAGAGCCTGGCCTGTTTGAAACCACAGTTGTCTTTCGTCTGACGTCTGAAGCGATGTGCCGATCTGATTCTTACGCTAGTTATAAGCAGAGACTGCAAAAGCATGCGAGTGCCGGGCTTGGGGTCAGGAGTCTCAGTTTTCTCTAAAAAGAGTTTGGTTTGTAAAATTATTTGAAATTCAGGGCTTCGTTGTGCAAGTTCGCCATCCCATAATACAGATTTCTTAGGGTGGTCCGGTAATTTGAATTTCTATATTTAAAAAAAGACTTATTGTTTCATATGTGTGTGCATGTATATGTGTATGATGTGTGTATGTATGTATACATATGCATGTCTGGTGCCTGCAGAAGCCAGGAGAGGGCTTTGGGTACTATGGAATTGGAGTCACAAATACTAAGTCACCATACAAGCACTGGGAACCCTGGTTCTCTAAAACAGCCAGTGCTCTTAACCTCTGAGCCATTTTCCCAGCCCAGGATCTCGCTTACTTTCTGTTTGTTTGTTTGTTTTATTTCTTTGGAACTTACAGGAAAATTGGAGTCTGCCTCAGGCAGGGGAAGATTTGGTCATCAAACTAAGATACAGGTTTTGTCTTTGCCTATGTCTGTGTATATGGGTTTCTGGTCTGGGCAGAATCTGTAACGAGAGCTGGATTGATCAGTGAGTTCTTGTCCCTGGAGCCTCAGCAAGTTCCCCTAAGAGGAAGCAGATCCTCTGCTAGCATAATGCAGCCTCTGACCGGTGCCCTGCTGCCCCAAACTAACACTGTGCATCTACTTCCACTCTGATGGTTCCCTCTTCAGAGTTCCCCACCGGATCCAGTCCCCAGGCTGACTCCAGAGCCAGGTGGTAGGGGTGAGAGAGGAAGCGCTCTCTTTCCTTGCACCCTCCCACAGGGTACCACCTTCTGAGATGCTCGCCCACAGATCACCTGGGATGTCAGCCCTGTAGCCCAGTTCTAACACTGGCCATTTCTTTGCCTCCTTCCTGTCCTCTGAAGCAGAGACTTGGTTTTCCTCAGACCTTGGGATTTCAGGCAGCCATTGGACTCTGGGAATCACACATGGCTGTGGACCCTACCCTGGGTGAAGCTTGGGAAGGTGACTGTAGCCATCTTTCATTGGAGTGACACATTAGCTACTGGGCAGACTGCGCTGGGGAGCAAAGATGAAGGTTTCCCCTTTTTGTCCCTTTGGAATAGGGAGAGAGTAGAGCAAATGCCCTTAATAGGTTCACCGAGTGCCATTGCCTTCCCGAAGACCCTGCTGTCACAGAACTGTCACCCCAGCTACTCTGGACCTTGAAGACTGTTCCCTGATGGTTGGAATCACGCCACTTGGTCCTTCTTGTTTCTCTATGTCATGTGTTTTCTACGCAGCAGCCCCGGTTGTCCTGGAACTCACTTTGTAGGTCAGGCTGGCCCTGAAGTTAGAGACCCACCTACCCTTGCCTCCAGTGCCTGGATTAAAGGTGTGTGCTGCCACACCTGGCTCAGTTAGTTTTTGCCACCAGCAACTCTTTTGGTGTGAGAACCATGGCAAAGGAGATGGGAGTTCTTCCTTTGGAGGTTGCCTGGGGATGAAATTGGGGCTCCTTGGGAACCCTTTGGCATTTCTGTTGTGTCGTCTAATGGCATCTTGTTGCCACAGCAACCGTGTTTGAAGTAATGGTCAGAGAAGGTAGTTGTCCTATGGAGAATACGGGGTTGGTTTAGATATGTTGTCCCTCTTGTAACATCTCTAGGCTAAGCACCCCCCTTTCCTTCATCACTAGGGACTCCTGACTGGAAAAGCTGGTGAATTACAACACTGTTTGGTTAATGACTTATTCCTGGCTACCTCTTACATCTTAAATTCACTCATTTCTATTAGCGTATCACCACCACAAGGCTGTGGCCCACCAGTAAAGTTCTGGCTACTACATGGTGTCTCCCTGACTCCGCTCCCTCCCTCCCTCCCTCCCTCCCTCCCTCTCTCTCTCTCTCTTTCTCTCTCTCTCTCTCTCTCTGTTCAGATTTCCCACCTGACTTTACTCTGCTAAGCCATTGGCCAATCCATTAACCAATTTTTTTATTATTATTATTATTATTTATTAACCAGTAAAAGCAACACATATACAGAAAGACACCCCACATCTCGTACTTGCCTCTAGGGTTGACATACGAAGTTTTTAACCCAGGACCCAAATAGTTGGAACAAGAGAACCCAACTCCCAGAAGTTGTTCTTTGACTTTCACATATACTAGTGGTATATGCGCCTCCCCAAAATAAACTAATAAAATATCATTATTTTAAAATGGGAAGTTCCTTCTCCTGTTTAACGCCTGCTGGGGCGTGGGGAGGAATCTACTCTGAAGTCTTACGAAAAAGGGACCTTAGGGTCGAGGAACAATTGCTCACTTGTGCATCCTCCAGTCCCAAGTTTCAGTCTGAAGATTCTTACTGGGCTGTAGCAGAACTGCGCAGCCTCACACCTCCATTATCCTGTCTCACAGATCCTGCCACGGTCCCCTCAGCCATCACCGTGGCTCACACATCTTTGGATGAGAATTGCAAGCATAATGGAAAATCACCCCAGAGGGCAGCTCATGCCCCTCTGTGGGTCAAAACCGCACACACTGGGTCGGGAACCTCATTTATCGCTCCTTGTGAACGACCATCTTTTGTCAGCCCGAGCTGTGAAAGGGGGAACCTTGGCTCCCGGCGAGTGGGAGGGCTTGGCACAGCATCCTCTAATTTTCTAGTCACATTCCCACCCTTCAGCGTTCATTCATGACCAGGACGGATGCCAGGTACCTTCAGTTTCTCTTGCTTCCCAAGACATGCAGTGCTCAGGCCTTTCCTTCAAGGGTAGCTGACAGCATTTTCTCCGGGTAGCTTTGCCTGGGTCTCGATGTAGATGTACCCAGTCTTTGCAGCCTGGGAGGGTGAGCAGTGCCCTCTGCTGGCTGAAGAGCTACATTGCTGGGCACTCTGCTTCCTGTAGACTGTTCTACAACAAGACAGAGGTTGTTGACACAGGGCAGGAGTGGGGGTGGGAGCATTTCTTCTTTTCCATTACTTTTGTGATAAGCAGGTATAGACAGTAAGATGCAAGTATTAGGACATGTATTTTGGACCACAAATCAAGAGGTAAGCCCCTGGGGTCTCTTAAGAGATAACAATGTACTACCAAGTTGAGCAGGTTTTTTTTTTCTTAAAAAAAAGGCATTTTTACCGTTGTAATTTGTAACCTTATAAAATTACCTTTCATATATATCTTTAAATACAGATATAATTCATAAGTATTCGTTTGAGCCAAATCAAAGCTCCATTAGAACTAATAATATTTCCATAGACAAATGGTCTAACATTTTAGAATAAGCCCAAGTATTTGTTTATTTGATTATAATGATTTGTGTTCACAATATATTTTAATATATAACTTTGTTATCTAGTTGGTTGTAATTTAGTAAATAGCCTCATGTGTGTAGCCTGTAATCTCCATACTTTTCTCAAAGCCACATATGTGGGCTGCTGGGTCTCACTGTCATCCAACTCCTGGGTCCAGGCTGCTGTTGGCCATCCACCCTGTGTTTGTACACAGTACTGGACCTGGGAGATACATTCATTGTGTGTGTGCATTTTTGTCATGGGCTGTGGACTCTGCCCTCAGTGATCTTTTGGGTTCTGACCCACCATCTCCTTCCAGCAGCTGTATGTCATGGTGACCCCTCTGCCGACATTCTGTCAGAACTTCAAAGATCGGTGGCATCCTCTCCTTGTTCAAATGAAAACATTCTGCGCCGTGTCTTGCATTAAATATGTCACCTGAGACGAGCTATTCTGTCCTATAGAATGTGAGCTTGCTGATCCCATTACATTGCTTATCCAGGCTCCTTAGCTACGGAGCATGTATCCCACACCCGGGGGAGGGACCCGCTGGAGACTCCCCGGACTAAGCCCCTGGTGCACAAGCCATCATTTCTATGCCTCTTAATTTGAGTGGACATTTGCTTGTTTGCTTTTATCCTCTCTGTTCTGTCTCTATTATTAACTAAAATATTTATTTTCAAGGCATATTTGGAGGACAAGGGCTTTTAAATTAAATGTGTGAAAATTCTAGAGAGCTTCTGTAGAATGTGAAGACCCACAGTAGATTCCCAACATGACCGAAATAAAAACAACCAATTAGGAACATTAAAAATTCTCTCTGCCTAAATCCTTATGCCTTGGGTATCACTTTTAGTAAGTGAAATATTCAGAAGTCTCGAGGCTTGCTTGCATTTATTTAACACTGGGAAATGTATGTGTACGGACCAAGAATCCCAGCACAAAGCGGGACCGTGCCACTTGCTTACTAGAGGAAAATCATGGTTTTAACGTTAAAGCACCTCTCCTTGCACTGGGGAAGCCTTTGGCCTGGTGGATTTTCCATGGCACAGTGAAAAACTTTGTAACTCTTGTTCTCCTAGCTTCTGCTGCAGCTCAAACCTAGGGTCACGTAAAAGTTAATAGATGCCAACCTTGTGTCACTGAGTGGCCTCCAGATTCTATGAAACTCTGACAGTGTCAGAATCTGGCCACTAAATTATTGACAATATATTTCATTTTTACATCTGGATTAGTCTGTGGAGTCTATATGACCACATGTTATGAGGTTTTTGTCTTTATTTTTCTGGTATGTAATTGTCACAGTCAACCAGAGAACAGGCAAGTAAAAGGCAAGAAAAGTAACGTGTTACCTTTCTAAACCCCCAAGCCTTGTACATTCTGGAACTGCTCAGATTGGAAAGAGACTGGCTGAACCACAGCTGCCTGTGTGTGCATTGCAGGCGCTTTTGCTTCGCAGGGTGGAGATGGGTCTCTGACCCATTGGGGTTATGTGACTAGCGATGGACCCGGTCACCCAACATTGGGCTGTCTGGAGAAAAGGAAGCTGCTCTGTTCTTACTGTACTGGCCTGTCCCTGGGACTCCGTGTGAACTGTGTGTATCTCACGAAGGGCCCTCGTAGGTTAGTTACCTCCGGGGCCTCAATGGAGGACTCTGGGAAAGGGAGGCTTTCTTTTCTCACCCCTCACCTACATCAGAAAGAGAAAGGAAGGGGGACATGTGCAGAATGAATCTACTGTGTGCTCGGGGAGTGACAGTCCTCTCTCATCATTGACAATCACTCCAGGCTAGGGGCACTCAGAAGGCTCAAGAAAATGGTACCTAGTGAGGAATTACTTCCAACACGAAAGGATTTAGGGAACACATAAACATTCTGTCCTTGGGAATCATTTTAGAAATTGATTTGTGATTTCTTAGCAAACTGAGTAATTTTTGTTAGCCGTCTTTGGTTGTGCTTGGCTCCTGAATGAAGCCCATGGAATGGCTTTGCTGGATAAAACAAGGAGCAGAGTTAGCTTATCCTTTTTCTGGATAAAACAAGGAGCATCGCAGATGTTCTTGTTCAGCACTGAGAAGCCCTAAGCCTGCACCCATGCCTCATAACAGCGGGGTCCTTCTTTTCCTTCTTTCCAAGGTCTTTGTTATGCCTCACCTAGGTTATGTTGTGCAAGAAGGTCTGGTAAAGAGGATCCCAGCTGTTGAAAGTAAAGGAGGTTCCCAGCTGTTGCAGGTACATGAACACACGCCCCGATGCTGTTTTCTGGGTGTATGGACCCTTATTCTACCTGTATCCGATCTCCTCAGCACTGAGCTTTTAAGTTTGCACCTGGTTTGTGATTAACAAGGAGGTGGGCCCACTTAACTGAAGTGATACTAACCCTTTAAACTGTTGTGTGAGTAGTAGATTCCCGCAAAGGAGGGATGCCGTCTGTGGTGTTAAATGGGTTCTGGAAGCGGCGTTTTTTTTGTTCCGAGAGACGTTGAAGATGCACATTTGCTCTGCAACCGACTTGCTCCCTCCGGTCTCTGTAGAGGATGAAGTAGAATGAAGACACAGAGTCCCTGGAGTTCCTGTGGTACAACTGCATGGTGGCTTGGTTTGGCCAAGAGGTAGCCATTGGTGGCAATTGGTGAAAAATGCTTACCTGCCCAAACCTAGATTTTGAAGGACAAGTGGTTTCTTTTGCCGTTAATCCTGGATGGTTTCCTTTTTATAGTTTAGTTTCGGAGTGGATAATTTTAAAATGTGTTGGTCTTTCATTTTTTGTCCTCTTCTTGAATCTCTTTGGCACTGCCATGAAACGGTGCCCCATGCAAGCTTTCTTATCTAAGCGTCTCTTTGGCTTCCTTTGGTTATCACCCACTTCTTCCAGGGCTTTGTATCTCCGGGCCAGCAGATGCCTGGTGAGCAGAGAGTACCAGATATTATTATAGAAAACGTGTTTTTCCTCATACACATGTGCACCTGTGATAAACACCCACATTCACCTTCTGCCAGAAGAAGGAATTTTTGTCTTTTCTTTGGTACAACCAAATTGCCAACTTTGTGATTCTTGCTCTTTGACCATTAAGCAAAATTGTTACTGAAACACATGGATTTTTAGCACAACTGGATATCAAAAACTAGTTACTGAGGTCTGGAGAGATGATGGCTCTGAGGTTAAGAGCACTGGCAACTCTTTAGAGAGCCTGAGTTCAATTCCCAGCAACCACATGGTGGTTCACAGCCATCTGTAATGAGATTTGGTGCCCTCTTCTGGCCTGCAGGCATGCATGCAGACAGAGCACTGTGCACACAATAAATAATCTCTTTTAAAAAAACAACAAAAAACTAGTTGCTGAGTAACTAATGGTCAGATGGCATATGGCATATACAGTATGGATACACTTGACAGCAGGATGGTTTCAACCCTAGCCAGATGCTGCAGGTTGGCATAGGATTTTATCTTGCTGCTCAGTATCATGTATAATTTGAGATGCAGTGATTTTAAGTTTATTAAATTTTTAGGACTCTACAGATCAAGAGTAACTGAAGCTGTGGGAAACACCTTAGTTTGGGAAGACTACTATAAGTTAAATTTCACTTCGATCAAACACAGTTTTCAGGTTACTTTTATCTCTGGGTTGGGATTTGGCCTGGTGTTTCTCTGGTTCCCTCCTGTGAAGTATTGCTTCATGCTGCTGCCTCCTCCATGAAAAGACCACACACACACACATCTTGCGCGCAACAGGGTTTCTATGTACAACAGCATTAGCTGTCCTGGAATTAACTCTGCAGACCAGGCTGGCCTCGAACTCACAGAGATCCGTCTGCCTTCTGAGTGGTGGGATTAAAGGTGTGCACCACCACTGCCCAACCCCACTTCCTCTTGACTTGAACTTTACTGGCATTTGCTCTCTGACTTAGGCCAGGTATACTATTGGAACACTGTAAAAAATGTCAAGAGCAAGCCCAAGGCTGGTGAGATAAGTTCTTAGATTCCCTCTGTCTGTATCAGACTTGGTGGCCTACAAGGAATGCCTTTTCTGCTCCCCAGGCAAGGAGCCCAAGTCTCTAGGACTGCCCTCAGCAGGTCACTCTGTAGAAGAGTTTTGGAACCCCAGTCCACCTCCGGCTTTCCTCCTGCTGTGATTCAAGTTGTGATCTCAGCAAAGAAAGAATAGACCCACAGCATTTCCACTTCTTTTTATTCCTTATGTGTCCTTTTGTATTCTTGAACATCTTGACCGATGATACCAGTAGATGACTGTGACAAATTCCTCTGGCTGGAAGATTATGACTTGGGAATGAGGGCTGACATAAAATAAAGGACAAGCTTGGTTTTCATAGCAAACCCAAGAGGGCTATCTGTTTGTGATGGCTGCCTGGGAGCCCAGAGCCAGTATAGGTGGTGCAGTGTGGGCATTACTGGTATGATACAAGCCCGAGGCCACCATGCATAGCTCCATTATAAGGCAGGTTTTGTGTCTAATGTTTGTACAGTGGCTATGTTAGCCTTCATAAATAGCTTGCTTCTTGCAAGGGAAAAGAAGAAAAATGTGTATTTCATCCTTTTTTTTTTTTTAAAGGCAGTGTTGTGGGTGGGGGGTGGTAGCTGTCTGTTGTCCCTGCCCCCAGCCTGGGCAACACTTTAACTAGCTGACCCACAAGTCTCTTCTCTGCTGATGGGGTGGGTGGGTACCCTCACTCAGTCGGTCTGCACTGGACCTCACAGAGGAGCCCCAGAAAAGCCAGGCATGGGAACCAGTCCCAGTAGAAGAGACAGACGTTTGTGTAAGCTGTTGGCTGATCTCTGATTGCACGAATAAGATTCAGCTTATCAATTTTTCAAGAAGCTATCTAATTATACAAATTAAAATTCAAAGGAAAGCAAAAAGAATGATTACGCCCCACTGGAGGAGGAGGGGGCAAAGCCCATCTTGTGGCCGACGAGAACGCCGGCGTTTTTCATCTCCATAGCACTTCACTAATATTAACTCGGCCTCTGGATGAGGTGGATAATGAGGCTTGTGTTTTCCCCATGAGGTGCCACACTGTAGTGTGGACATCAGAGCCTCAGCCTCAGTAAAGTAAAAGGACCAGCCCAGGCTCTCCAGTGTGATGTGAGTGTGGGCCTGGGTCACGTTTCCTGTGTGCATTTGTGGCTGGTGTTCATAGGTCCTGGTCCTTCTGTGCCATCTCTATTTTCCTTGAGTTAGGGGCTTGCTCACACATGACTACCTTTATGAACGAGCCCAACAACAATGTTTTATAAAATTTTTTTTATAAACAATGTTTATAAAACCAAGAGTTTTATAAGCTGTACATGTGGTGACCGGCTTGTTCCAGGCAGCTGCCTGTGTTAGAAGAGTCGGATGTCTTTTGGATACTGTGGTCATTATTTATATAGTTAGAAACTGCTTTTTCCTATCTCCCCCTCTCCCTCAAACTCACATAATTATTGCTATAAATCTTTAGGCTGCCTTACGAGCCACATTGCTGGGAAATTAGCCATTAATTACCAAGATCTTGCCTACCTTTTCACTAGTCAGACCAGCCCTGGACCTTTGATGAAGTAACCCTTAGCATTCAGCATAATCGATGCCTACATAACACCAGAGAGCCCACTTTTAACCCTTGAGCCTTTCTTTTTCGGTCCTCCTTTCTCTGCATAATTCGCCTGATAGCTAACACACTCTCTCTCATGGGCGTTTTGTTGTTCGATTTAAAGCAACGCTGGTTTTGAAGTTTTGCAGTAAACAGTAAATGAGTCCCTTCTGTTCTCGCAGTGACTGACCGATCTCTGAAGGAGAGGCTCTGTAGTGCCTGACTTGAAATTTATGAACTTAAAGAGAGGGTCCTTTGGGTCAGGGCAGATGCAGTTCGGGCCCTTCTCTCCTGGATCCCGAGTCATCAGGGAATGCTTAGAAAGCCTCAACCAAGAGCTACCAGTCCAGAAATGTGAGAGTAAATGCAAAGTCAGCCATCTGCAGCCCCCTCTGAGTTAAAGGAAGGTTCTAGAAGATGGCATGGGCAAGCTCATTTTTACACCATGTAGCAGGGAGCTTGTGTTGTGTTGTTGTGCTGTGCGCTACGTTGTGGTTTTGGTGCCTGGCCCCTGCGATTCATGGAAAGGAAGCACTCTTGCAAACTGCCTAGTGGAGGCCAGAGGGCGCGTCTGGGATGGTAGTGGTGCCCGGGCACCCCATGCCATTATAGGACCCGCAGCCCAGTGTTCCAGAGCTGTCTGTGAGGCTGTTTCCGTGGTGGAGTAGCACTTCTGTGGCACAAAGAAGCAAATGGCAGATCCAGCCAGCTTTGTCTTGGTCTCTGGCCTTGGAGTTGAAATAATGACTGAGGTTGTTTTGTAACTGGTGTCCATAGCTGAGAAGCCCGTACTCTGCCATTTGCTGTTTTCAGCAACGCGTGTGGCAAAGGCCCTCTCTGCCCGCTTGCTTTCTGACGAATCCAAGGTAGAAAGCAGGAGTTTGTGTAGGCTCGCGAAGCAGCCCCCTCCCATGTTCCAGGAGGAGAGCAAGCCCCACGCGTCAGAGCAGCAGGTCCCCTCTTAGAGAGTGGCAGGAAGTCATGAATGACCTTGTGTCCTGGAGGTCTCCAGAGAGTTAAGGATTCTTTTCTCCTTGTTTCAGGGTTCATAGTGGCGCAATGCACGCAGACTCCTGCGAGTTCCCCTAAGTTCTTAGCGGACTGCTTTGCCTTTTGAATCAGAGAGTTGCAAAGTTCGATAAAGAATGGCCCTTGTGGATAAGCACAGAGTCAAGCGACAGCGATTGGACAGAATTTGTGAAGGTAAGAGCCAGCATGGCTGGCGGGTTTTCATGAAAGACACGCAGCCCCTCACGCAGATCCTCCTACTCATTTGAGGTAGCTTGGCCTGACCAACACTCAGATTCCCTTCCTGCCCTACCTTTTCAGGCATTGACCACACCATGTCCTTGGCAAGTCCTTTGCCTTTCCATAGGGTCTGTCTTGTGTGGGGGTTGGGCAGAAAGTAAGGGAGGGCTGTAGGCTTCGAGGTGCCTTGCTTCCATATACCTAGGGCTATTTTGCATATGAAAGACACCACATATCAGGACCAGCCTTTTTAACTTCCTGAAGTTTCTAGACTTTATCTGTTTTCTATTAAGATATTTACAACAATGAATTCCAAGATAGTTCTGAGGAGCCCACTCTTGCCCCTCTTGATGTTTTCAAGTCCTCGGTATCTTTGAAAATGTCTGGAAGTGTTTTATTCATGAAAGGAAAAATAAACATAATTAAAATCTAATGGAAACCTGGGGATAAAACTCTGAAACATTGATTAAGCACTGTCATTTCCTAATTAGTAGCAAAGAACCCCGAGCCTGCAGCTATGTCAGCTCAGAATCAGTGCTTCAGGATTAACCTTGCCTAGGGGTTCTTGGGAGTGTGTGCAGGTCTAGCCTTGGTGCCTGGTGTGGTAGGTGCATTCCCTATCCAGTCTGTAACAGGGCACACAGGCAATAGCTGCCCTACCAGCTCCCGGGCCCCCACGCTCTTTCCCCTGCAGCCACCCATATGGAATTGCTTGTCCTTTAAATAGATGTAGCTCAAGCCACATGGGATGGGGACATCAAAGCCACTTTACTTGAGACAGCCCCTGAGCACTGTGCAGACTGTGCAAGAGTCCCACCCCCTACCCAATCCAACCGTGTCCCTTGGCTTCTGCTGTAGTTTATTTTACGGAACTCTGCATTTAACTGACGTTTAAAAGTAAACATTAAAAGTATTAAATTTCTGCTTTGGGTATCTGACAACACGTTTTAGACCCTACAGAAAGATTGACAGGCTAGTGTCACAAGTGCCTGTACTTTTTTCAGCTGCATTTCCTAACGGAACATTTGATTGCCTTTAATGAGGTATAAGGGTGTGTGTGTGTGTGTGTGTGTGTGTGTGTGTGTGTGTGTGTGTGTGTGTGTGTGTCTGGTTTGCTATGTGAATTGCTTCCAGAAGCATCTGAAACAAGCTTGTAGATGGCAGCGGTTTCCTGTCACCACCCCATGGCATGTGTCTCCTGTTAGGATAGTTTCCTACATAACCACAATAGCGTAATCGTTCCCTAAGATACCATCCGATGCAGATTACACAGTGGTGTCTCCCACATGGGTCTGTTTGTAGCTATCTTGTTTTTATCGTGTCCATTTGTGTGTAGCCATCCGGGGTTGTACATTGCCTTTGGGTGTCTTGTCTCTTTAGTCTGAAGAGACTCTCAAATACTGGCCTTTTATAGACGTGGGTGGCATCATTGTGGCAGAAATTGAAGATTTGGGACTTCGCAGAACAGTCCACAGTCTGAACTCACCCGATTGTAGAAACTGACTTGAACTTCTAGCAGAAAGGGGCTTCATGGAGGTTGGGTTGCCAGAAAGCCTCAGCGAGTTGACCTGACGAGGTTGGCATCCTGTAAGATGCCACCCAGAACTCGCCCACTACAGATGACAAATGAGAACCAAGAACAGCAGTGAGGTGCTCCTGCGACCCACTGGGACCAGCTTGGGCCAGCCATGGATCGTGTCCTCTGTCCTGACCGTCGTTCACCACGCTCTCACACATCCCCGGGGCCGCTTTATAACCGAAAGTTCAGTTGCATCTTCATCCACGTGTGCATGGTTTTGCAGAACCAGGAGCAGTTGTGTTTCGAGTTTGCCAGGTGTAGCCCTTCATCTGTGATCCTGTTCGCCCAAAGTCTAAGGAAGTCCCAACCGTTGCAGGTGTGAACTGAATGTCCTAGCCACACGTTCAGCAGCCTGGATAGGTAGCGCCCATTTTGCTGGTGATTTGTGCCTGGTTTCCAAGACAGTTCTTCTTTCTTTAGCTATTCCCAGAGTTCAGGTCTTGTGTAGCTGCTCCACAGCACACATTGGTTTGCCTTCTCGCTCTGTCTTTTTAGCATAGATTTCCAGAGAGCCTATCAAACTACTCTGTCCTTTCCTATATATAGTACTTCACCCCATGGAGAATTCCTCCCTGTCCCTTAGGGACATTGGGCTGGTTGGCTTGCTGTTTTTTAGAATCAGGTTTTGCTGTGTGTACCAGGCTGTCCTTGAGCGATCCTCTTGCCTCATCTTCTTTAGTACTGGGTTTTTCAGTGTGTGCCATCATATCTGGCTTGGTTTTGTTTTTAAATGAATGAACACATGTGTCCTGGGTTTTGGAGAACTGCCTTCAATCACACACCTGCTGCCCACCTACCTGATTCTGGGATCCCTTGCCAGAGTTGGGCAAGACTCTCTCCATGCCACAGGAGCTGGTCATAAAGTCTTAGCTTCTTCCCTGTGAGGATTCTTCCTCTAGAACTCTCCACTGAAACCTGTTGGCCCTTTCCAGTCTCTCTCTCTCTCTGGGATACCTGTGTGTTCTGCTCAGAGTAAATGCCAGGTACAATGTCCAGAAACTTCCTTTATACCCATCTTTCTTTATACCCAGACTTGGACTGTGGACCCCCTCACTCACACACACACCCAGAGAACATCTCTGCTCCATGTTGAGGGGGCAGCCAAAGTCGCTGGGACTCCATCCAAATCAACTGAAATAATAAAATCTTTCAGGCTAACTTAAAAGCCAGATTTGAATGTGCTTTTGTAATCGACCCTTTTTGATATCTGTAATTTGTTCTCGGCTGGTTTTCTTGATGCCTGCTCTCAGACAATCCTGGAGTACGTTGTATGGAATAATTATGGCACTGCCTTTGATCACATGGGCTGTTCATCCCTAGATTGTAACCTGCTTTCCCTCTGATGTATAATTTAGGCGCTGGCTTTCTTCTCTCTGGTTTGCTGACATAATTGACGCAGTCCATTTGTGGATTGTACTAACGGGTGCATTTGAATACCCTATTCGGTCATGCCAGTGCTACTTTGGTTTCCCCCAAATATTTGTGGGCCACAGACCATGCAGAGCTAACCCAGGGTTTGGGTTTGGAGAACTGCGGCACTCCACTGCCGCTTCACCCATGACCTTTGTTAGGCTTTGTTAGGCCTTCTCACGGTGGCTTAGGGTAGAATCACACCCTGGGTGCATTCCTTTCCCTATAGCTGTTGAGGATGCTATTTGGAAAACAATATAACGAAGTAGGTATTTTATTGTGTTTTAATTTATTTATTTTACTTTATTGTGTTTAAGTGTTTCTTTGGAAATGTGGAAAGCGGGTTCCAAGAACGCTACCAGCAGAGTTGTGATAAGCAACACAAATACATAAATAACTAAATACAAGGAAGTGGTATGAACTGCTTTTATGTAAAAGTTCGGCATCCCCCCCTCCCCCCCGAATAGTCTCGTGAGCACAGAGGAAAAAAAAGAAGCATGGCTTTTCTGTGTCTGCTCGGTCACCAAGGCCACAGAGCAGCAGGTGCTGCAGGTGTGGGCAGCTTGCCTTCACGGGCAGTGCTTTTCCACTCTTGAGTTGGACCTGATGGTGTTGTGAAGCACATCGGCACAGCCTTCACCCAAGAAGGCGCTTGTGTGGTCTCCGCATCCCTAAGATGCTTCTGGATTGTTGAGGGAGCCTGAGTAGCAAAATGACCAAACCCAGCTGAGGGCCTGGCTAGTGTGGCTCAGCTGATGGAACTTCTCCAGCTGCCCGTCTTGCCTGGGAGGGGCCCTCAGAGCCCACACCACCTGTACAAGGGCCAGGACCAGGATCATTTTGTTCTGTGCTTGGTTTCCTTGTTTGGATTTCCACATCGAAGATGCTGTTTGGTGTCTTTGACCTGTCCTTTTTTAATTGAATGCGTTATGCGTTTGTGACTTGTTCTGTTTTGCTTAGGACCAGGCTCAAATGCTGTTGTCCACAAGTTCTCCTGATCATTTTTAATACACTGTCTTTCGGGACCACCCCCCCCCCAACCTACGTCTTAAAAATGGGATTCATAATGTTGCTATACATTTTAATTATATGTTGAGATCAGGCAATTATGCACATTTCCAGTAATTAAGTGATTAGCTGCAATTACTTTAGCTGTGTAAATAAATATACAATAGTCAACTAGACATGGCTCAAAACTCTACAATACAAACAACTGTTTGTATAATGCTTGGCATTGTAAAGAAATGCTCGGACAGGAAGACCAAGCCATAGTCTGCGTGCGACAAAACTCCCGTCTTGTCTTATTTGAGCAAATGAATTGGAGCAGTGACCCTACCTGTTCACTGACACCTGGGGAGTAGGTGCGTAGTCTTCTCTGCCCAGGACTCCACTTTGCTGCTAAGAGTCAAATTCACCCTCCCTTAATCATTTGCCACTACAAATGCAACTCTCTCTGTGTACCTGTCAGTTTGTTCCTGGATGGCTGTCTGTGCTCATCACATCTCTAGTCGAATGTGGGATGCTTAGGTTCTCTGGGACTTAGGGACGTGTGGTGCCATTGGAGACCCTGGCAGGGTCTGCGTTTTCTGGTTTGGTCTTTTGGCTGCTGCTTTCACCATCCCCGGGTTCCATTGCTACTTCAGTTCGGGCTTCCTGATGGTGCCTTACAGCCAGCCGGTCCTCTTCCCAGCCTGGCTTTTTATTGGTGCGTTTCCTTCTTCTTGGCCATATTTAGGGCAATGATTTCCTACAGATCGTGGACTGTGGTGAATCAGAAGCCCAAGACACACTTGACCCGCTGCATCATGCCCTTCCCTGCAAGTGTCAGGGTGTCCATCAAAACCTCTGCAGTTCGGCTTACTTACGTCATACTGCTCAGACTGTTGACATGCTCTGAGTAGTGACTGGATCTCTTGCTAATGAGCTTACCTGCTTTGGCTGTGTCCCTGATTCTTCTGTCTACAGAGAGTGTCCATGTGCCTTTCTGATCCCGCAACTTCCCTTTTCTATCCAGCAACACCCAGCACTAGGCTGCGAAAGAGTCCATGAATGTGGAATGCGCTTGTGCATGGTGGCTCTCCACACCCTCTTCTGTGTGCCCCTCAGAGGCTGGAGCAAGTGTTGGCTCCGTTCTCCACAGCCTGGTTGGAGAGGCCTGTGTAAACCATGATGCTTCTTCCCTTCCCGCTGGCACCTAGAGCGGGAGAAGCAATTTCTCCCAAGATCCACGAAGAGGGTGGACGCTCATTCTTCCAGCTCAACGGAAGATCTTTGCAGCCCATGCCCTGCCCGTACACCAGTCCCGCCTCCCCCGCCCATTGTCTGTCTGGAGCAGGGTGATTATGCTCCCAGGCCTGTAAGTAGAGAGAATGCCACCGTGTTGAAAGCTATGCACTTTATCCTTAACAGCTAAACTGACCTGATCCACAAGTCTGCTCATTCACTCCTGTCATTTGAATAACAGTGTCCTCAAACCCCGCAACGCGGCCTGTGGCTGTTTTCAAAGTGCATTGTAGAGTAACACCTTACATTTTAAGATGTAAAGGACATTTCTCACAAGAGAGCGCCGCCCCGCGCCCCCCCCCCCACCCCCCCCCCCCCCCCCCCCCCCCGCAAGTTAGAGAGCTGCATTTCAACACAAACTCTAGATCTCTGATCTACATAGAATGGGGTTTTTCAAAAAAAAAAAAAAAAAAAAAAAAAACCCAAGCACAGTCTGTCCATTGGAGTAGGAAGTAGGCATGGTCTGGGCTTGTTTTTATTCTGTCTCAGCTGGAAGGCAACCCTGGGAAGCTGCTGGTTGTAGACCATGGCCATGGCGTCATCCTGGTATCCAGCGGTGACAAGGAGACCCCGTTCCCCTCAGCAGGTCATTCCCAGAGCCTTGCATGGCCCAGATGGGAGAGGAGCGCCAGGCCTGGATGCCTGGTGTTCGTGCGCCACCATTCCCGCAGATAGCTCCACGGTGCTCCAGGCAGGGGCCAGCTGGTGAGAGCTACCCAGATGCATCATGCCACCAGGTGGGCAGTGACCTGCATGGGCACCTGGACAAGGGCTAACTGACCTTTATATTCAAATGACCTTGACATTAGCTGAATGCACCGCCGGATCTTGTCTCTTTGGCAGTTAGACTCTCGGTCAGCCTTCTGAGAGTCTTAAAGTGTTTGCACATCTGACTAGGTATGAGGTGCTTCAAGGCGGGAGATTCTTTTGAGGACCGCCTGTGGGGTGCCTTGGCCCTCATCTGCCAGTTTTCCCTGAGCTTCTGAAACTGTCTTCATCCTTTGAGAATTCTGTTGCACAGAATTCAAGAACAAACTTCCAGCAAACACTCCTTGAAGCCCTGAGTTGGCAAGTTTGGCTCTTTCACATTGAATTTTCTTTTTAAGATTTTATTTATTTTTTGTATCCAAGTGCTCTATCTACACGTATGCCTTTATGCCAGAACAGGGTATCAGATCGTACCATAGATGGTTATGAGCCACCATGCGGTTGTTGGGACTCGAACTCAGACCACTGAAAGAGCAGTCTCCGCACCCCCCCACATTAAACTCTTTTTTTCAGGTTTATTTCGTCTCCAGAGCATGGGTTGTTTCTTACTTTATTTTTTTTAATATTTATTTATTTAATTGTTTATTTTATTATGTATACAATATTCTGTCTGTGTGTATGTCTGTAGGCCAGAAGAGGGCACCAGACCTCGTTACAGATGGTTGTGAGCCACCATGTGGTTGCTGGGAATTGAACTCAGCACCTTTGGAAGAGCAGGCAATGCTCTTAACCACTGAGCCATCTCTCCAGCCCCTGTTTCTTACTTTAAACAAGCACCATGTTTCTTTGTTTTTTGTTCTTTTTTGCGGAGGGGGGAGGGGGTTGGGGTTCTCTGTAGCTTTGGAGCCTGTAGACCAGGCTGGTGTCAAACTCACAGAGATCCACCTGCCTTTGCCTCTCGAGTGCTGGGATTAAAGGTTACCACTGCCCAGCAAGCATCATGCTTTTACTTTATATGATCTTCTGTGGAGGGGACTCTTGTAGGGTTAGAAAGTTATATCCATGGAACTCATTGCCTCTCAGAAGCGGGACCCATCCTGCCCCTTTTAGGCGGATTGCTCGGGAAATCAGGACTTTCTCAAATGCTGTGGGGGGCGGGGATGGGGCAACCTCCAGAGTGCGCGGAAAAGCCCATGTCCAGGTATAGGTGTTTCTCTCACAGAAGGAAACATCTGTCATAATATTTGGTGAGTTGCAAAGCCGAGGCTTTGTGAGTTTGGTTGGCTTCCAAACAGAACCAGCTGGAGGTTGTTGAGAACAGAATCTGGGCCTGGTTCTGCCGCGGGACACCAGACCTGAGTCTGTCTTCCACTGCCGCCCTGCCTGCCCTTGTGATCACACCTTCACGCTCTTGGGTGGTGGTGGTGGTGGGGAGTGCTGCCTAAGAGTCATTGCTGGTTTCTGGCAAATTCCCCAGTTAGCAGTCTTCTGAACCCCAAAACTCCTGGCAGTAAACTGGTAAGACACCTTGACTGACACTCTCCCTCCCCCCCAGTAGGGTAGGGGCGAGTTCTCAGACCAGATTATTCTAGTTATGCCTGGAGGAGCCTGGCCACACTACAGGTCGAACCTCTTGGAATTAATGCTGTATCATGTCACGATTGAGGCTGATGCCCAAGCACCAAGCAGTTGTTTCCTCTGAAGGCTACAGACCCTGTGTGACAAGCCTCCCCAGCTTACCTTCTCTGGACCCCGATAGACTGTTAAGTACTATTAACTGCAATGAGCTGGTGTGTGTGGTGTCTGCCCCTAGCTTTGCACTGTTTGCTGGCTTTTTTTTTTATTTTATTTTTTGGTATGTCATATTCTCAGTGTACCTGCTTAGCTGTCAAGAGTGTCAATCCTGGCTTAGGTGTGTCCCCTTAGCCTTCCTGCCTGTTATCCTGTCCTTACCTCTGCCTGTTACCCCGAAGCGTGCTGTGGATCGGTTTCAGACAGTGTCCAGAGAAGGCCTATTTCATTTGTGGGAATCTGGTGCTGTGCAGTCTTTGCCTTTCCCCGCTCTTCACTGGCTTCTTGAGTCCTAGGACATGGGGAGCCGGAACAGGATTTTGGTCTCTTTGTCACATTTAGGTCAGGCATGGGGGCAGTGGTATTAGCACGATGGTCTGTAGTCTTTGGGTCACACGGTTGGTCACAGCTGCTCTGGGCATGTTTGATGGGATAAGAACTCCTTAGGGAGCAGCAGTGGTTCCCAGAATCTGATATGATTTGACTGGGCATAGGCAGAGTGAGAGCGTGGCATCCCTATACACCTGCTTCATAGAAGCGGTGCTTTCCCCAGACTCCTGCCCCACAGGAAGTTCTCCATACTGCTCACATAGGAACTTTTTCATTTAAACGGCTGGTATTTATCTAGTTGAAGGTTCCAGTTAAATCTTAGATTAAGGGAGAAGTTGAAGGAACACCTTTGGTCTCGTGCCTGCGTGTAGTTATATTATCTCATTCAAATATACTCCTTGATCACCTCCTTGGTTTATTTTTGTGACACAGAGGTTTGGGGAGCTGTGGGGATTGGGGCTCTGCACATGCCCCACAGAGTGAGAAGGGAAGCCTTGGTTCCCTAGTTTTCTTCCTTGGTGGCCGACCCTCGTCTCAGCCTGACCCTTGTTGTCTTACACTGATGAATTCCAGGCCTTAACCCGCACTTTGTCTTCATTCCCTGGTGAACTGAAAGAATCTGTCTTACCATCTTACAGTGAGGATTTGATCAGTGTAACCTAAAAGCTAGGGACTTACAGGCCTGCTTCTCGGAACACCCCTCATTCTGGAATCAGCCGCCCGGCTCTCCCGTACGCCTCCATTTGATCTGCTTTAGCTGCGCTGTGGATTAATGTCGTGTGCGGCAGGATTAGGACTGGATGGACAGCTAAGCAGTCCTAGTTTGTTTCTCTGGCCATCAGCAGAGAGGGCCTGGGTAGGAGCTCCCCCAAGAGAGATGAAAAAAAAAAAAACCGGGACAAGAGATGGAAGGGGTTCAGACTCAGGGGAGAAGCCACGTGGGAGCTTTTCCAGCTGCTGGTTAGGCCTGGCTAAAGCAGGCAGCCGGCTTCATCAGTCTGAGATGTCACATGGAACAAAAGCTTTAGGGGTTTTATTTAGCTCCTAATCCTCATGCCTGCAAGAGCTGAGGACCATGTGAGCACAGCCACCGGAAAGGGGGCCCGGCAGGCTGGAGTCCAGCCTCCTGTCCGGGCTAGACGCACAGGACAGACCTTGCAGGCTACCGTTGAGGAGTGAGGCAAAGTTACCGTGAGTCCGCTTTTTGCCTACTAAGGTTTCAGAGGATTAATAATTTAAGTCGTATCTTGAAACAGAAACCCCCCAGTTGGTCGTTCCTGCCGTCTCGGAAGGGCTCGCGTGCGGCCAGGTCTGGTTTTGATGTATGTAATTGAAGATTTATAAAGAAAGGCTTCCTCCCTGCGCCTTTGCTGTAGTCATTTGCTCTGCCAATGCCGGTTCCCAGCAGGCACATCAATATCGGCCGTTCTCAGAGCTGGGATGCTGCTGGCTGGTATGAGGTCCCTTGGGAGAATGCTGGGCCTCCAGGGAGGAGAAGTTCTCTGCCTTATGGCCCTGGAGAAGGGACCTGGTGTGAGCTGCTAAGCCACTGCGCACAGGACACAGAGCCTTACCCATCCAGAGAAGCATTCTATAACTCACTGTCATCAAGAAAGGGCTGCGGGCCTGACTTCGCCTTCTACGACAGCAGACAGGCAGTGATGTCTGGCCGTGGCTCCATGCTGCCGCAAGACGACTATGGCGACCCATCCAGGGGCACCAGGGTACCCAAGGAACCTCCCTTCTATCGGGACCCAGGAGCCAGCAGGCCGGTGCCCAGCTACGGAGTGCTTGGCAGCAGAGTACCATGGGAGCAGGTACAAGGCCAGCTACCTGCTCTGCAGGACACTGGTTTCCTGTACCGGGAATCTGGGGGTAAAGCCGTCCCGCATGGGCAAAGGACACACGGCAGGGCTCCATCTCCTGGGAGATATGGAAGGGAACAGCCTAATCCAAGGTTAGGGACAGAGGTACCCATGTACTCCCCGACCCCCAGTCAAGTCTACAATGATGTCTGTGAAAGAACTGTCGATTCCACCCCTGCCAGACAGGTGGCCCCAACATGCCTGGTTGTGGACCCCAGCCCAGCTGCTCCTACGGAGAATAGCACCGGGGTAGCCCCAGGTTCCCTGAGTAGAGGCTATGGGCCTACCCCGGAAAACATCCACTCAAAGCTGACTTACGAGAATTATGAAGCTGACTTGTCTACGTTCCAGGGACCTGGGAGCAAGAGGACCGTGCACCCTGAGTTTCTGGCCCTGCTGCGGGCAGAGGGTGTGGCAGAGGCCACTCTGGCAGCTCTTTTACAGCAAGGCTTTGACTCCCCGGCCGTCTTCGCCACCCTGGAGGATGCTGACATCAAGTCTGTGGCACCCAACCTAGGCCAGGCCCGTGTCCTGAGCCGCCTAGCCAGCAGCTGCAGGACAGAGATGCAGTTTCGGAGACAGGACCGGACAGGCCCTCCAGCCCGCCCTCGGTCCAGTAGCTTCAGCCACCGAAGCGAGCTGCTGTCCAATGACTTGGCCTCGCTGGCTGCCACAGGCCTGCAGTTTCACCCCGCTGGACCTCTGCCGACTTCATCTTCCCGAGCTGGGGATCTAGCTCGCCGCCCCTCCAGCGCACCTTCCCAGCACCTCCTGGAGACGGCAGCTACTTACTCTGCCCCGGTGGCAGGGGCCCAACCCTTACACTTACCTTCCAACTCTGGGTATAACTCTCCTACCCCTTGTGCCCTAACAGCACGGCTGGCTCCCTCATACCCTTCACAAGCTGGGGTGGCCTTGACTAATCCAGGCCCTTCCGTCCCCCTTCACTCAAGTCCCAGAACAGCCTACTCCACCTCATACACGGTGCCCATGGAATTGCTGAAGAGGGAGCGCAGTATGACCGCTTCTCCACTGCCCAGCCCCCACGGCAGCCCCCAGCTCCTACGGAAGCCTGGAGCAGCCTCCATGGAGCCATCTGCCCTGCCACCAGTGAGCCAGAGCCTCCACACACCTCATTCTTCGTACCAGAAGGTGGCCCGGCGGACGGGGGCCCCCATCATCGTCTCCACTATGCTAACTCCAGAACCAAGTAACTTACCCTTCTTGGCTGGGAGTTCCAAGGGGTCAGGGGAGGGTATAGTTCGAGAAGGGAATAGTTTGTTCCCCACTAGTCATGCTTAAAGTGCAGATAATGTGTCTGTCTGTACCGTGTCCCCCAACCCTAACAGAGCATCAAGGTGAGTGTTGGGTCAGTTCCCTCCTCTTGAGTTCTGCAGATTTATGTAGCAGGTTCAGCCCCAGTTTGCAGATTTCCTCTCCTGATGGTGAAACGTAGCTGCTTTCCCAAGAAACTGTTCTGAGACTCTATCCCATTTTTATACAAGAGACGGGTGGGTCTCTAGTTCCGTTGGATAGCTTTGGAAAAGTCAAGAGTGCCTGATGGAATGTCTCCTGTAAATTGTGCGTGGATAATTTGCTGGTTAAAAGTGCCTGGCAGTGTAGACAGCACCCCTCTGCAAGGCCAGCAACACTGTAGCAAAGGCGGAGATTCTCCACTGCCGATAAGAACGCGTCTGTTTCCACAGTTGTGGGCTAAACAAAGCAACATGTTGAAATCCCTTAGAACCGTTTGAAAAAAAAAAAAAAAAACAGATTTAGCCTCTCATTTTGTAAAATACGGTTGGGAATTTTCCTGGTTTGTCAGGAAAACACTGTTTCCACGTTGAAGGGCTGGAAGCTAGGTGAAAGCAGTCAAAGCGGAAGCCAAGCCTGATTGACTCATTGCGTGCTTTTCATTGGATGCTGTGGTGGAACTTCTTGGTGGCCGTCCTCTGGACAGTTAGTGTTGCACCCTAGAGTCTTGACTGCAAAGGCCAGTCAGTTTTCTTTTCACCTTTGTCCTCCAACATATATAATTTGGAAATTCACATTTTTATATGAATTTTTGTTTTGTTTTGAGTATATGTATGAGTGCCTGCATGCGTGTATGTGCCAGGACTCCCAGGAGCCAGAAGAGGGCATCAAATGCCCTGGTAGCAGAGTTCCAGGTGGAACTTAGCTGCCCGATCTAGGTGCTAGGAGTTGCACACAGATCCTCTGCAAGAGTAGCAAGTGCTCTTAACTACCAAGCCCTCGAAAAGTTGTAAGGTACATTTTAAAAATACCTAGTGTATAGGACAGGGTAGTGGAGTAGGAAATGCTATACTTTTTTTTTCTTCAAGTCTGATTATATACTTTGTCTTTGAAATGTGTGCCAGGAGCGGAGTTGATAAGTTTGAGGGCCTATGCCTTCTTTCTCTCTCAGCCCAACATTCTTTCTTTGCAACCAACTAATTTGCATGGCGATGACATTTGTTGCTCCAGTAATTTCATCTGATAATGGCTGGGCTTGCAAAGCGGATCTGAAAACATATTCCTTAATTATGTGTTGCTAAGCAACGGAAGGGTTTGGTCATAATCACAGAAAGATTATCTCCTCATTGAAGTCCTGGAAAGGTTTTGCTGAAGGAGGAGGTCCTGCAGAATTGCTGTCTGCGTGCACCTCCCCCCCCCCTTTCTGTTTATTTTGTGCTTCGTTTGAACAAAAACACTCACTGCTATCCGGGTACGGGGTGAGGGACGTTATATAAGTTGTTTGGAGTGTGATTGTTGACACACTGTTTTACAGACCCAAGGATATTGATTTTTATTTCGTTTGCATGTCAGCGAGCCAGTGCCGAGCAAGCCTGCAGTCGGAAGTCTGCCAGCAAATAAATTTCTCTGTCAAATGATCTATCCCAGAGCAGCAGTTGTCATCCTTGTTCCTTACCGTACATTCTGTGTGGCATTATGACTACCCTGTCGGGGCTGGGGCGGGCAGGGCCTCGGTCTCCTGGCTGCTTTTCCGCTCTGTGAATGGCATTTGGGTGACAGGTTTGTTTCATGGAGTCTGCAGCCAGATCTGGGTATGCCGAAGGCAGCGGGAGACTTCATAGTGTGTCTGTAGGCATGGCTTCAGGCCGAGGTGCCGAGCCCCAGAGAGGACAGCCTTGGACCAAGGGAAAAGCGTCGGAGACCCAAGGCACATTGCTGGGAGGCTGCCCCGCCTCTGGGCCCAGACGGCAACCTCCGATCTTGAGGTAGAGTCGTGTATGTTACCCATTAGTAGCAGGGTCAGCCTCACTGATTCTCCATTTTGATTTCACCAGTGTGAAATCCCTGGAATGCCAGGGAAGTAGTTAATCCCCACCCCTACCCCAGTTCTTCCTGCCATGATGGTGAGGTGATGTCAGGAGCATTGTTTGAGGGATTTTTTTAGGGGTCTCATTTGGCTCTTTAGACACAGTGTGGATACTAGTGTTTGCTTTGTTGGATGTGTGTACACAATCGGCTTCTGTTTGCCAGGCCTGCCCCCACCCCATCAACCAAGCAGTTCAGAACAGCAAGGCAAGGCAGCCAGATGCACAGGATTAGGGCTTCAACTCTCCATCCCACACTGACATGGCGACTGACCCAGTGGCTGTCACATGTTGTCACCCGTGGCCAGGAGGCTGAGCCTCTCTCTGCCAGATGCCAAGGAGCATCAGGCAGACACTGGCGTGACGGCGAGCGTTTTTTGTCCCGTCTTCCCTGAGTCCAGCAAAGCGCAGCTTGCCCCACGCTCGGCTCGAGGCTAGGCCCTGGGTTCAGTTTCTTTCCCATGTGAGAAACGTAGTCTCACATACCCACACCCACCTCCCAGATTCCCTGCTTATTTTTCTTAATGTGGGTGCACTGAAGAAGCCTCTGAAGGCTCCATTCTAGTGTCTCGTTGCCAGGGCTGTTACTAAAGATTCTTAAGGTCAGTTGGAAAAAAAAAAAATCCATGGCTATTTATCCGGTGGTGGTGTGCCATTGCCTGGATTCTAATGCCACAGGAACATATGATCCTGATAGAAATCGAAATCCTGTTGGGGACCGCTCCCACAGGGCTCCCGTGATTCCCTCAATCAAATGTCTACTTCTTTGAAGCTCTTCCTGCATGCTGAGGATGGCTCTTTGGTTGTAAGGATGCTGAACATGGCCTCCTTGAAGTTCCAAAGTTCCAGGTTGGACCCACTCACCTCTCTCAGGTAGAGCAAGCACAAGGAGGACCTATGTGTGACTCCATAGACCCTTGTTGGGTGTTTGGCCAGTCCTTGTCTGGTGCCTGAATCAGGGTTACACTTGCGCGCCTGCCCCCCGCCCCCAAGCTGCTCTGACCACATGACCAAACTCTTTACTCTATATGAGCTGAGGAATTTCATCCTTACAGCTCAGAGCATTCTCCTTTGGTTAAATGAAATGCAAGCTATTCTTTGGTCCCTAGAGGACCAAGGGCCAAGCTATCAGCAGCTATACCAAGGACAAGGTTAAATAGACCAAAGAGGAAAAAAACCTGTGAAGCTGAGGAACAGGCAGTTCAGAACACAGAGAACATTCCTGGTGAGCCTGCACACAAGGAGAAACAGAAGATGCTGGGAGCTTCCTAACATTGCACTCAGGACTGGACCAGGAGCTTTTATTGCTGGGGAGCTTCTTCTAAATGACTGTGTCCCCTTGACTGCCGAGCTAAGGGATTGCTTTCTTTAGGGTAAAGGTTGTACTTTGTTGTAACCCCGCCCTGTTGCATCTTTTGCCTTCCCTGTGTTAGAGCAGCTGCCTGTATTTTTATTACCTTGTCATTTTCATTCAAGCTCATCAAAGCCTCATTCCGTTTGATGCTGCTTGACTCGCCTATATAGCTTTGGGCCCTGGAGAGTGGCTGTCCCTGTGTAGTTCCCCCATGCCCAGGCTGGAATGGACAATAGGAACTCTTGTCTGGAGAATTGAATGCTGAGTTCTGTGGTCCATTTTCCTGTATCTATACTTTCCAAAGCTGGCCTCTTTCTGTCAGATGTCTTTAATACAGAGCGGGAGAAATGTGACTTGGTGTGTTCTAGTGTTTCTCTGTATGTGGGGATTTGAACCTGGAACACAGAAAAAGTGGCTTTGGAAAGGAGGGGGTGGGGGACCCTGACGAGCTGCAGCACTCCGGGAAGTCTGCCTGCCGGCCTCACAGATGACAAGCCTCCCGAATGGTTCTCAAGAGTCACCTTCTTTGTGGGCCTTAAAAACTCATGCAGAATGAAGAAAGTTGAGCAGACAGGGCCCTCTCTCTCTTCTGCTGGCCCTCAGGGGCTGCCCTAGCTTCAAAATGTCAGTGATATCTGTGCTCATGGGCGTTTGGCCTTGGTGATGTGGAGAGAGTGCTGAGCCAGGTCTGCCAGGCACCAGCCCCCTTTGGAGGGACAAGGTAACATGTATTTCATTCCTGGGGATGAGGTTGCTTGGTTTCAGTGGACACAGTCCTTGGGCATGAGTCAGCTGTGGCGCTCACTGTGCCCTTGTGATGTTCACGCATGGGGAACTCAAGCCTCTGCTATCCCAGTTGCGCTGCCTGCTGGCTTTTGCACAAAAGGCCCTGCAGGGGCCAAAAGAAACTGGATATCCTCATGGATTCCTCAGTCTGGCCAAGGCTTCCCCTCCCCCTTTATCCCCTATCTTGGATCGAAGCTCCTGTGTTGAGTAGGGGGGACCACAGGTAACTTGAATGCAGTAGGCACTCTCAGCCTTCATTAGGAGAGTCTGAGCATGAAGGCCACAAGTTCTGGCCTAGCCTGGGCTATATATAATTCAGATCAGTTAGGACCAAATAGTGAAAACTGTCTTGGGTGACCTTGACATCGGGGTAAGATAGGATAGATAGGCCTCTGATGTTCACAGACTACCTGTGGGCTCTATCTATGTTCCCGTGTGTGTCCTGTCCACTTCCAGATTCCTCAGACAGGTTTCTTTTCTGTTCCCATTCGGCGTTCTCTCTGTTGCCATGGGCACAGTTTTAGCATCTGAGAACTACTCCCATCCTGTCAGGATGCACCTTCTTATAAGCAGCCAGGGCTGCAAGGCAGTAACTGGAGGCCAGAGCAAAGCCACCAGGTTCTAGCTGCATGGGTGACTTGGGAGACTGGAATTTTGTGTCTTTGCATTTTTTTTTAAGGCCAGGAAGGATGTGCCTGTGATCCACCCAGGCGTCCTGGCTCCGGGGCAACACAGGGCATAGGCTGTACTCAGGGGATGGTCTTTGGTGGTTCTTCCCACTGTCCTCAGCAGCGCTAGTCTCCCGTGTCAATGCTCCCCTGACCTCTGCAGAGGTGTGTGGTTCTCTCTGTCCCGCTAGCTCGCTTGCAAGAGTGGTTTCTTACTTGGCTGGCTTGTGCATGGTTCCATTCAACAAAATCTGGTCGGTCTCATGACAGGAAAGGGGAGAGAGGTGTCTCGGGACACAAGTCCCAGGCTGCTCTTTCTCTAGCAGACTTAGTGCGTTGGCAGGAAGTGGAGCACGTCTTTCTCCCGTGGCATGATTGAAAGTGGAAGAAACAGATGTGCTGTAAAACAAACCCCACGTGCCACAGGGAATTACTAGCAAAAATAGTCTGGGAGCTTTGATTGACAGGAACTCACTTTGGGTTCTAGCCTCTGTCGCCCTCCTTCCTCATGTTCTTTGACCAGTTACTATGTGGAAGGGTCACCCTACCTAGGCTGCTGGTGGGTGGCTATGGGAGGCCCCAAAGTGGGGCCAGTGTGCTCCCTGGCCCTCCTGACCTCGCTCATTATAGCTGAAGTGTGGTTCTCTCTCTGCCTGAGGCTTTCTGGGAGGGTATTCCTCTGAGTCAGTGCCTTGGCAGAAGCCCAAGAGTCCCTCGCTCTCTCATGGTTTCGTCACACCGAGTCTGGCCCATGGGTTGTGCATGCAAAGCTCAGGGCATCTGAGACACCAGCCGCAGGCCACCTCAAGGCTGTTCCTGCAGAGAAAGTCACACTCACGTGGCTTTGTGGAGTCCTGTTTTTACATCCAGGCCAGGGTATGTCTTATCTGATATGTCCATTGGCACGTGTTGCCTCACAGGCCACCGTGAAGAGTGACCAGGTATCCCCAGTAAAGCTTGTGGAGAAACGGCAGGGAAGCACACGCCCACACCAGCCACAGCTTCTCTCCCCCAGGCTATGGTGCTGAGTACTCCGGGGACCAGCTGCCAAGCCCCAGGCATAGGTCTCAGACACCTTGTCAAATCAAAGGGAGTTTGAAGTTTTTCTCTTCCTTGGTGCTACAGAATGACATTGGGTGACAGCCACTATCATGATAAGTTTTTTTCTTCGGCCTCCAAGCTTAAGACCTCCCGTGGAGGGAGGCACCAACCCTGCCTGGTGAGATCCTTGGCCCTGTGTAGTTCTTGACAAGGGAGTCTTTGATTGATGGGCGGGTCTGCTCAGTGAGCGCAGACTCTGAAGACCAACCTTCCCCGCCAAGGTAGCAATAAAGCGAGGTGCTTTGGTATTCTGTCTAGAAGGCTTGATGTGTCTTCTTGGATTCATCCCTGGCCCAGCCTGGTGTTCAGGTCACTGTTGTAGTGCCTATGAATGGGGGCTGACCTCACAGGGGTCACAACAGCTGAGCAGGCAAAGTGAGTCAGCAGGACCCGCGTTGATTTAGTGCCCAGCCTTGGGCAGGAAGTTACCCAGGTCTGGGAGCTAGTTACCAGGAAGCACCCCCTTCCAACTTGAGGTTTGTGCATTTAAGATTTGAAGATCCATCTCTGGCCAAGTCCTGGAGTTTATTCTGCAGCTGCGAGCTGGGTGTCATGGCCACCTGTCTAAGAGGCTGAGGCAGCACAGGTTCAGATGTGAGGGACTGTGACGGGATCTCAGAACACGGTTGCAGGAGAAGCCCACTTATTGAAGTAGGCTCATAGTCAAATGCTCCTTCCCGAGCACAGATGAGGCATCTCCAGGGACCTGTGTGGGAAGTGGGAAAGTCCATGACTAAACATCTAACCCATTAGAGATAACTAGGTCCATACGCCCAATGTCCATCTTATGTCCTTGGTGCCCAGGGACCACCCCGGTGAGGCAGGCCACCAGGGAAATAGGACGTGGAGCCCATCTTAGCAAAAACACCAGAGGCACCTGTGCCCTTCCTTGGCTGTGCATTTTGACATACCTTCCTGGTCAGTTTCTGGTAATGTTCTTCAGGGACCCACTTTGAGTCTGTGGTTGGCAGAGATGTGCTCTGTACTGGCTGACTTCTCGCGACAAGGAGTTCATTAGGAGACATTTCATTTTGGAGCTTCCACAGCTGCTTGGAGACTGGCGGGTGACAGAGCCCCAGTCCCAGATCCGTGCAGGCGAGGCTGTCGTGGAAAGAGAAAGTACATGTCGTTTTCCGTGTTCAAGCACTCTGGACAAGCTGCAGAGATGTCTGTCCCGGGGTTCTGAGCGAAGCCAGTTGAAGTCACAGTAGATGCTGGTCTCTTTGTGGAGGCCGGGTAGTCTGACTTTGTTCGCCTGTTGCCAAACTGGAAACAACCATGTTCCCACCCGAGTAGGGGACTCTACTTGCAGTCTGCAAGGTGTCACACCCAAACACAAGCTGGGTTAGCTGCAGTCACAGGAAGCCTGCAGGGCCCACCCAGGCATTTGGAGCAGCAACCTGGTGACTGATCGTGAGGGCCTAGACTTTTCACTTGAGCCGGAACCCACTAAGATACAAGATGCGTTAAGCAAACCAACCTGCTTAGTGGGACATTCTTGTGGCCCTCCTAGAGTTTCACCCAGAGAGCGCTGTAGCTCCTGAGTTAAGAAGGCCTCAGCTTCTCCTGGGAAAGCCTCATGACAAGCTAGCTCCTCGGGGCTTAGACGGTAGCAGTGGGCCAGTTCTTTATCAACCATCTCTGCCAGTTCATGGGGCCTTGTCCTTGCCCTTCCAGGGTGCATTTGTTAGTGTTTGTTCCCCAGCATTATTCTAGAAGTACTGGTGACCTCTCAACCAGTGAGTCTTCATCCTAGGCATTTTACAGTACGCCTGTCTCAGAATCCAGCACAGCTTAGTCCTCAGATTTGAGGGGATTATGGGATCTTCTAAGCAGGCCACCGCCCCACTGTGCAGCTCTTCTAGTGCCTTATGCATGTGGTGGTCCTTGTGTCCTCCTGGGACTGTCCCCACACAGCCCTGCTTCATTCCAGACTCACCTTATTTACCTGGTGGGTAAACATTGACCACCATGCTCCTTCCTCATTACAAGAGGAGTCAAGGTCACTAGCGCCTGGCAGGGAGAGCCCAGCAGGACTTGTGGTGCCCTGCGCCCTGGTGCCTTGAATCCACAAGGCCTGTGAGCTCAGAGCTGTGCCGACAACAGCTGAGCTTCCTAGTCACAGTGGTCTTCTCTGACCTTTCAGATGGTATGACGTAAAGTAGTGACTCTTAGCAAGACATCCCATCTGAACGGTTTCTCCCAGGCGTCCCAGCAGGGAGCGGGGTGCTGTGTCTGCTCCAGATGCTGCAGGCTCTACTGCTCCCAGTACCTCTTGCTGCTGTGTGTCTCCCTACACTGGCAGGTTGGAGACGGCTTCTCAAGGTGCTTAAATGTGTTGGCAGGACAAGAGAGGCATCTTCCTCTCTGCTCAGTCATATGTCGGGTGCCTTCAGGCTGAGCCACGTGTTGGAGCTTGTTTGACCCTTGACCCCCACCCACCCTGACCTGGGCCTGAATTTTGGTTTTGCATTGTAAAACCCAAGCCTCTGGTATACACACTTACACGCGTCACATCTTAGTTCTGGTTTCTCACCTGACTTTGTAGAAATGAAGAAACTATGCTGGGCCAGGAGGGTTAGGTTCCACAGGAAAGTGGCCATATAAGAGCAGGCACTGCCTCCATTCCCATAATAATTCTAGTTGTTGCGAGTCTGTGGATGGGGGTCAGAGGGACACATAATTATTTTGCATAGTTACTGGACACCTTTTTATCAGGTGTTTTCCCCAGTGAGTGGGAGGCTGGGAATGATGGCGGCATCGCCAGGCCCTTGTCAGTCTTAGGGTTTGGCTATGTGGAAAGCCATGAGCAGTGTTGGGTAACTGGGATCCTAAACTCCATTTTGGAAGGAATCCTCATTGGATACTGTTACTTGGGCTTCCTTCCCAAATTCCCCTAGCTACTAAAGAGGTGAGCCGTGATTCCAGGCCAGGGGCCAACCTGAAGACTGGTCCCCTCCTATGAGGGTCTTTTGTGTGTGATATTAATGTAAATGCTTTACACTGAGATGCGCCCTAAAAAGGGTGCCGTTTGTCCGAACTGCTGAAAGAGGCGGGAGAGAGGCCTGCTGGGAGCTGACTGTGTATTGAGACCATTGGGGCTCTAGCTCTGATTTTTGTGGTCCCTGATAGGCAGTGGACAGATTCATAGCCCTCCTCCTCGTACCCAGAACCAGGTGGTTCCTGTAGATCCTCAGCCACTCTGGGCCAGGTTCCATGCTGTCACTGCTGCCTACCCTGCCACCCCACTCAGCATCCTTCCCTAGCCAACAGGTCTCTGTTGCCCCCACCACTTCCCCCTTTGCCTTGCTATCAGAGGCTTCTCCCCCGGGATTCATACCTCAGGCCTTGACTAAGGTTTCCTGAGGGTACTGTGGACCCTCCTCAGCCAAGGAAAAGAACAAAGGATGGGATTCACCAAAGAAAAAGAAAGCCAATCAGGAGGGAACCGATCACTAGGCAACCTGGAGTCTGTTACCCGGGTAACCGATAACATGCTCTAGTACTCTGGATGGACATCTTACATGGTGGCTCTCAGCCACTCCAGATGTACTGGATGGCTCTAGATCTCTGGCTTGTTCCTGACACCGTGTTCCTTGGCAAGGTGGGGGTAAATCACTACTTACTTAAAACCCGAACTTCTGGCTTGGTACAATTTAACCACCCTACTAGCACCTTCCAAAGCCAAGCTTCTTGGGAGGACTGGGGAAGGAGTTCTGACCTGTGTGATCTGAAACTGCCAGACCCTCAACCCATGTTTTTGGAATTTGGCCATTTTACCCCTTTTCTTCGTAAAAAGAAGGCAGGCTTGTATCAGGATCTGCTATACCTCGGCTCGAGTATGCATCTGGTTAGCAGCTGGTGCTCTGGAACTGATTGACAGAATGAATATATGAACAACTGCCACCTCACTTCCCCTTCTGTGACCTGGGGACAGTGGCCATCTCTGGGGATCTCACCTGGCCCTTCCTTCTAAGGGTCGGGGGAATATTGAGGCCAGTGGGTTTCTCGTAGAACCAACCCACGGGCCAGTGAAGACTTGAAGTGTACCCTGTTCGCTACCTTGCCATTGCCAGTGGGAATGGCAAAGTAGCGATGTCTCAGGCAAGTAGCAGGTGCATGCCAGGAATGCATCATAATCTGGCCACCCTTCCATCTGAGAAGATGATCCATGATTCATGTCAGTGTGGCTTGTTCTCGTAAGATTAGTACAAAAACATTCTCTCTGCCCTGGGCTCACTGTCTGTCCTGACTGTGCAAGTATAGTGTGCGGGTATCACCACGTGCAGTGGCGGTGCAGGGTGGGGGGGATGGACACAGCTATCATGAAAGCATGTCCTTCCTCAGCTGCTCATTACAGTGTGTGACTAGCTCCACGAGCCCGTGTGATGCAAGAGGATTTCTCAGGCCCCTACCAAGCAGTTCAAAGACAGCAGAGCTTTGGTTGGGAGGCTTGTCTTGGGGTTCAGTTGCTGTGGTGAAACATAGCTATAAACAACTTGGGGGGGAAAGGGTTTATTTTCAGTCTGAACTCTGAGATCACAGTCCATTGCTGAGGGAAACCAGGGCAGGAACTCAAGCAAAAGCCGTAGAAGAATGCCGATCGCTGGCTTGCTCCCATGAACTGAGCCTGCCTTCTTCATAGCATCCAGGACCACCAGCCCAGGGGCGGTCCAGCCTCTAGTGAGCTGGGCCCTCCTCCCACACCAATCATCAGTCAAGGTAACGCTCAACAGGAAAGAGGTGGAGCCTGAAAGTGAGCATGCTTGTGCAAAAGGCTCCCGCTTTAGGTACATTAATAATCACATAAAGGCCGTGTGGCTCCAGCAGTCCATGTTCCTATAACATCTGAGAGAGTTCCCCTGGCAGGAGCTGCCGTAACCTACCATACCTTGGGCAGCCTGTGTGAGAGAGGGTGACTGACTAGGAGGAAGGAGATGATAGTCCAGCTTGAAATAATGGTCTGGACTGCCCGAGCCTCCGCACGAAGACGGAGAGGCAACAGCCCTGGCCAGAGACATCCCTCAGCATGGTGTATGGCCTTTGGCTTGATGTCTCCAAACTATTGAAGCAAGTAACTGTTCTAGTTGTCCTTTGTATCATGTTAAAGCAGTCTTTTGCCTTCTCTCCCCTTCTGTACTGGGGTATAAAAAGTGTATGGAAAATTAAACATGGGGAACTCAGAAGTCAAAAGAAAAATTCAGTATTCGCTGACTGACCCTCCCGATACTATCCTGTGTCTCTGTGACTTTCTTATCTCTGTTCCGCCTACCTAACATTTTTAATTCTCACGCCCCTACCCTGAGTCATAGGAACCCACCGCTGCTAGGGTCACAGCAGAAGTCACCCCAAAAAGGTGGCATACCACATGGCAGCTAGGAGTCAGAACCTGCCCTGTCCGCTGTATAGACAGTTGAGAGGAACAGTGCCTGAGCTGGGATGCATCCTGCAGGACCAGCAGACTCCAGCAGAGAATCATATGCACTTGGGACTAGAACCATCCCTAGGCCATTTCCATAATGGCCTCGTGGGGAAGTGACCAGTGCACCTAAGCTGTATTCCGTTTGGAGATTTGTTCTTACCTATTGAGCCATCTCACTGGCCCAGAGTTTGGCTTAATGGAGCAATTCAAGTGAGCCACATCATTTGCTCCTCTGGGTCTTAGAGTGAAGTGAGTTCACATCAGAGCCTTGCACGTCACCTGTCATTAAACTTGTGATCTATGAACGCCATCACCACCCCTACACCCTATGCCCTTAGCTGGTGCTGCTATGTCATGTCCTGCCTTGGACATCACAGTTGGTTCCACCAGGCTTGTGTGCCCTCTGCTTGCCTTGACGTTGACCACTGAGATGGTTAGGGTGTCCCCTCACGCCCTCCCCACACTGGACTCACCACGCTTTTTCTCTCTCCTTATAGGTATCCGCCCCCAGATCATGAACGGCCCCCTGCATCCCCGCCCCCTCGTGGCACTGCTAGATGGCAGAGACTGTACTGTGGAAATGCCTATCCTGAAGGACCTGGCCACTGTGGCCTTCTGCGATGCACAGTCCACTCAGGAAATCCATGAGAAGGTGGGTGACACGACACCCCACCCCACCTGGGTCGCTCCAGGCCAACTGATGTCATTAAACGCAGGAATGATGTCCATACACAGGAATGCCATGTTTGGAACTCCTGATGCCCCTAGCCCACTGTGCCACCCTCGGGCACTTACTCCACCGTGTCTCCATCTTATAATTCTGCTCACAAAAGCTCTGTGGGTGCCCAGGGGCTCTGACCCGTGACTCCTGTCCCTGCCCACAGGTATTGAATGAGGCCGTGGGTGCCATGATGTACCACACTATCACCCTCACCAGGGAAGACCTAGAGAAGTTCAAGGCTCTGCGAGTGATCGTGCGAATTGGCAGTGGTTATGATAACGTGGACATCAAGGCTGCTGGTGAGCTCGGTGAGTCACAGAGCCGCGCTGGCTGTCTGGGAGCCTTGCTCAGTGGGCAGGGAATGGGCAGAAGGCAGGGCAGCTGTCATCACGGTTGCTTCGTGTTTCCACGCCTCCGCTCTTTGCCCAGCCTTAGAGATCCAAGCAGGTTCAGGGACTGGAAGATCTTGACAAGATAAGCAGACAAGTGAATTCCTCTCACAGAGCAAACCAAAACAAACAGATCATTACCGCCTGCCCGTTCAGGGGTCTTCCCAGAGGAAACCACAGGAGGCGGGTAGGAAGCCAGGCAGGGAGGTGGAGTACCTGAATGGCACAGGGGACTCCTTGTCCACCCCTGAGAATTGCTGTACACTGTCGACATAGGCTGTGCTTAGGGGGTCATTAGGAGAGGCCTCAGAGTCAGAGTATTTGGTCTGTTCTTGAAGTATGCCTCCTCTTTATTCATGAGGTTTATAGATTTGAAATACTTCAGAGGAACTGGAAACCCAAGTGCTGATGGCTGCCAGAGCAGCCTGGCCTGGTAATGCTCCTAGCCTGGGCCCGGGCCCGCCACCTGCTGTTGCCTCGCTGCAGGGGCTGGAAATCTTCCTCACACAGTCATCTCTCCAGCAGACCTGAAGCTAGACTTGAAAGCTCTGTCCATCACCCAGGGATATGCCCACTGTGCTGGCTGCTGAGGCAGCCCTGATACGATCTGACTTCCCCTCACAGTCCGAGCCCCAGGGTAAGAAAGGGGCAGAGGAAGCTATACCCTGGCAGTTCCCGTCTGTGTCTCCGGTGTATTTGTGGGACAGCCCCACAGGGGAAGGTAGACATCTCAGGTAAAAAGGGAAAGCAGTCAAATTCAGTCCCGGCTTTTCTTAAGGGTCCTGATAAGGGTGGCTTCCTGTGTCCCCAGCCTGGCCAGCCATGTTCATTGCTAGCTACAGCTCCCCGAGCCCATCTTTGTCAGCAAAGAAACTTAGTGTGACAGATGTGAGACCACATACTTGAGTTTAATAATTAAAAATTAAACACTACCCAGTGTGGTGATGCGTACCTTTAATCCCAGCATGGGGGAGGAAGAGGCAGGTGGATCTCTGAGTTTATGGTCACTCTGGTCTGCATAGCAAGTTTGAGGCTAACCTTAGCTCTGTCTTTAAAAAGAGAAAAGTTTTAGACTTGCCTTCCACGGGGCTTTCTCTCAGAGGACTGGAAATTGTCCCTAGTGCCTAAGGTTTCTTACATGTCATTCCAATCTAATAATAGCCTGAGAGCCTGTGCTGAGTCATTCCAGATGAGCGGGGCCCCTCTGTTGATCTCATAAGAAAGATAGTTTCCATAACCGAGGTCCCTTAGCAAATGCCTATAGCCCAGGAAAGCCCTCTGCAGCCAGGCAGCAAGGGTGACCTGGTCATGCTGTCCGTTCTCCTGTGAGGCAGTCACTCATCGCTGGACCCCAGGGCAGCCATGGTAGCAGGGCGAGACATAACACCACAGATTTAAGCTATTTAGGGGACTATCAATCTCTTCCTTGTCTAGCTCGAGGCCACCTTGAAGGTAACTGCACCTTGCTGTCCAGATGGCACCTGTAGCAACAGTGTGGCCAAATGCCTGCCCCGCTGCTTAGAGAACTCCCTGCCACTTTTGAGCCTGCTTAAGGCTTCACATTCTTCTCAGGGCCTCTGCTTTCGCCTAAGAACTGGGCCCTCCACTTGGCCTGAAGAGTGGCAGAAAAACTGCTGTCCTTTCTCAGTACTCTCTGCTCACGAGAAGTCAGTGCCCACACCCCTCCCGACCCCCTCCTGACGGCTCAGGTTTGTTCTCTGAGGAGTAGGTGGTGACCTCAGCTTCCCTCAGGCCAAAGGCTCATTAGCGAGTTCCCCTGGTTGCCTCCCTGTTTTCTGCCAGAATCTGATGAACCATGAGTTTTAGGACCGTGGATAACTCTAAAATTGAGATCCTCCTGCCTCCAGCCTTCAGAGTTAGGGTTAGCGGGTGTGTGTCAGCCCGTTTGCCTTGTGTGTGTGAACAGTTAATAGTGAGTAGGGTGTATAAGATGCAACCAGTTTCTGATCCATATAGCTCCAAGGTGAGCCTGGAAAACAGTCTGGTTTCTGGTTCCTGGTTCCTCCACCTGCCAGACTAGAGATGGGGCTGAAGCATCCAATTGCTTTCTGCCTGCTCCAGGGCTCTTTGGACCTCAAACCAGGCCTGTAAAGAAGGGGAATTGGACTGGTGTGAGCTAAGACTTAAACCGAAAAGCCGTGTTGGGTCTGGGTTTAGTGGCGAGGGCTCCTGAGCATGAGAGATGACCTACCGAACCCTTGCCCCAGCCCTGGACCCTAGAGTGCTTTCCGTTTCTAAGCAGGGGCCTTGGGAATCCTGGGGCTTTGCTCATCTCTGGTCCTGGCCGTTGTCCTTTCAGGGATCGCTGTTTGCAACATCCCGTCTGCTGCAGTGGAGGAGACGGCCGATTCCACCGTCTGCCACATCCTCAACCTGTATCGACGGAACACGTGGCTGTACCAAGCCCTGCGAGAAGGCACACGGGTACAAAGTGTGGAACAGATCCGTGAGGTTGCCTCAGGAGCTGCTCGCATCCGAGGGGAAACACTGGGCCTCATCGGCTTTGGTATGTGCCTCTCGAGATGGATGTGGTGCGTGCGGGGCAGGGGTGGGCCGCAGGGGTCGAGAAGAATCGGAGATCTTGCCGGAGGTGAGGTCTGGGCCTGTTCTACAAGAATGTGTCTGTGTTGCTGGTCCGTGGCACAGCAGGAGTGCACCCTCTGCTGTCCCTGAGAAGGGGTGCACTTGGGAAACCTGGAGGCAGAGGAAGGGTTTGGCTGTGTGATGTGTGTCACTGGTGGTTGAGCCGGCAACCTGGGTCATAGGTCCTGAAGGCTCTTGAATACAGATGCCACCCCACAGCAGTGACGTGAAGTCACTTAAAGATTCGAGCCTGAGGGTAATGCCGGGCTGTGGGCTTGGAAATCTCTTGTGAGAATGGGACATGACGTGATCTTTCAGACCTGGCCGTTGCCATGGAGATACTTGAGCAGAGGCCCTGGGAGTCTCCAGCAAGTGTGGTAAGGGACCAAGGAAAGTTTAAGTGGTGATAGACACGGGCTTAGGAGGTAGACACAAGCCTCTGCTGTTATCCACACGGGCTCCGACAGGACCCTTAGCTGGTTGTCACCGCTTAACTAACGCCATAACCTTCAGGGAACTGTTTGGCTTCTCTGGCTCCTTTTCTGGCTCTGTAACTAGAGCATGCGGCGGGGTCAGGGGATGCATGGTTGCTGCCTCTTGAGACTCAAAGGCCACATGGGAATAGTTTGATTCTGGCTTCCAGGAAATTTCCCAATTTGCATCACCTTTAGCTCAGAGCTGGCTGAGGGTCGGAATTTTGGAGAGGCAGTTTGGAAAGAGCAAGAATTTGTTGGGTGACTCCGGGGTTGCTCGTTGCGCTGCAGAGCACCCCGTCCTACCCCCAGCCCCGCCTCTGGGGCAGGCAGGGTCTGAGTTCAAACGATCAGATACTGGGGACACCTCCGTGGTTTTTCTGTGGTGTTCCCACTTCGGAAATGCAGGGACCATGTACGAGCACTACAACACTGTATGCTGGTACCTGCTTGTGCTTCCTGGGCCTCCTGTGGCCACCTGCTCTTGGAAGCCCTTCTTGTGACCTGGGATAGTCTCTGATCAGGCAGCCAACCAGTGGGACGCGCGTGCACACACACACACACCCCATTCTAGGGCCTTCAGAGAGACCCATCGCACGTGCTTCCTACTTGAATGTAGTTGGGCTACAGCCCAGTGGGGACCAAGCTCTGTTGAAAAGCAGCAGGGGAGCCCGAAGCTGGGACTGAACAGAGGGCTCTTAGGCTGCTTACCATATTGAAAAAAAATTGTCGAGATATTTGCCGATCACTGTTTGCTTTTGTTTTTAATTTAGTAAACAAGGGTTTAGATACAACATTGGAAAAAAAAAGGTGCTTTAAAGTCCGGAACATTTCACATCATGCCATTTTTGCACAGGGACCACACTTATCTGCATGCACTGCTGTTTTATATGTGGCCCGTGCCCTTGAGCTTTCATCTACGGGGACTGGGATGTTGATGGCCTTTTAGGCGGAAGCACTCTGGGTCAGGGTAGAAGGCAGTGAGAAGTTCTGTGTGATTGATGAACACACTTCCACCAAGAATGGCTGAGTCAGCATGGTGTGTTAAGATCTGATTTGCTGATCCAGGCACCTCTGCCGCCTTCTGTGGCCCTGGACCTTCACAGGCTTTGGATCCCAGTATATCCGAGGCCGCTCTCCCAGTTAGAAGGACTCGTTTATCCGATCGGGTATGGGCCACATGATGGGATCCTCAATCCCATGTCAAGGATGTCACTGAGTCCCTGTCACTCCACGTCCCTGCCTCCTCCCACTGTCCAGGCCTGCTTGCTCCTCTGCCACACATACACGTGGCTAGTCCAGCTCCTGGTCAGCTGTGTCCTCAGTGACATTAAGGGAGATGACGTTGACACCGCAGCTGTCCCTCTCTGTCAGAGTGGCGGCCTCGTTACACTTCCCAGTTAGAGCACACATCACAGAGAGAAAGAAAAGGCTACCAGATTAAACGTAAATGTGAACCTTCCCTTCTCACCTTCCTCATTTTCCAAACATTTTATTATGTGGGGGTGTACCTCCCACGGAGAACACTTCACCCACTGAGCTGCCCCACCAAACCCTGCCCACACATCTGAATGGGTTTTTTGGTTTGATTCTGGTTTTGTTTATTTATTTTTTTGTTTTGTTTTGGTTGTTTGTGGTTTTTTGTGGGGAGGGGTTGGTTTTGGTTTTTCAGGACAGGGTTTCATTGTAGTTTTTGAGCCAGTCCTGGAACTAGCTCTTGTAAACCAGGCTGGCCTTGAACTCGGACAGATCCACCTGCCTCTGCCTCCCAAGTGTTGGGATTAAATGTGTGTTCTACCACCTGGCTTGGTTTTCCTGGTTTTAGTTTTTGAGACAGGGTTTCTCTGTTTAGCTTTGGAGCCTGCTCTGGAACTTGTTCTGAAACTGGCCTTGAACTCACAGAGCTCCACCTGCCTCTGCCAGGATTAAAGGTGTGCACCACCACCACCTGACTTGTTTTTGTTGTTTCTGAGACGGTGTCTCACTACATAGCTCTGGCTGTCCTTGGCATTCTCTCTGTAGACCAAGCTGACCTTAAACTCAGAAATCTGCCTGCCTCTGCCTTCCAGATACAGGGATTAAAGGTGTGCTCCCTGCACCTGACTTGAACAGGGTTTTAGATGAGGTATACTTTGTAGCCTGCCCAGTTGAATTCCAATTTAGCATCCCTCAAACCATTTTGTTTTTGAGGGGAAAAAAAAAAAAACTGTCATAAAACAGGAAGTGCTGTCGGGATCAGTGACTTTGAGCAAAAGAATGGCCACTGTGGAATTCAGAGTGCTTTCCTGTCCTGCTGTCCTTTATAATATGGAGAGTCCTGGACCCCGTGCCAGGGCTGGGCTTCAGAGTCCATGAGGCCTTAGGGAAATGGTGTTTAGACCATCATACCCTGTAAAGGCAAATCCAAAAGACCTTAGGCTAGAGACATTGACATTCACTTTCTGAGAGCATCAAGGAATGACAGGCATGTTCAGAAGCCTGCCACACAAACAAAGAGAAATAACAGGACCAGGAGCCTATTAGTGGTGTCTGGACCTGAGGAAAGGGCACATGGCATCCATTAGAACATTCTAACTGGGTATTGGTTTGAAAATGTCCATGGTACTTAAAAGAATCCTTTGGGGCTGGAGAGATGGTTGGGCAGCTCACGGTACCTCTAAGTCCAGCTCCAGGGAGGCTTTTCTCCATTGAGGCTCCCTCCCTTCAGATAACTCCAGCCTGTATCAAGTTGACATGAGACTAGCCCGCACAAGTGACCCACTCCGCTGCTGCCGCTGTTCTTGGTGGCTCTCCTGTGGCATTGGCGTCTCAAACGCTGGGGTCTTCTGCGGCAGCTGGGCTTTCACCGACAGTCTCCCGTAGTCTCACTTCATGGTGCCAGACCTCAACTTCTCTGTGTGACCCCCTTCAGCCCATGAGCCTTCACCTGCCCCCGAGGCTGCACCTTCAGCAGTGGCCTCTCACAGTGCCAAGTCTAAACTGCCAGTGGGAGATACAGCCCCGACCACTTCTATAACACAGCTTCTTTGTGCCGGCTCGTAGGAAACACTTCCCAGAAGATTTCACCTTCGTGATGCTGGTCTCGACACCACTCATTTCTTAGCTATAGGTAGCCAGCATCAGTTTTCCTGGCAAAACAAAGGTTTCACTTCAGTTCATCACAGCTGACTTCATTCAAAATAGCAAACACCCTGACAAAGCCAGGCCTCCGTCATCTCATCTGCACTGCTCTCAACTTTTTTTCTTATTTATTTATTTATCTTTTTTGGAAGCACCTGGACTTGAATTCACAGAGATCCCCCTGCCTCAGGAGTGCATCACCATTGCCAGGCTCCTCACTCTCAACATTCTTATCTCCCAAGCTCCTACAAAATGGCTCACTGAGTTCTCAAGAGTCGATGGTTTTTCTAACCCAAACTTCCAAAGTCCATCCACAATCCTCCCCAAAACAAACATGGTCAGGTTTGTCACAACACTATCCTGGTACCAACCTGTCCTAGTTAGGATTCCCGTTGCTGTGACAACACCATGACCAAAAAGCAAGTTGGGGAGTAAAGATCAGGCTTCCACGCCTGCCACTGCTCATCATCAACAGACGTCAGGGCAGGAGGCCATGAAGTTGTGCTGCTTACTGGCATCTCACCCTGGACTACCTGCCCAGGGATGGGACTACCCACAGTGTGCTGGTCCTCCCCCATCAATCACTAATTAAGAAAATACCTTATAGCTGGATCTTAATGGAGGCATTTTCTCAATTGAAAATGTTCCCTCCCTTCAGATAACTGTAGCTTGTGTCAAGGTAACATAAGACTAGCCAGCAGAGGCAGACAGACATAAAGTTAAAAAGAAATATTTTTTAAAAGCCACCTTGGCATGGTAACTTGGTAGCACTTGCCAGCAAGGACGATAATATCTCAGGTTGCTGGGTAGAGTAGGGGGACAGCACACAGGGTCTGCAGGCCTTACTCACCTGAATATTCTGTCTCTGCACAGGTCGTACGGGGCAGGCAGTTGCTGTTCGAGCCAAGGCCTTTGGATTCAGCGTCATATTTTATGACCCCTACTTACAGGATGGGATAGAGCGGTCTCTGGGCGTGCAAAGGGTCTACACCCTGCAGGACTTGCTGTATCAGAGCGACTGTGTCTCCCTGCACTGCAACCTGAATGAGCATAACCACCACCTCATCAACGACTTCACTATTAAGCAGGTAACCGGAAAGCAGATTTGTCAGACCTAGCTTACACTCTGACAGAGTTTACCAGCACCTGCCTTGGGCACAAGAAGGGATGGACGCAGGCTCATGGGCGGCACAGTGGTGTGCACAGAAGTGTCCCTGGGACAAAGCAGTAATGGGGGCTGTGGCCCAGCTGGGCTCCCATCCATCCCTTCAGGCAGTCAAATGACTTGACTGGCACAGCTCCAGCCTTCCGTACCCCATCGCCCTGCCAAGAAGGGAAACATCCTGGCCTCCATTTCTTCCCAGCCCCTTTCCCTGAACTGCCACTCATACATTTATTTAAAGCCTCCGTTTCAGAGATTCCCACCGTATGACCAGTTCCTTTCCTTCTGCAGATGAGGCAAGGAGCATTCCTTGTGAACGCAGCCCGAGGAGGTCTGGTGGATGAGAAAGCCTTAGCTCAGGCCCTCAAAGAGGGAAGGATACGAGGAGCAGCCCTCGATGTGCACGAATCTGAGCCCTTTAGGTATGTGTGTGGCTGTGTATGCTTCTAACTTCCTACTAGGAACCCAGCCCAGCACTTGGAATTGACACACTTTGCAGCACAAGTAACCTGGGTAGGAAATTCTGCGAGTGATGCGTAGTAGACTCACTGTGGAAATGCTGCGGTGTTGTGAAAAGATCCCCAGAGGGCATTAGAGAGGACTGAGGCAAAAAAAGCCAGATGGCGGTGTCTTTGATCTGTAGGCCAAACTGGAGTGTTCATTCTGACTGGAAGGGATCCCTTAAGTGACTTGTTTGTTTGTTTGTTTGTTTTTAAGTCTGGCATATCTGCTCTCATAGTTGTGGTGACTTGTTCAGCAATTCCCTTTGTAATGAAATCTGACACAGGGCTTCCCTGCCCTCTCCTAACATACATCCTAACATATACAGCTCCTGTTTCTAATGGCCTCGGGGCCTCCCATAATGAGTAGTAATTGTATTAAACTTCTCCCATTTTTTACTGAATACATTTCCATTCACCCAGCTTCGCTCAGGGCCCATTGAAAGATGCACCAAATCTCATCTGCACGCCACACACAGCCTGGTACAGTGAACAAGCATCACTAGAGATGAGGGAAGCAGCTGCCACTGAGATCCGCCGAGCAATCACAGGTGAGCCGCCTCCACCCCCTCTTAATATGGTGCCATTGTCTCTAGTCCTGCTAGGTAAAAGTATCTGCTGAATTAGTTTTTATATAAACTAAGAGCTAAATTTCAAAGAGGAATCCAGCTCCTCCATTACAGAGTTTAGCAGAAGACAGACAGGAAGAAGACCCCCTTAGTGGTGTAGGCAGAAGCCACTAAGTAGGAAAGTCTTGTGGCCTTAAATATATGTAGCTCAAGGAACATGCTTCCAAACTGAGTTCAATCACAAGAACTCCCAGAGTTGTCCTCTGACTGCCAGGCATGCACCATGGCGTGCACACAAAACTGAACACATGCTTGTAAAATAATGCGTATAATTAATCATAACCCGCTTACTCCAGGTCGCATCCCAGAAAGCTTGCGAAACTGTGTCAACAAAGAATTCTTCGTTACTTCAGCTCCTTGGTCAGTCATTGACCAGCAAGCAATTCATCCCGAGCTCAATGGTGCCACGTACAGGTGAGGAGAACCGAAGTTTTCTGGGCCTAGTATCATCATGTCCTTAGAGAGAAAAGGAGGCAAGAAAAGCCCAGACCTGGGTAGTTGATGTAACCTGGGTCCTTAGATTAGCCCTTCCAGTGTATATTGTATTCTGTTTTCAGTACCTTAAATCCCTGGAATAAATGACTTCTCCAGGGTGTTTTGCGGGGAGGAGCTGCTTTTTGTTATGTCTGGTTATTGAAACAGTATGTTTGTGTTACCCAAACCAGCTTCAAACCTGTGACCTTCCTTCCTTCCTTAGCCTCCTGGGTGTTGGGATTATATGTGCATTCATAGCCCCATGACCAGCCCAGCAAACTCCATGCAGAAAGTATAGGAAATGGGGACACGAGAAGCTCCATAGTAGTTGTTCAGAGTTTAAGGTGATAACCCCACTAAAGCCCCCTGCAAACTGAGCTTCCTCTTGAATAATGGAAACTGTTAATGATTCCGCTTTTGCATTTGAGTCTTCTGACCAAAGAACCTAATATGGAACAGGTACCCTTAAAGGAAGTAACAGTGTCATTTGTGGGGTTTCCCAGGATTGCCCTCTACCATTATTGCTAGCTTCTATCTGAGGGTGTTTCGTTGTTTTGTGACTTAGCCCCACTCTAATCCAGGTTAGCCTCATGAAAATCTCATGTGCCCCTGCCTTGAGTCTGGTGAGCCACCAGCCAGGACACTCTTAGCTTCTGACCTCACATGGACTTTGTGCACATTACAATACCATGAAGCCTTGTTCATTCATGTTCATGCGAACCCCTAAGAGCCACTCTCAGTTCTTAACTAGTAAGACTTTTTGGCCCTCTGGAACCTTCCATGGATGGCACAAGGTCAGAAACTAGAAGGCTCTTAACAAAGGCCTGGAGAGGTGTGAGGTGCCATCCTTGTTACCTCAGTTACTAAAGGATGGGTCTCCGGAGTTTATGCGTTGATTCACATTTTACTTCTGTAAGCAGCTCATCCTGATGGACATAGTGCCTCATGTCTGCACATTCAGAGAGGCACAGGACCAAACAGCCTTGGGAGCCACTGTCTTGTGACTTCAGCCATCACATCAATTTCTTCAGTGGCTAACAAACCACATGGTTTTCTCAGTTCTGGAAGCAGAAGTTTGTAGAGGAGACAGACTGGCCATACTCCCATTTACTAGTACTTACAAGATGAGAACTTAGGAATTTAGGGAGAAAGCAAACCTTTAGCCCATAGAACTTGGAGAACTTTGTGAAATCTGTAGGGAAATCAATCATGGTTACCTCACTTGACTGGCATTTTCCAAAAGCGACCTTGAGTCCAACCTGTACGGAGTTTTGGTATTTCTAGGTTTTTGTTGTTTTACACAAAATTCACAAGTGTTAGTAGTTAGTATGTGCAGATACCTTCCTGTGGTCTAAATGCCACAAAACCAACCCAGCTGTGATTAAAACTTCAGTTTTTAAAATTAACTAGGTTCTACAGTTCTATATAAAAACCTAGTTTGACCTTGCTTTGGGGGAAAGAATAACAAACATTTGTGTGCTATCTGATTGGAAGTGGGGAAAGGCTAAGAATTTTGGTAAATGTAGCCCAGACTTAAGGCCTTGTTTCCATGTGCCCCTCAGGTATCCACCAGGCATCGTTGGGGTGGCTCCAGGAGGGCTTCCTGCAGCAATGGAAGGGATCATCCCTGGAGGCATCCCGGTGACTCACAACCTCCCCACAGTGGCACATCCTTCCCAAGCTCCCTCCCCCAATCAGCCCACAAAACATGGGGACAATCGAGAGCACCCCAACGAGCAATAGCAGAGAATGCTGAAGGTAATCATTCAGATAAACTTGGGACCAAGAGACAGTAGCAAACAGATTAACTAAGGACAGGAATTTGGCATCTTTAAAACTGATCCTGGACATCACTGATACAGTGTTAAAGCTACAAGAGCTAGAATACTGAAGATGGTATCTGCTTCTGGAAGTGTGGAAAGACTAGGACGTGATTTATTAACGACCAACTTCTGTTATTGTGTGTTAAGTTTTTCATCTGTGCATCAAATCACAAAGAATAAATAGAGCTTTCCTTCATCAGTCCCTTGGGCACAGCAAGTCCTGGGCAGCTTGCTCTCGATGTTGCATCAAAAGCTCCGAATATTAATAAAAAAAAATTGAGAGGAATTCCCCATCAAGACTAGTCCCTTTGGTCTACAGGGGCTGGTTGCCTCCTTTGCCGGTAGGACTATTAATTGACAAGATGGGGAGGACATTGTGTGCCTGTGCAGACATCTTCATGCACAGGATTGAAGAAATAAAAGCTCCTGTACAGAAGTGTCTCTCAACTCTGAGCAGGCAGAGCTGGTTGTGAGTTCAGTAAAACCCTCTGATGATTCAAAAACAAAACAAACAAAAAAAAAAAAAGGAAAAGAACAAAAAGAAAAAAGTATTAAGTTTCACAAGCTGTTTGTACTCAAATATATTTTCTCAGTTTCAGATCCTCAGCTATTTTATTGAGTGGAAAGTCTTGGACGAGAAGGGTTCAAGAAGAATAATGTTGCATTTCCTTATGTCTCAGGAAACACTTTTTATGGTAACTTGTCAGATTGTCTATGAACAAACCCACTTTTTTAGACATTGATAAATTCTTTTCTTCACGTGATATTTTATACAAGAACACTTCAGATGTGCTATTAGATGTGACTGATTTTAACAAATCCTATTAGATTTGTATCAGCTAGTTACATGTTCTATTCATAGTCTTTTGTGAATCATTGCCTTTTTGTTTTTAAAGATGGCCTATTTCGAGCCTTTGTATAGGTACATTCCTGTTTTTGTGACAAAAGAAAAACTTTAAAGTTGTCCCAAACAGAAAAATAATGGCTATCAAAAGTATGTTTTGTTTTAGTGTGAGTTACCGTTACTGTATTTGTTTATTGTAAAGGTGGACATTTAGCGTTCAGTGCAGTTTTCAATAAAACGTAATTAAAATTTCTGTTAAGTTCTGACATTTAAGTACATCTCACCTATGTAAAAACCCTTGAGATGTCATCACATGTTCAATCAGCCAGTTTCCAACTCTTGTGGTGACAGTGTCTGACCTCAGAGAAGTCCAAATTAGGTAGACTACCCTAAAGATGAGGCAGTGCTTTAGAGTGAAGTAAATTCTAGAAACAAACTGGTTAATATTTCAATTTTTGACTTTAATATGCCCGAAAGTAGGATGTGAGTCCTCTTATCTTTTGGGGGTTTGTGGGGGGTTACAAGACAACTATCACTGTGGCCACAGACTGAGAACTTCGATCTACTTACATTTTAAAATAGCTTTTAAGTCCCACAATTCCATGTTTATAGTCCCCAAACTTCTTTTCAGGAGGGTCCTTCCCCATCCTAACTTCCCTATGAAATGACCACACGTGAAAAGCAGAAAGGTAGTAAGAACACGCCCTTGACAATCATGTGTCCTGTCAAAAACATGGACGATGAAATATGGATGAAAAAGAGGTCGCAACTGTCTACACAGCAGTATTAACCTTCTTTATGTCTGGCACAGTATGTCTAAAGGTTAGAAACAGAAGAAAGTCAAATCTGAATCCATGGTGTGCCTAGGTTTTGTTTAATTAGATCATGGTTGTTCAAACAGTCCTTAGAAATGATTATATATAAACTGACTCCAAAGAACAACAACATCAGAATAAAAACAAAGTACTGGTTTCAGCCTAGAAAAAGAACCAAAGTCCACACAGTTATAAAAGTATTACTGCTCAGAGTCAGTCTAAAGATACCTACACTTGCCACCCAGCCACGTTTAATCTTTGACAAATGCATACACTTTTTTTGGGACAATAATTATGGCTGTTGGTTTAGTTCAAGAGCTTAACATAGCGCTGATTTTTCCAAATGTGTTGGCCTTTCACAGCCAGCCAGTCTGCTACAGAAAGAAACAGCGTTAAAGTCCCATTCCTGTCTTGAGCCTTAAGAAATGGAGTCATCTCTTATTCTTTCCCATAGGGAAGAATGTGATACCCATCAAATTATATGTGGTCAGAGTCACTGGTCATACATAAATAAATAAATACAGAGGGAACTTAGGAAAGGACGCTCACAAAACCACAGCACACGGGACAAGGCTCAGTCCTGAGCCTGACTCTGCACCACGAGGTTGGGTGCAAAGCAAATCCACCTGGAGACCAGTTTTCCCCTCTGTACTCTGTTGCTACTTCATTTGGAAGAGGAGGTTTTGCTTAACTGGATCTCTGCCTCCTGAAAATTCAGCTGTACACATGGAAAACAGCTATTACAGATGCTGCGGATGCTAAGTACACAGAATAGCAGCCTTCTACTTGGTTATCATTCACTGACCAAAATGAAAACCAAATAGTCAATTTCTAGGAAAACACTGACCACTGGAACAGTAACATTTACCATTTTTGATACCACAGTTCGTTTATATGGGATCACGGAGTATGAAAACTACTTTCCCAGTTTTGGCATGCAGCATCAATGACCTTTCATCTTGGGAACACCTCCTTATTGAGTGTTCACAAGGGAAAGAACTGAAGACATAACAGCTCATTAGGTACTTTCTCTTCTTAGTATTCCAGCAAACTGAAGGTTGTGTATACTTCAATACCATCTCATCAGAAGATTAAAAGGTTTCACAGCCTTTTCAATAAAGGGGAGGAAAGGGGGAAGGAAGTGTGTGTATTTGCCATTGTAGCAACTGCTTGCCACGTCAGTCTTAAGTGCTTAGCAGGACACTACGTGTCGTGTTCCTGAGATAGGTCAGAAATGTTTACCCAGTACTAATTAATACATACCTGAAGTGGTCAAATAAGTCCATAAAGTTTTTCTAAGATTATAGTTTTAAGTTTAAATAATGGCTACAACTAACCAACATGCAAAAAATCTTGAACTACACAGAGAAATTGATGATTCAATGCATTGACCACCTTACTGCATTTAAAAAAAATCTTTATTCTGTTTGTACTGAACTGTATTCCCAATCAGCCTAAGCAAAGGCATGCCCTTAATACAGCTTCTGCTTTAGAGCAGAGGTGACAATAAAGACAGGACAGTTCTGAAGACCCTCTGCATGGCCACCTGGGAGCAGAACAGGTTTGAGTCCAAGTGACTGTCACACAGTCCACCCAGTGGCAAGTAAGCCTGCTGCTATTCCATCCCTCCAGGGAAGAAGTGCACAAACACACCTGCCCAGAGTCGAGTAAGAACCCCTTTACAGGGCACTCATCCAAACAAATAAATATTTAAATAATGAATGGGGTAAATCAGGAAACTTAAACAGAAACCAAAACAAGACAATTTCTATGTAAAAGTTCACTCAAAAAAAAATTGCTAGTTTTTCTTGCAGTTTGTTCCTAAGGATTTGATTTTTATTTTATTGGGCACAACAGGAACTAAATTATTAATAAAAATAAAGGCTTGTTTATTTTTATCTTGCTGTGGATAATTTGTACAAAGTTTCCAAATCTCTGAAACAATGGAAAACGGGTCTTTTACGGTGGGAGCAGGATGTCAGGGTCTAATGAGAATATTTCAACAAGGTTATCTGCCATGTGCTTTTTATGAGTGCCCATGCTGGGGAAATGTTCTCAGTAACATGAAGATGCTGGTGCACTTTTCCTAGTACACAACTTCTTACACAACCACATGCTTTACATTCATAGACAGATTTACAATTTGAAAGAAAAAGTTCTGTCAATAAAATTAGGGTTTGGTGAGGGGGCTTTTTTTGTTTGTAAAACAAACTGTAGTTCAACCAAAGTTCTCCATCTCCTCATGCAGATGCACTCATCATCTCCAGTGGGTGTTGAGCAGAAAGATACTTGGGAGCAGATCCTGCAGGGTGTGGCTTACTCCATGCTGTATATTCTGCTTAGAATACCACACTAATTTTGGAAACAACATCTCATATCTGAGATGGTATTGGTCTTTTTTGCTCCTTGGGTGTGTTTCTTTTCATTCATCCTCCTCATCTTCATCTTCCTCTCCATCAGACAGGGATGTACAAGGCCGGATCTGTCTGTAGCGGTCAAGCCATTTTTCTACCATTTGTGTGACCAATGGGTGGTTTCTCCTCCGAGAGCTTTTCTGCATAGCCACTAGAACTCCCCCCTCGGTCACACAGCAGTCCAACCATTCTCTGAGTAGTTTCTCTTGCTGCTCCTCATTACCTAGCTTTTAGAGGAAAATGAAGAAAAGGCAAAGTTAACACAGCAGGTCAGATACTTGGTAGAAATAACCTGAAGCTTCAGTGATAATGAAAAAGCAAACAACCGTTGCAGCCTAACTTCAACCTTTCGTTTATCATTAAAAAACAGGAGGGTGTTTTTTTTTTTTGTATGTGTGTATGGTTACAATTAAATAAGGAAATAGCCTCCTCCCAAAAGCTGGGTTAGAGCGAACACCCTAGAAAATCATTTATTTGACATGACCCTTGTATAAAGTACCAAGAAAGGTATGAGCTTCAGACATAACAAGGTAAGTTTCGTGGGTAAATTACATTGGGGCTAGAATTGTACAAGTTATAGTCTATGATTCTTTTCCTTGGTACTGTACTGTTTTGTGGTCAGTCATTACTAGAATATAAAATAAACAGTCAATTTTTTAAAATGTGCACTTTCTGGGTATTTTATATATCCTCACTGCCTAGTTCACACTGCTGCCTCTCCCATAGATCCCCATGTTTCTGGACTCCCTAGCTCACTCAGACTCCCCCTCATGAGGGGTCATGTCTCCCCCTCATCTCTTTGCCCCATGCCCTCTCAGTGCCTTTAAAAAAATCTCTACTGTCCATGGTGGTGCACTCCTTTAATCCCAGCACTTGGGAGACAAAGGCAGGTAGCTGGATCTCTGACATTCAAGGCCAGCCTGGTCTGTAAGAGTTCCAGGATGAGCCAGGGGTACACAGAAACCATGTCTCCCACCCCACCACCAAAAACTAGAAGTCTATCAAAGTCACGACACAAGTCTAATAACTAGCCTGATGCCTTTCCAGTTTTTGAACAGGTTGGTTTTAGTTTATGACTGGTGTTTACAGAAAAAAATAAAACACTTCCTATCACAGTTCACACACAACTGGAAGGCACAGGAGGTTGGTTCCTGAGATAACAATATGCTACTCACCTCCTGAGCAGAAAGGAAGTGTACATGGAGAAGCTTCCTCTCACTGTCAACCAGAGGCAGAAATGTGATGGTGACATCATCATCCGTGTTGAGATTAGCACCAGCACCTCGGTTGCCATACCCATCATTCTCCATGGCAACCAAAGCAGAGAAGTGGCCCCTTGTATAGCCCAGAGCAATTGGACTTTTCCAACAAAAACTCTGTTCCCACAACAAAGGCAGGTAAACTCCTAGAAAAAAAAAAAAGCACAAGAACACAAGGAGCAAGTGCCTGTCTACCATCCAACCCCTACTCCCACTGTTCTGCCTTTTGAAACCCAGGGGCTACTGTGACCCTTTTCTACATAAATGAGTGCTTTGAAGATACAACTAAGAAACTACAAACAAGACTACTAGAGTGTTGTTGAGGAATGGCTTACCTTGAAACCGAGTATATCCTAAAGTTTCTCCCCGGAAACTCTTATAGTATTTTACTCCATAAACTATAATTGGTCGTCTAAGAATATGTGCGAGTACAAAAATGTGTGTCTGTTCCAAACTTGCTCCAGGCTGTACAGACCACAAAAAGAAAAGACAATTTCTCTTTAAAGTATTTATTACCAGCTATATAAAAAAACAATACTATCTCAACCTCAATCCATTTCCAAGAAGAAAACCTTGTCATACAGATTGACTCCCCAAAGTGCTAAGTCCAACAGAATTATAATAGGCATCCTCTGGTATAAGTATCATTCATATTCAAACTCACCAACAATTATCTCAAGGTATCCCTTGCTATCCAATCTTAAATTTACTCTAATATCAAAAAGGTTCAGATAGCAAGGGACATTTCATAAAATGACGTCATTTAAATTTACTGAGAAAGTCCTACTTACAACCAAGTTCTGAAAACAGCTTTACTGTGCACAAATTCAAATAGCAGTATCACCAACTTCAGTCCATCCTCCCCAACTCTAGCCACCCTTAACAGCACATGACCATGGGGTGGTACATTATTTCATAAGTTAGCCACTGTGGACCCTGCACAAATTGCACAAACAGAAGGAACGTCCCTTCTCAATGGCTGTTTGTTCAGAGTAAGCCAGACTGCGCTTTGCCCTTAACACATAAATGCAGTCATGAGGGGACAGTATGATGTCAAATTCTTTCTCCAAGCTGGACAGCTCAGTTCCATCCTACCTGAACCCCACAACTAGAACTACTGTGGAGGAAGGTAAAACAGACATAAAGCCTCTAGTTATACCATGCTTAGAAGTCATCGGTAGGTCTTTGTTTTGGATAGCTGTTACCCTTAATTAAGCAGCAGAGTTCTGCAGTGATACAGAGCTCTGTAGTCAGTACCTAGAACCCAAGTTGACTGACTGCCAGCAGGGAAAGCATCTTTCCTTCACATCACATTGCTTTCAGCATGGTCTGATCAGACTGACTGAACAACTTAAGAGCATGTGGATTACCTCTCAAAAAAAGAAAAAAAAAATTCAAAGCTTGGTGCAACCTTACCTGACTAGCTAGAGAGAGTATAAATGCCCAGTCTTCTTGCCATTGTTCTTCCCTCAGTGAAAAGTGTAAACCGAAGCTCTGGGAATACCACGATTCCCAGTCTTTCCAGCGTGTGTAAAACCTACCAAGTAAATGTCAAATGGAATCATGGTAAGTCAGCTTTCAACCAGGAGTACACTGTTCCAAATCTTTAGTGTAGTTTTTTTTTGGGGGGGAGGGGGGCAATTCCTGTCAAGAAATTAATGCCTGCATTCTGGAAACAGACATCTTTAGCATATCTCCAACCAGAATCAAATTCAGCATCTATAACACTATAAACAAGTGATGAAAACAGTTTTATTGCTATTAATAGTATCTGTTAGTTTAATAAACTCAAACCACTCAAAGACAGCCATGGTGCTGTACATCTATAATCTCAACACTACAGAAGTTACAGCCAGCCTGGGCTATGCAGTGAAGTCTGTCTCTAAAACAAAGAATGTGTTCAAAATGTCATTTGCAGTATTAAACACAAATTTCTCCAGTGATGTAACACTTATGTACACAAAATGCCTTGAAATATTCCATCATATTCTTAGGAATATCAAGATCACATGAATTCTAGTAGGATATACCTATAATCCTAACATTTGGGAGGTAGACATAGCGGACTCAGGGGCTCAAGAATCATCATTAGCTATGTAGAGAGGTTTAGGTTAGTCTATAATAAAACCCCATTATCAGAAAAACAAAACTATAAATGTCACCAGCTTTATGTCAATAAAATCTCACGATTACGTACTAATCCAAAAGAGTTTACTCTTAACTAGAAAACCAATTCCTTCTTTATATTTAACATCCTTTAAAATGCTTTCATATAATAAACTAGGCAAACCAATTTCACTAAAATTATCATGCAGCCTACAAAAAAACAAAACAAAAAAAAAACAAAACCCAAACCCCAAAGACCTCTGAAGTAAAGAAAGACATTTAAATTTGAATGACCACAATTCCTCCAATACATTTAAATTCTGTGGGGGGAGTGGGGGAGAGGAAAAGACAAGAAAAACTGCAGCAGAAAAAGTTTACCATATCTTTAATTTAATAAAAAGTTCTGTAAAAACTAAACTTACAAACTTCAGAGTTTCTAAAGTATAACATTTCAGAGATTTAATCCTTAATTGATAAAAAATATTTCCAGGCTCAGTTTACAGAAGATCTAAGTTCAATTCCTAGAACCCACACAGTATCTCACAACTGTCTGTAACACCAGTTCCAGGGGAATCCCATGACCTCTTCTGACCTCTGTGGGCACCAGGTACACATGTTTCTTTGTAGCTTTGGAGCCTATCCTGGCACTAGCTCTTGTAGACCAGGCTGGCCTCGAACTCACAGAGATCCGCCTGCCTCTGTCTCCCAAGTGCTGGGATTAAAGGCATGCACCACCACCACCACCATCACCCAGTTTCAGTCTGCTTTCTTATTGCATCCAAGAGCACCTGCCCAGAGGTGGCACTGCCTCTAGTGAGTGGGGCCCACCCATATTAATCTTTAATCAAGAAAATGCCTCACAGGCCACTCTGGCAGGGACATTCTTTCAAATGAAATTCTCAATTGAAATAACTATCTTGTATCAAGCTGACAAAACAGTAACCTAACCAGCAAGGACCAACTACAAAAGATGTTAGCCGTGACTACAACAGCATGTATAATTTAAAAATAGCAACAAACAAGACCATGACTTGATGGGTGATGGTGGCACACGCCTTTAATCCCAACACTCAGGAGTCAGAGGCAGGCAGATCTCTGTGAGTTTGAGGCCAGCCTGGTCTTTTGAAAAAGTTCCAGGACAGGTTCCAAAGCTACCCACAGAAACCCTGTCTCAAAAAACCAAACCAAATAAAACAAAAACAACCAAAAAAGAAAAAACCCTTGACTTTAGGGCTAGAGTGGGCTGAATGGTTAAGAACATTGGCTCTTCTTCCAGAATCCAGATGGGACCCTTTGCACCCCATCATAATCATAATCATCATCATCATCATCATCATAAATAGAAATCATAATTCTAGTTTCAGGTGATCTGACACCTCTTCTGGCCTCCAAGCTGCATGTAGTATACAGACATGCATGCAGCAAATGCTCATACGCACAAAATAATAAATTTACATTTAAAAATAATGACTAAACCCTGTCTAGATAAACCAAAAAAAAAAAAAAAAAAAAGACTGCTGTCCCTCAAAGATATCTTTAATCAGAAAAGGAAAGCCATGGATAGAAGAAAACATTCACAGATCATGTATCTAAAGAGGGACTTGAAACAAAGTATATCTACAGCAGAAAACACAACTCTTGAAGATTAAGCATACAAAAAATGCTGGGGCCTAGCTTGGTAGGAGATTTGCTTAGCATGCCTGAAGTCCTGATCTGAGCACCAAACACCAAGGCATTAGAAAAAGTAGGGAAATGAGAGATTTCACCAAAGATTTATGAACACTAAGTATATAAAAAAACATTCCGTACCACCAACCATGAAATAAATACAAATCAAGTGACAGTGAAGATAGCACTTCACGTGCACAAGAATGACTATAATCAGAACATTAAAGTATTGGTGAGGATGTGAAAAAAGTGTGCTCTTCATATAATATATATGTTAATAGAAATTTAAAAGGGTCCAGACACTATGAAATATAGTTTGGCCATTTCTTAAAACGTTAAATATATATTTACTATATGCCCCAACAATTTCATTCCTGGGTATCTACACTAGCAAACAAAAATATACTGTTCCACAGAGGCATGTACGTATCACAGCAGAACTATCTACAAGAGCCAACCTGAAAACAACCTAATCTTCCATTGTTAAACAGATGAATAAAAGTATTGTCTATACTATGGAATATACTTTAGACATAGACCACATTATTTTGAGACTCCATTTATATGAAATATCCAAAAAAGAGAAAAATACAGGTATATAAAGTAGATTAGTAATTCCCTGCAGCTAGAGATTGAGAAGCAGAAGGAAATTTTAAAAAAAGATATGAATTATCTTTTGAGGTGATAAATCCTCCATAATTCTGTTGCAGTGGTGGGTGTTACATCTATAAATTAAATAATAAGCAGTGAACAATATGCTTTAAACATTGAGGGCAAAAAAGTATTTCAGTAAAGCTACTGTTTTAGAAAATGTATTATACATTGGAATTTCTAGATATTTTAATCTTGCTTTTTAGCATTTTGACTGTAATATTCATGACAGCCCAGTATTAACTATATGTAACCAGAGAGGGCATAGCCATATATCCATCTATACTTCCAAGAGCATCTGCAGCAGTCTACACTGAAAAATATAACTAACTCAAAATGACTACCAAATAATGACTACCAAATAAACAGCAATGACTCTAAAAGATCTGTAATTATTTTTCTGTTTATTGACCAATTACCCCTATTTGTTTCTCTGAGATACTGGATAAACATTTCAATGAAATAATTAATAGTTTTAATTGCCCATTAGACACAATCTATAGTTTCCTGGAAAGGGAGTCTCACTCAATGAGGGATCCTCAAGGCTGGCCGATATGGAATTATGATTGTGTTAACTGGGTTGGGAAGACCCTTCCCTGGGCAGGACAGCAGGGCTGTGGAGAGTACAGAAGAGATGAGAACTAGCATGCGTGCAGATTCATGGTTCTCTGCTCTTGACTATGAATAATGTGACCTGTTGCTTCAAGCTCCTGCCACCCTGACTTTCCTACAGTGATGAACTTTAATCTGTAATTATGAACCAAATAAACACTTCAAACTGCTTTTGTCTAGGTGCTGTGCAGCACTTTCCTCTGTGATGAACGACCTTTCATCTTGCAGGGAATGTAAAACCAGGTAGGTGAAACAACAGGATGTTCTAAGGAGAGGTGAAATACTATTGGGAAGTTATTAGGACAGGTAGTTAACTCAAAATGGCTTCAGAAAGTCCCTGAAACTGACTAGATTCATTAGGCCCTGTCTCCCAAGAGTATATAAACAGGAAAGATTGCTAAGAGAAGACTTAGACAAGCCCAGTTGCCTGTAAGAAGCAGAGACCAGGCAAACTGCTTTAAGAGGCTCAGACCAACTGAGCCTCCTGAAAAAGACCTGTTGAGTTGCCTATAGGCAATGCAGTGTGCTTCAGGTTTCATTTCCATGAGTTGACACCCATGCTGGGCTGGGTTTTGGTCATTTCTGGTCCTATAAGTAATTCCTCACCCATATTCCTAAAAGTAACCCTCCCCCCACCCCAATAAAACTCTTTGGTTCATCAAGCTGGACTGTCCTTTGTTTTGTTGTGGGCTCTTTTTCTGAAGTGAGTAGATAGGTATTGTCTCCCCAGAAAAATTCCATCACACAACACCGGGTTATTTGTTTGAAATAACAGGAAAGTAAGATAAAAGCAAGGATAATACTGTCTATTCAGTCTTGAGAACATTAACCAGCTCAGATCACAGGTATCCAATAGAACTGCACAGCTACAAACACATAAAGAAATAAAAACAGCCAAACCAAAAAGTGACACAAGTCACATAATAGAACATTGCTTTCTAGGTTCTTACTAGGAATTTTAAAAGACTGAAGACAATACTCCCTGGTTGATTTGGACTATGCAAATTAGCAACTCAGTAAAAACAGCTTTAAAGAGGGAGAGCTATCCAAGTGTTAGGTTGGCCCCTCCACTCCTGACCTAAATCAGGACCCAAGTTTGGCCTCCAGTCTAATTCTGCCATGGAATAGTCATGTGTTGAATTTAAAGAGCAAACTAGTCACTGAACCCCAAATCAAGAGCAGTCCATTATAATCTTTATCCCCGTCCTGTTCTCAAGACAGCAGAAGGAGATTCTATAATCTATGCTTTTAACTCAGCTTTCAATATGAACTCTAAAACACAAAGCAAAGGTATCGCATGGCAGATTCTAGAAGGTAGCATCAAGGCATGATTTTTATCAGGAGTCCTGTGCGTCCATTAGAATCAAGACTACTTGAGAGTTCTGCTGCAACGACACAATGCTAAGCATCTCATGCTGTCTTATTCAAATGAAATGCACCTACCTAGCTCATTTCTGTGCTCTCTTATTACCTCTTCCCACCCTTGCACTAGACTAACAGAACTTGACTCAGTCCAGTAAAAATGGCTGTTTGGGATCCTAGTCTGTTTGGATGCTCACCTTCCTAGACCTGGAAGGAGGGGGGAGGAACTTGAACTTCCCACAGGGCAGGAAACCCTGACTGCTCTTTGGACCGGAGAGGGAGGAGGAGAGGGAGGGGGGGGGGGGAGTGGGGGAAATGGGAGGGTATAGGGAGGAGGGGAAGAAGTGGAAATTTTTATAAACAAAAAAATAAATTAATTAATTTATTAAAAAAATATATAAATATCAGAAGATCACTTGTCAATATTAAGAAAAAGGCAAAAATTAGCCCCAAACCTACTATTATTAACCTCAAATGTCTTTTAAAAATTAAAGAGTTGGGCTGGAGAGATGGCTCAGCGGATAAGAGCACTGCCTGCTCTTCCAAAGGTACTGAGTTCAATTCCCAGCAACCACATGGTGGCTCACAACCATCTGTAATGAGGTCTGGTGCCCCCTTCTGGCCTTCAGGCATACACACAGACAGAATATTGTATACATAATAAATAAATAAATAAATAAATAAATAAATAAATAAATAAATAAATAAATAAATATTAAAAGAAATGAAAGAGTTAAAAATAAAAGCTTCACAATTAGGGAAAGAAGTAAATCAACTACTAAAATTCACAATTCAGTCATATGAGATAAGTCAATTACTATCAAAGGAAAATTCCCAAGCTATCTTGGGTGATGTGTTTGATTTTATATGGGGCAAAAATTTTTGAGACAGGGTCTTCATACACAACTGAAATGTAGCCTTGAACTCAGTCTTCCTGTCACTTCCATCCAAGGTGCTGGGGTTACAGGAGTACCACTATGCCTTTGATCCAGGCTGCTTTTCAAAGCAAATTTTGCAAGGTGGTAGATTTACCACAGTTCAGATTTGGCTTTCCAGCTAAGAAACTAAAATCAGCACCAGAGAATCTACTCACCTTACAGTGCAATCACATTGAACTTACAAGGCAGACCTATACAGATCTATTTAAACACACACACACACACACACACACACCAAAAACCCTGCCATCACAAAATCCAATCAACCACACCCCTCTGTATAGGCAGACACACATTCTTTCTCTCTCCCTCCCCACTCCTGACCACATTAAAAATAAAGCTTTTAAATTTTTTTATTTAAGATAGGCTAGAGAGATGGTTCAATAGTTTTTTGGTTGGCTGGGATGTTTTTGTTTTTCAAGATGGGGTTTTTCTATGTAACCCTGGCTGTCCCAGAACCCACCATATAGACCAAGCTAGCCTTGAACTCAGAGATCCACCTGCCTCTATGTTCCCACTGCTGGGATTAAGGATGAGTACCACCACTGTCAGTAGCTGAGACGGCTCAAAAGTTAAAGTACTTGCTGCTCTTTCAGAGGACCTGGGTGCAATTCCTAGTACCCACATGACAGCTCAAACTGATCCAAGGAGTCCAATAGTCTGGCTTCCTTGTGTACCAAACACACACACAGTCCTAAAAAGAAAATTATATATGAGAAGAAAAGTAACCCACTACTATAAGGAAATGACCCAGCAAAAGCAATTCTAAACTGAAACAGGGAAGGGTACCAGCTCACCAATGTGAACAGTCATGGAGGCTGTCATGCAGGGCTTTCCGAAGCACCGAGTCTTTGTCATAAATGCCCCAAGTAGCTTGTAGTACTGAGTCAAGTAAACAATCTCCGGCAGTCCGGTTCCAAAGTGCATACAATCGACTGTCCAAACGTGTAGCCAACTCCAAAGACCAGTTTATAATTGGAGATTCTTCCTCTAGCTCTAGAAGGAATTTAAATAATACGTTCATTTTCATGCCTACATAATTAATGTAAACTTTCTAAAAATGTTAAGCATATTGTGGTCCTGGAATAATTATTTAACTTTCACAAATTCTTTACAATCTTTTTTAACAAAAATACTTAATACAAAAATATATTCATTCTAGAGTAAGTAGTAGAAAACCAAGGTTTTGAAATTTTAGTTAATTTATATACTTGTTCACTCTATCGCAGCCCAAGGCTGTGAGAGTCTTTTCTGTTTTGCACTGTTGGTTTCAGGGTTGCAGGTCAAATCCAGGAACTTGCATATGAGCCCACTATGACACTGCTCTTAAGGACTCTACATTTTTAATTGAAAACAAGGCAAGACAACTACAAAATGAACAACTTCCTACACTATAAAAAATGAAACGGGCTGGAGGGATGGCTCAGAGTCTAAGAGCACTACACTGGCTGATCTTCCAGAGGTCCTGAGTTCAATTTCCAGCAACCACACAGTGGCTCACAACCATCTGTAATGAGATTTGGTGCCCTCTCCTGGCTTGCAGGCATACAAGCAAGCAGAACACTAAATACATAATAAATAAATTATAAAACAAATAAAAATGAAACAGGTTACTGATTTGATAAAGGGTAAATTATACTATTCATCATTTACTTACCTTTTTGAACATCTCTATCAAGCACCTCATCAAATAATTTTTCTTGAACTGTTGGAGGCAAATCTTCAATATCTGCACAGAAAAATAAGGCTTAAAAGCAGTTCTCATATTTAATAACTAAATGCTAGTTTCTAATAAAAACACCTCTTTTCTACTGAAGCTGTCAGATATCTATGTTTAATGTTGTATGTAACATGACTATATATACATACATATATATGAATATATATAAAATTTCCTTTGAGTTTCATTACTAATATTCTTAAAGTTAATATAAAAAATAATGTGTAAACAAATACTTATAGATTTTTATTTGTTCTTTCTCTTCATATGGGGTGCTTTTTTGTAGAAACCTTCCCCCCTCCCCAGTTTTTCAAGATAGGGTTTCTCTATGTACCCCTGCTTGTCCTGCAACTTGCTCTGTAGACCAGGCTGGCCTTGAACTCAAGAGATCTGCTGACCTCTGCCTCCCAAGTACTGAGATTAAAAGTGTGCACTACCACTGCCAGTCTTAAACCTGTTATTTGCAAATTTAAAAATTTTCTCATAAAAGCTAATGAGCCATGCACTTTGACACACAATATTTTCATAACCTTCCTCAAGTACTCTAGGTTCTATTTAGGTTACTTAATAGACAACTCTACTGTATAAAAAGCATTACCCTTAAGAGCCCCTGGGGGGCGAGGGGTGGCTAAATGATTAAGACAACTGATTGCTCTTGCAAAGGACCCTAGGTTCAAGTCACAACACCTAAATGATGGATTATAGTTAACCTTAACTCTAGTTCCAAGGAAACTGATGCCCTCTTCTGACCTCTGAGGGCACTAGGCACACACTTAGTGTACATGTACACATGCAAGGAAATCATTCATACATATATACATTAAATATATTGTTTTAATTTTAAAGTTTTTTTCTGTTCTTTTAAGTTTAATTTTTTAAATGGTATCTTTAATTCTTTAAAAAGCAAAACAACAACCTATGTATGGTTTGGCAAGAAGGCTTAGAAGGAAAAGTCACATGCTATCAAGTCTGACTGTCTGAGTTCAAATCCCCAAGACTCATATGATGGAAGGAGAGAACCAATTCAGATAAGTAGTACTCTAACCTCAACAACATACCATGACTAGCACATGCACACAATAAGAAAATATAATAATGATTTTTTAAGTTAATACCTTGAGATAAGCTTAATATACAGTATATTGTATGAAATTTATTGATTCTAAAAGGCTTCATTAGCCAGGCATGGTGGCACAAACCTTTAATCCAGTACTCAGGAGGCAGAGGCAGGAGGATATCTGTGAGTTGAGGCCAGCCTGATCTACAGATCAAGTTTCATGACAGTCAGAGGTACAGAGAAACCGCCTCAAAAAACAAAACCAAACAAAGGCTTCATTATTAACCCTTCCCACATACAAATATTTCTGATTACAAAAGATTGAAAACACTCGGGTACCAGATAGAACCTTTACTTGAAAAAGAAAAAGTTCTTTGTTGTATTTATTCAATATCAATTCACAAAAGGTAGTCTCCAGACACTTTCAACTATGAGAAAATTAAAAACATTAACAGATGCTTCATAAATACAACAGAAATTAATGGATGAAAAACAGTGACATACTCAAAGGTTCTATTATTTTTAATTCAAATAACCTAACATATGTGTGTGTATATATACATATGTGTGTGTGTGTATATGTATGTATGTATGTATGTATGTACGAATGTATCCCAATTCTTAGTAGTAGCCAATGGGTATATATAGTTTCAAAGCAGAAAGATGTGAAAATTAAAAATAGGAAACTAAAGAATATTCTTAAATAAAAGGAGAAAATGAATGGGTAATATATATGTATGTCTGTGTGTGTATGTATGTATATATATGTATGTATACGTACACACACATATATATGTATATTTGTTTGTTTTTAATATGCCAGATGTGGTGGCATATTTCTTTAATCCCAGTACTCAAGAGGGAGGTATGAGTTCATGGCTAGCCTAGTCTACATAGCAAGGTCAAGGCCCAGTCAGAATTACACAATGAGACTTTGTCTCAAGAAAAGGACACATAAGAAATGGAAAATGGTGACTTCACACCTATAATCCCAGCACTCATGTGGATGAAACAAGAGATCTGTGCAAGTTCTAGATAACATGAACTACAGAGAACTTGTCTTCAAATTAAACTAAAGCCAACAACAATAACAAAAATCATTTACTGTCTTCTAATCATCAAAGTATTTGCTTAGAAACAGTTCTTGTATGAGTGACATCAAGCAGAAACAGAACAGTCAAATCTTAAGATCCTAACTTATGGGGCTAGCGAGATAGCTCAGCAGTTATGAGCACTGGCTGCTCTTCTAGAGGACCCAAATTTGATCCTCAGCATTTATATGGCAGCTCACCACTGTCTCTAACTCCACTTCCAGGGATCTAATATCCTTTTCTGGCCTCCGTGGGTGCCAGAAATACATGTGGTGCCAGATATACATGCAGGCAAAACACTCGTACACATAAAATATAAAAATGTTAAAAACCCAACTTTCTCACAAAAACATACTTTTACCTCTATGTAAAAAAAAATAACTGTAAGAAAACAGAGACTGCTTTTCATAATAAATTTTGGGGTTACCTGCGGGCAATGTAAATGTTACAAGGTCAGTCAGAAAATAGCAAGCAAAATCTCCCTTTCTCTGGTGAAGAGAAGCAGCTATTTCTCTCCGGATTTGTTCTGTCAGTTCAGGACACACCATTGCTGGAATACACTTTGCTGCTTGTTGAGACACCTTAAATACAGAAAGAAACTTCCTTCTGTATCTTATTTATCATGAATAGAAACAAAACATAACAGCACTTAAATTAGCAAAATTTCCCCCAATTCAATTTTTTTTAATCTTAAATATACTAGGTATTATTTCCTTGCCAGTGGACATTTATATCAATGGGACAACTATTCAAAACAGTTATGAAATATGGAATAGCAACAAATGGTACAAATTCTAACTAGCATTCCAGCTGTATTCATGTGTGGAACAAGGAATGATGGTGCACACTTGTAATCATGATTACTAGAAAGTCTGAGGTGGGAAGACCAGGAACTAAGAGGGCAGCCGGGCCTACATCTCAACCCCACCCCATTGCTAACGATGTCATCTATGCATTACTGCTGCTAAAGTGAGGAGCCAGAGTTGTTAGCTCAGCAGAATTAACACAGTTACAGGACTCCTTATTTTGATTTTATCACTGACTTCACTGACTGCCAGTAACTATGAAAATTTTTACTACATTCTAGCTCCATGAACCCAGAAACTCAAAGCTCAAGTAAATGAAAAGAAGAAAAAAAACAAAACAAACAAACAAACAAACAAAAACCAGGAACCAATTATCAGATATTTTCCTAATTGCTATTTGTCAGGAACACTCACTGCTAACACGAATACCCCAAATTCTTTTTTAAAAAACAACTTGGAATGAACCTTGAACACATTTCAAGAGGAGCATGAAACATTCCCTTCATCACCATTCTTCACCACCATTCTCAAATCTCAAACCATCCTCCCTTAGGCCAGTTGTACTTAACCTGTAGTCCAAGGACTGGAAAAGATTCATGGAGTTTACTACAAAAGAACCTTTCATTTTCCTAAGCTAGCGGACTAAACTATAAGAAATTTTCTTGCAATGTCTTTAATTTTTAGCACTCAGAAGATGGAGGATCGTAAATTCTAAGCCAGCATCAGCTACTCATGCACACACACATGCACACTGGCTCTCTCTCTCTCTCTCTCTCTCCCTCTCTCTTCTCACTCTCTCTCTCCCTCTCTCTCTCCTCCCTCCCTCCATCCCCTCTCATTTCCGTTCCCCCCCCATTGCGAGGCAGGGCTGCTCTGTGTAACAGCCCTGGCTGTCCTGGAACTTGCTTTGTAGACCAGGCTGGCCCAAACTCTGAGAGATCCACCTGCCTCTGCCTCCTGAGTGCTGGGATTAAAGTCATGTGCCACCACCACTTGGCCAACACACACACATACACACAAATCTTACAAGTCACAAATATGGTTAACTATTCTGATAGCTGTATTTCAATAACTAGATTTCCATTGTTATTTTTTTCTTCACTAAAATGCCATTTTTTCCAGGAGTTCATAAGTTCATGACAAAAAAAGCTCAGTGAAAATCTTGACTCATATCTTACAATCAACATTCTCTTCTCATTCCAAAAGAACTTGGTTCAGTGCTTTTTTTACAGACATACCCGCTTATGTCATATTCACATCCTACCTTTCTACCCTCCCTTATGGTAAACTTCCCTTCTCTGAGTCTACCCAACCTCTTCCCTTGATGTCACTGGAATCTTACTACAGTAAACATAATGGCTAGCCAATAAAATCAAATTTTCACCTACATGGCATATTTTTTAATCCCCATACAGTATCTGTATATAATGGTTCCCAGATACTAATAAACTTGAAGTTTCAATTTATATATTTATATAAAGCATACCCAGATGTGTATTGACAAAAATTTAATCCACATTATCTGACTTTCTGTATTTTTATTTTATTTCTCTTATTGTGAAACATAAAGTCTCTTATACAAATAATAAAGTCATATCCCTGGGATTATAGTCACATGGATATAATCCCTATACCTTCATAAATAGCTTACTTAAATCAATTCTCTACCAAGCTTACTTCACATGCTAACTTCTATTCCTCCTCCAGAAATCTGATGAAATGGGGTCTGGGGTATAGCTCTGGTGGCAGACTGCCTGCCTTGTATTCTGCACCAGATCCATCCCAAGCACAGTACAAACTAGGTGCAGCAGAGCAAACCTGTAATTTCAGTGCTCAGGAGGTGGAAGAAGGGTTAAAAAGTCAAGGTTATCCTCAGTTTTCATAGCAAGTTGTGAGCTAGCCTAGGATACTTGCAATCCTGTGATGGGAAGAAGGCAAGGCCAAAGGAAGAGCAAGAGCGGGGGAGAGGGAAACTTGATGAAATGTGACTTGCTAAGAAGGAAGTGAAGATACCTCCCAAGTTCTTTCCTAAGGACTCAAATGGTCATTTACTCACACTATACAGAAATACCCATTCATTTATCCACTTCTCTAGAAACTCAATAAAGAAAGAGTCAACACCTTACAATTCTATCCTCTCTGCCACAGAGCTTGGAATGTAGCATAGGCACTAAAAAAGTATTTCTTAGTTGAATGAACAAATAAAAGTAAGTTCCTGTGTGTTTTAATCAAACCTAATGACTCAAGTATTAATGGAAAAAAGTCCTGCTTCTAAGGCTATATTGCTGGGAGCAGTGGTGTACATCAGTAGCTCCATCAACTCAGGAAACTATGAATATGCATTTCAAGGCTAGATGTTCTATGTATAGGGGATCATGGCTAGTCTAGGCAACACATAATTCTCATCACAAAAGGGAAAAAGACCCGAATGGTGGCGTCATATGCCTTTAATCCCAGAACTCGGGTGGCAGAGGCAGGCAGATCTCTCAGAGTTCCAGGCCAGCCTTGTCCACAAAGCAAGTTCCAGGACAGTCAGACCTGTAAACCCTGTCCCGGACTCCCCCACACCTTCCCCACCCACCCCCACCAAAAACAGGTGTTGGTGTGTGTGTGTGTGTGTGTGTGTGTGTGTGTGTGTGTGTGTGTGTGTGTGTGAATGGTAAAACAGGCCTACAATCTAGCAGTTGGGAAATGGACAGAAGGATTAGTGGTTCAAGGAGCAGTCCTTGGCTAACTACAATGCTCATCCTGAATTAATGAGATCCTATCTTTTAAACAAACAAACGAACAAAACAAAACAATAAAGTACCTACCACACCAGGGAAGGAGTGCCCTTTAAAATACAATTGAAGGGGCTAGAGTGTGAGATGGCTCTGTAGTTAAGAACACTGACTATTCTGCAGAGTGTGACATGGGTTTGGTTTCTGGCACCCATGAGACATCTTGCAATCAACTATAACTCCAACTCCAAAGGGATGAGACACCATCTCCTGACCTCCAAGGTCACTGCACTCAAACTACACACACACATACAAAAAGCAAGCAAAACACTCACACACTAAAAATAAAAATAAATCTTGAAATCATTAAAAATCTCTTAAAATTAAAACGATTTTTAACAACAAGTAAAAAAGTTTAAAACATTTAAGAATTTGGGCTGGAGAGATGGCTCAGAGGTTGACTCTGAGTGCTGACTGCTCTTCCAGAGGTCCTGAATTCAGTTCCCAGCACCCACATGGTAGCTCACAAGAACCATTAATGAGATCTGGTGCCATCTTCTGACCTGCAGGGACATATAGAGGCAGAACAGTGTATACATAATAAATAAATCCTTTAAAAAACATTTAAGAATTTGGAGAAATGCTGTGACATTAAAAATAAAAAATTAGGGCTGGGGATATAGCTCAGTAGTAAAGCACTTGCCTAGTATGTACAAGGTCCTACATTCAACCCACAGTATAGCGATAAAAAAATAGAGTTTAAAAAAAAAACAATTAAAGAATCTATTTCTTCAATATAAAAGAACATTACCAAACACATACAAGCCCTGGTTTCAATAAACAAAATGCCACACTTACCTCTGTAAGTAATATTGCTAACATATCTTGCCTCTGAAAGCGTATGGCCAGGTGTACCAGGGTGTAGCCAACGTCAAAAGCAGAAGGACGGTTCAGCAAACGTACTTCATCTGCAGTGAGCTGACGTGCAATGTCTCCTCCTGATGACTTGTATGATTCTATGGCTGCTAAATCACCTTCCACCACCCCTAAAACAAGCACCAAGATAGAAAAGCACTTAAATCTGTTTTTCTTCAAAAGGCATATACAGGTGAAGTAACCACACTAAATTCTTTAACATTCCTTTGTACTTCCTGGATCCTGGGACATCATTTACATGTCCTAAAGAAAATAAGGAAAATTAATATTTCCCTACCATTTCAAATTTTCTTTCTAGAACTAGAACTGCCCCGTTTGGCACTTACCTCACCATCATGGCTAGGCTCCAAACTCTGGCAGACTTTAAAGAACGATCAGAATACAGTAAATGGATTAAAAATGAATAAGGACAACGTAGTTTGAGAAACTAGACTTCACAGAAAAAATGAGCCATTATTATCTTGCATTCATCCTGATGGCAAAACCCAGAGACACACATGTGCTTCCATTTAGTGTATGGCTATTTCTGCCCTTTACCCTGAATTTTTAAAGCAGAATAAAACAAAAACTGAGCTTTCTACACTGCTGTGTAGCTCTAAAATAATTTTCATTTTAAGTAAAAATTGACAGCATTTTGAATTCAGAATCTCCCACAGTCAAGACGTCCTTATACACATTACAAATTGTTCACAAATGGCTGCATATGTCGGTTCACAACTGTGATTGCAGCTCTTCATTTGGGAGTTAAAGGAGGAGGACTTGCGATCACGACAAGCCCAGGCTCCACAGTGAATTCCACTGTGTTAGAGAGACAACATCTCTAAAGAAAGTGGGTTGTATACATCTTTAATCCCAGCACGTGGGAGGCGGAGGCAACCAGATCTCTGTAAGGCCAGCCTGGTCTATACACTGAGAGAAAGGGAGAAGAATGATAACTGTTAAAACTTATACTACACAATTTTAAATATACTAAAATAAAACAATTAGGGGCAGGAACAGAAAAGAAATAACATTTTTTCAAAGTCATAAAACTTCCATTCCCATTAAATCATTTTATTAACCTTAACACAAATTAATGTTATGATAGTAATTACTTGACAATATGGATAATAAACAGCCTGGGGGAGGGGATGAGAGTGTACATTAGCTTTCAATAAATACAGTAAAACAAATTATCAGACCAACTATTTTTCAGTGCTTCCTAAATTATATCAGAAAAATAAAGTCCATCTTGAGTATTTTTAGTATTTAACTAAAAATATTCTTAGTGTATTTTTATTTTTTTTAAAGATTTTATTTATTATATGTACAGTATTCTCAGTATTCTGTCTGCATGTATGCCTGCAGGCCAGAAGAGGACACCAGATCTCATTACAGATAGTTGTGAGCCACCATATGGTTGCTGGGAATTAAACTCAGGACCTTCAGAAGAGCAGGCAGTGCTCTTAATCGCTGAGCCATCTCTCCAGTCCCTTAGTGTATTTTTAAAAAGGCATTTTAATGCCTTTTTGAATTAGGAATTGAGATAAAGACACTCCTTATACCTAGTACAATGAAACAGTCCTCTCCTTATTACAGACAACCAATCTTAAAATTGACCATTTAATTCCCACACTCACTGTACGTTTGTTGCATCCTGAATACTGTGCTACAGCAATAAAAGCACAAAAGACAGTAAGTACATGATGCTTAGTCTCCCCCAAATCCTTTTAAATCACATCTGTGAGGAATGAAGGTCAGCTTTAAAAGTTTTCAAACTCCTAAGAGTTATGGATGTTTTCTGTCAATCTAAATCCTCACCCACACCCAACATGCACATATAAATTTTTCAAGTTAAGGGCTCATGAGAAAGTAGAAATGATGCTGTAAACTATATAATCCCTGGTCTTAGGTGTCTCAGACAGGAAGATCCTGTGATTCTAAGAGCATAACAAGCCCAAGTAACAAGAGTGCAGCTTTCCAACTCAAATAAATAAAAGTCCACTACATTGGGGCTGGGTGTAAAGTTTGCTCCATGGTAGACCCTATTTTATTTTATTTTATCTTATTTTATTTTATTTTGCCTAGCGTATATGAAGACCTAGGTTCAATCCCAACAACATAAAAACAAAACCAGCTGAAACCCTCATGTTATTAACTAAGAATGCTTCTTACAGAAATTTTAGTTTGTATTTTGGGTCAATACATTTCAACTATAAAAATCGGCCCTCATCTACTTTAAACATAAAGGCTTTCAAAACATCCTTGTGAAGAAAAGTGCCCTAGAAGTCACTAGGACCAAACTGTAGTAGTTAGCATGAGACAACATAACATCTTCCTGAAGCATAAAGCTCAAGAACAGACTAAGTAGTGCTGCTTATTAAAATCATCTATCATTAAAGGATTTTCTATTTCTAATTATATTCAAGTATACAAAAAAGTCTAAAACTAATTTAATGCAATTTGTAATATTTAGAACTAATTATACTCACCCTATCTCCTTTTGTTTCTATAGGTGTTTTATTTTATTTTGTTTGCTAGGGCAGCCCAAGTCTAGAAACTCACTATGTACCAAAGAATGACCTCTAACTTGAGACAACTCCCCTACCCCAGTCTCCCAAGTGATGGCATTACAGATATGTGCCACTATACCCCACCCTACATGCTTCTACATGTAAATGCTTCTTTACAAAGACAACTGTTTTCTCCTTCAGTCCTATCAGAGACAGAACCAGAACTGGAGTTAATTCAGTGGTACAGCACATACCTAGCAATCGGAAGGCCCTGGGTTTGATACCCGACATGGGAAGGAAAACACTGCATCTCTGAACCTCTACAGATTTTTGGCTTAAAACCTAAAAATTATTACCTATCTATAAAATACATATTACACATAAAATGCTCCAAATTCTAAAAGTAACCCAAGAGCTTGATCAATTTATCTGAATAGACAAAGAGGAAGATTTGTGCATATGTATTCAGATGTATAGACATGTATGAAATTGCTGTGTGTTAAAATATTTTCCCCCCCAAAGCACACATGTGAGGCAATCTAAAGCTAAATATCAAGTGACTACTTTCTTTGGTTTAGAAGAAGAAAATATTCTCTAAATAACAACCTTCACTCTTTAGCTAAGTCTCTGTATAGCTGATGTCTTAGAAGTTCTTAAGAATTCATTTCCTCACTAATATTCCTGAAGAATGTCTGACGTTAGCATTGGCACATGGGGTGGGGAGATCAGACCAACCAGAACATTGAACTGTGCAAACTAAGCCTGGGACTACAATTGACACTACTACTGCCTGCCTGTCTTCAAAGTATCCAGAATTTCAAATGTTAAACTCCATGTTATATGTATCATACCTTAGAAAGCTGAGTCACATACACAAAACCAAAATACACAGAACCAGTCAGAATTTTCATTTGACTTGAACATCAAAAATACTGAATTCTCTCCTTCCAATTTTTGTTAAACTCAAGCAGGACTATGCTGTGTTGTTCCACAAAACACACATTGGAGAAGGAGGAGGCTAAAGAATAAGACTACAACCTTTCCAACACAAAAAGGAACAAACTACCTCTTTTTAATAACATTTACTGTCTAATGCTTTGGGAATATATGTGTGTGTGTGTGTGTTTTATATATATAAGTACATATTTTGTATATATATGTTATATATAAGTGTATATATATACTTATATATATATAGTATTCACTAACCAAATTACAGATCAAAGTTCATGAGAACATCATGAAACTGTTCAAGTTTTGTTAAATTTTATTAGTGTTCAGAAAGAGCTACTAATCAAGTTTAGAGTTTCTTACATGAGTTTTCACTGTAGGTTTGAGATTTAGAAGGACCTAACTGTGTCATGCAAATAAACTTTAGCTACCATATTTTTTTTTTTTTTTTTTTGCTTAGGGAGGAGGAAGGTTATCACAATCACAAAGATGTCCCCAAGTTCTTTACATTTTTAGCAACTTCTAACATCAAGGATAAAAGTAAGAAAAAACAGAAGCACAGTAAGGCAGAAAAGGATAACAAATAAATGTTAAGTGTTAAAGCCTAACTTTACAAAACAAAGACTGGGGGTGGTGGAATTGATCCATTCTAAAATCTATACCTGTTCTTTAGGCTTCTGATCACTCACAATGTCTCCAAAAGTAACTGAAGTGCCTTAGTATTCTTTAATTTAACACACTTACATTGTGTGTTCTGTCTTGCCCCTCGTCCTTTGTATTATTATAAAGGCAAATAAAGACAACTAGAAGCACTCTCTGAGACTAAAACCAACCAGCAACCTAAAACTGACCCCCAGTTTCATTATTCATTCAACTACTGGCAATTAGAGGTAAGGGAAATGTTAATGAAAAGTTTAAGTTATGTAGTCTTTAAGTAAATGAAAGCATATAGCATATTATTAGCTACCAAATAAAATCTTCAAGAGGCAGTTACAGCAGGAAAGCTTCTATCATGTTGTCCTATATAACTGGGCCAGAGTGAGCTTAACAGATTTTGAAGCCACAGGTCAAAAACTCACTGGGGACTTCACAGCTACTATGGAACTCCATTGGTTAGCATTTGGAGCTGGCTCTTTAGATGTTTAAATAATAGACTTATTTTTCCCCCATATATGGCACAGTTTTCAAAGTTTTGACTTATTTTCCTTTATGATATAAAATCATAATGGTAACTAACTTTGAAAAAAATGCCAAATGGTAAAAAAAAAAGCCAGGACTTACCTGAACCCACATGGGCCAGCTCAACACTACCCTGGAGTTCTATGGTAGCTGTGTAACATCACAGCATGGTTTATGCTGTGGGGTCAGGGTGGACCTGGAGACAGCAGGCACAATTTCAGGAACCCTTAAAGAGAAAAGTTAGTTTTTAAAGAGAATGTCCTAGAGAATGGTCAGTAGAAAGATGCAGACGTGGCTGGCTGTATTGTCTAGGCAGTTCCTCTACCTAAGGCTTAAATTATTTAATTGATTTGCGTATTAACAAGAAACTCTCCCACCCAATAACCATGTTTTTTTAAAAATATATATATTATATACTATATATATTACATATATATTATATATATTATATATTATATATATATCCTCAGATATAGTTTAATCATAAACCTGGGCTCAAATATTTGCAAGGAACTCTTTTAATACTCAAATAAGAGTTGCATTTTTTGTGAGTGTGCATGTGTGTGTATATGTATGCCTACAGAAGCAAGAAGAAAATGTCATCGAGTGCTCTGCTTTATTGCTCTCCACCTTATTCCTTTGAGACAAGGTCCCTCACTGAACCTGGAGATAGGCTCGCTAAGACAGGAAGCCCACAATCCTGAGTTATACAGAAGACAGGTTACACATTGTGGCCACTACTAGCTTTTTCCATGGGTGCTGGGATCTGAACTCGGGTCCTCATACTCACACAGGAAGCACTTTTACCCACTGAGCCATCTCTCCAAGATGAAAAGCTGAATTTTAAAATCCATTATATTTTTAACCGTGCCTTCAAACAGGCACAAGCAGCAATAACTACAAAAATAATTTGAGCAGACCAAACAAACTGCCTCCTAGTTGCATTTTTCACATTATAACCAAAGGTAACAAGCTCAGACCAGCCATTTCTACTCCAAGAATAGTATCTCAGAACAAGCATCTTCAGAGAGAGAGAGAGAGAGAGAATCAGAAATTGAAAAAATAATCATTTTAATTATTCATTTGTATTTTATGTGTATAAGTGTTTCACCTGTATGCCTAAATGCATAAATTCTATGTGCATGTCTGCTGCCAGAGGCCAGAAGGCTGGTAGTGAGCTACAATGTAAGTATTGGGAACTAAACCTAGCAAATGCAGCAAAAGCTCTTAACCACTAAGCCATCTCTCCAACTCTGAAAATAATTTCTTAAATCTAATTATAATCAAGACTAATTTCTTTTCAATCCCAATGTTCATTAAAACATACTCTTTAGAAAAACAGAAGGTTCAATGAAGTAAGGAAATCAAAAAGTTCCTAATATCTTTTAAGTGATCCAATAACAATTATAGAACTATATCAAATAAACTATATTCAGACTATTAACCCAACTATTGTGAAAATATAAATCCCAAAGTCATGGGTAAATCTATGAACTCACAGATACTTTCATAAGAAAGGGGATCTTGATGGGCAGAAACAATTGCTACAAAAACGCAAAAATGGAAGTATTTAAAGGAACAAATTACAAAATCATCTTTGGGACAAACCATCAGAAGTACGTACAAATATTACTAAGTTGGAGAAATGAACATGACTTCCAATTTTAAGATAACCTAAAACATTACTGAACTAAACAACTAGAGTTTTTTTTAATGGAGAATTCTTAAAGCATCCTTTTAAAAATTATCTAAAGAGATATATGCCAAACCCATATTCACCACTGCAGTCAAATCTAAAAGTTCTCTGACTTCCAAACAACAAAAATTTCATCCCAGGCGTGGTGGCACATGCACTTGGGAAGCAGCAGAAGTGGATTTCTGAGTTCAAGGCCAGTCTGATCTACAAAGTGAGTTCCAGGACGACCAGTGCTATACAGAAAAACCCTGTCTCAAAAAAAAACCAAAACAACAACAACAAAAATCGATTCCATACACCCTCATGGTATCTTGACTTTGTTTAAAATTATACCATTTTAGAAATGTCTGGCAGTTGTATCTAACCTCTGACACTAGGATACAGTCCTACAAAGTCATCTACAAAGTTCAAGCAGCTTACAAACCATGTAATCAAGTTGGGGCAGGTGGAGAAAGAAATAACACACAAAAACATTTCTGAATATTTTTAGTTTGCAATTTGTTTGGGCCACATTCATAGGTATCCTTGGTGATATATGATGTGAGGGCTATGAGTTGGTAATCCAGTAAGACAGTGAATCATCAAGTGAGAAAGCATGTTATAAAATATTGAGTTCATCTAGAAGAGCACAAAGCTAGCTGTTTCTCAGTCAATAACACCAAACAGCAAAGTCCCCATCACTTCCTGCTGCAGGAGAAGATTCCACAGCTTAACTCACGGTTGCCCAATATAACCATTCATGTAAAACTAAATGGTATATTCTGCCCAATAGTTTCAGGCTCTTATACACAATACATACATGAGACATCCTCATATGTCTAAAATTACCCTGTTTTTACCCTACATTCTAGCTATACTACTATCCAAACCAAAAGCCCGGCTATTTTAACTCCTCCTCGTCTCAGTACAATATAGTCTTCCAACTTTAGCCAGTTCTACCTCCGGCCTGCTCCTCCCAAGGGTTGGTCCCACTTACTTTTCCCTATATTGTGGCCAGAATGGTCTTCTTAAACCATCAATTAGATGAAGGCACTCCATTCAGAGGTTTCAAAGGTCTGCTGCTGCCCTGACACTGAGAACTAAATTTCCTTATCCAGGTGAACAGGTTCAGCCTTTCCTACAGATTATCTCTCTCATGTTTTATTCTACAGTTCAACTATAGTTGATTCTTTCACTCTGTCCTTTGACTCATTTTTTTAAGATTTATTTATTTACTGTACACTGGTGTTTTGCCTGTATATATATTCTGTGTGAAGGTGTCAGATTCCCCAGAACTAGAATTACAGACAGGTATGAACTGTCATGTGGGTGTTGGGAACTGAACTCAGGTCCTTTGGAAGAGCAGATAGTGCTCTTAACCACTGAGCCATCTCTCCAGCCCCTGGGCTTTGATTCTTAACAAGTTTTATGTGTGTACATATGATAACCAGAGTATTGCAGAATATTTGTTTAACTATGCAAAGTTCAAATGGATCAAAGAAATCAACATAAAGCCAGCCACACTGAACCTCATAGAAGAGAAAGTGGAAAGTACACTTGAACGCATTGGCACAGGAAACCACTTCCTAAATATAACCCCAGTAGCACAGACACTGAGAGATCCAATTAATAAATGGGACCTCCTGAAACTGAAAAGCTTCTGTAAAGCAAAGGACACAGTCAACAAGACAAAACGACAGCCTATAGAATGGGAAAAGATCTTCACCATCCCCACATCAGACAGAGGTCTGATCTCCAAAATATACAAAGAACTCAAGATATTGGTCTTCAAAAGAACAAATAATCCAATAAAAAAAAAATTGGGTACAGACCTGAACAGAGAACTCTCAACAGAGGAATCTAAAAATGGCTGAAAGACAAATAAGGAAATGTTCAACATCCTTAGTCATCAGAGAAATGCAAATCAAATCAACTCTAAGATTCCACCTTACACCTGTAAGAATGACCAAGATCAAAAACACTGATGACAACTTATGCTGGAGAGGATGTGGAATAAAGGGAACACTTCTGCATCGCTGGTGGGAGTGCAAGCTGGTACAGCCCCTTTGGATGTCAGTGTGGCGATGTCTCAGAAAATTAGGAAACAACCTTCCTCAAGACCCAGTAATACCACTTTTGGGTATATATCCAAAGGATGCTCAACTATGTCACAAGGACATGTGCTCATCTATGTTCACAGCAGCATTGTTTGTCACAGCCAGAAACTGGAAACAACCTAAATGCCCCTCGACCGAAGAATGGATAAAGAAAATGTGGTACATTTACACACACACACAAAAAAAAACGAATCTTGAAATTTTCAGGCAAATGGATGGAGCTAGAAAATATCATTTTGAGTGAGGTAACTCAGATCCAGAATGACTCACTCATAAGTGGTTTTTAAACATAAAGCAAAGAAAACCAGCCTATGAATCACAATCCCAGAGAACCTAGAAAACAATGAGGACTCTAAGAGAAACATATGTGGATCTAATCTACATGGGAAGTAGTAAAAGTCAAGATCTCCGGAGTAAATTGGGAGCATGGGACCTTGGGAGAGGGTTGAAGGGGGGGAGCAGAGTAAAATGTAGAGCTCAATAAAAATTAATTATATATATAATAATAATAAAACAGAGTATTGCAGAATATTTTTGTTTAACTATGCAAAGATATGTTGCATTTGTTCAGCTATGTTAAGGTATGTCGCATTTGCTTATGTTGCAGAATATTTGTTTATGTAAAGATGTGTTGCATTTGTTTAATTATGTAAAGGTGTGTTGATGGTACCTTACCTGCTAAGGCACCTGGCTGGTCTGATAAAAAGCTTAATGGTCAATAGTGAAGGAGGAGGTTTAGGTGAGAATTCCTAGCAGAGAGCACAAGCAGGAAGAACTTAGGCTTAGAGGAAGAATATGAGAGAGACAGAGAGATTTAGTTCTTTTTAAAATCTTTATTTACTAGTGTGTTGTTGTGTATATGTGATGGAGAGAAGAGAAATGTATTAGACACAGGTGGTGGGGAGAGAAACTAAAATGTTTTCATTTTTTGGACTTGGGGTAATGGCTCAGGAGAATGTCTGCCCAGCATCCCTTTATTGGGACATCACACAAACCAGGCATAGTGGCTTATGCTTGTAATTCCAACTCAGAAGTTCAAGGTTTCCAGAAGTGTAGTTTGTTGGGGTGCGTGAGACCCTGTTTTTATCTTTTAAGAACTAAATATATGGGCAGTAGGTAAAAACACTTGTTGCTCATGTAAACCTGGAAGGAGAGAACAGATTCCACAGAGTAGGCACTGTGTGGCACACTGGCTCAGAACTTACTACATAGAATATGCTGGTTAACTCAAGCAATCCATTTGCCTCAGCCCAGCCTTCCAAACACTAGGAATACATGCATGAACTACCAAGTCAGGCCAAACATCTAAATTTGAAGAAACAATAAATATGTTCAGTAAATGATGCACAAATAAATAAAACATGACATATGTATATGACATAGAATATTATTCAGTCTTTGAAAGGAAAGAAATTCTTGGGCTGGCAAGATGGATCAGCAGTTAAGGATGCTTGCAGCCAAACCTGACAACCTGGGACCCACATATTAGGAAAAAAAAAAGGCTCCTGAAACTTGTCCTCTGTCCTATACCTCCTGTTGTATGTCCCACAGGCACATGCACACACATATACACAAAAATATATAAAGCAATTAAAAAATTAAGGAAGGAAACTGACACATGCCACAATATATGAACCTTAAAAGACACTGTGCTAACTGAACTGGACTAGTTACCAAAGATCAAATAACCTTATGATTCCACTCATGTGCAATTCACAGACTGTAGAATGCAGTTGCTGGATGGGAAACTAAGAATTTAATTGTGATAAAGTATATAAACATTTTACCATTTATAATCTAATTTAATTTTTGGTGCTGGGAGTTGAATCCTGGTGTATTCTGGATACACAGTCTGTACTGAACTATCCCTTGCCTCACTCTTAGTGGTGTTGATTTTACATTGCTATGCAGCCACCCACCCATTTCTACCTCCAGGACTGCTTTCATCTTTCATTACATTAAACTGTGACTCTTATTTTTTGTTTTGTTTTGTTTTTGTTTTTAAGACAATGCGGGGTTGGAGAGATGGCTCAAGGTTAAGAGCACTAACTGGTCTTCCAGAAGGCCTGGGTTCATTCAGTCCCAGCATCCACATGGCAGGTCACAATCACCTATAACTCCAGTTCCAGCGGACTCAATATCCATTTCTGGTCTCCTTGTACACCACACACATATGGTATAAACCTATAAGCAGGCAAAACACTCATATAGACAAATAAATCTCAAAATATAAAGACAATGATACATAAGACATTATTCAGAGATATCAGAAGCACAGCTAAAATAACTTCACCTCTGTAGTACTCTTCCCTCTCCTAAAAGCAACACCTAACTAAATCTATATAATAGAAAAACCAAAAATTCCAAATTGAGAGTCATTCTACAAAACTGAAATTTTCAAAAATGTTAATGTCATGAAAGAATAATAAAAAAACTGGCACTGCTGGAAACTAAAAAACTGAACAGAAAAAACAACTGAACACAATGTCATCTGCCTTGATTCAACAGGGTGGGGCAAAGCATTCAGAGGAACTGGTGAATGTGGACTTCAGTACTCCATTTCCTGCATAATTATATCCTGTAACTATGTAGGGAAAACATTCTTGTTATTGGGAAATACATGCTAAAAGATTGAGGAGCAAAGTGTCATATGTCTTTGGCTAATTCAAGTGTTTCGGGAGAAACAGGCCAATGAAAGAGAGGATAAGTACCAAATGTTAACAAAGCAGACAATGAAAAACCAAGGCACAGCTATGTAACCCTGTGCTCTGCTTGTAACTTTCATACAGACTGTAAAGTTTTTCAGAAAAAGCTGATGATGAAAGGTAGCTGTCTTAAAGTAAGATTAGGAGTAAGGAGAGAAAATAAGAACAGTGATTTTTATTTTTTTTAAGAAACCCAATTATCAATGCTTGGGTTTTGCCCACAATATACACAATCTACTTTAATAAAGTTTTTTTTAATTTTGTTTGTTTTAGATTACCAGTGACTCTAAGCACATCCTTTTACAGTCCATTATGTAGCTCAGCCTGTCTTCCAACTTGTGGCAATCTTCCTGCCTCCCGACTCCTAAGTGCTGGGGCTACAAGTACATACTACTACATCCAGTTACTGTCCATGTTTTTAAAAGAAAAATCTTTATTATTTTAATGACACATATATTGTATCATATAATCATACACATAGTCAAGAATCACCAGCACAAAGCCCTGAAACTGCAGAAAGAAGGTACTGTACCCATAAAATGGCCAGTGATATTTGCTTTCTCAGCATGGAAGGTACAAGTTGTTAGTTGGCAAGCCTATGTGATCAATCATTTCTGAAAGCCAGAAAACATATCTCAAACATACGAGAAAAAACGGTAAGAAAACTGATTGAGCTCTATGTCTGCCAGCACCAACCATCAATTTGCCATACATACTCCATCCCTGGAAGCTGTGTTTTGTTTTTTTTTTTAAATCCTCAGTGTCAAGAAGTATTCAAATATCAAAATAAACCACCGAGCATCAAATTAACACTGGAAAGAAATAAGGTGTTGTGCATACCTACACACGTATGTGTTCCCTAATTCTTAATTAGGACCTTTTATATTGCAGAGAACTCAGTTCATAAAATCATGACTCAAAATGATATTTTATATTCAAAGTTCCAAAATCATAGAAGAAAATCTTTAAACTCTCAAAGAAAAGACAAAAACTAACAGAAGACAATTACTTCTTTCGTGGTGCTAAATATAAACTATCTGAGATAAGGAAATCCATGAGCAAGAATGTACATAGAGAGCAAAAGATACTGGGTTGTTTTTGCTTTTTGTTTTTGAGACAGGGTCTCACTATGTAGCCCTAGATGGCCTGGAACTATATGGACTATGTAGAAACCTTGAACTCACACAGGTCTACTTGCCTCTGCCTTCCCAGTGCTGGGATTAAAGGCAAGCACCACTATGCCCAGCTAGATGCTGAGTTGCAACAGCTATACCCACATACCCACATTAAGAGTAACACACAAAGTTAAACAAGGATATACAAAGGATGCACTGCCAGCATCCTAGAAGCTTACTTTCCTTTTATGGATACACTAGCAAAAGATTTGCTACAGAAGTCTGAATATATTATTGATTCAAAAGGCAGGATAGTCCAGTTTTAAATGTCAAAGACTACTAATTATTTAATAAGATACCCAGATATTTTTGTCTGGTTGTCTTCATCCATATGAAAAGTAACATGTTAAGACACAGGACACTAAAGCAGAAAGAAATCTTTCAGCAGAATACTCAGTTTGACAAGAATCTAAAATCAAAGTTCACCAGGCATGGTGGCACCTTGCCTGCAACCTCAAGGAAAGTGGAAGCATGAGGATCAGGAATTCAAAGTCACCCTCCACTACTCAGACAGTTGGTGGCAGATCTGGGCATGTACATTAGACTTTTGTCTCAAAAGAAGAAATAAAAGAATTAAATTTCACAGGTTAGCACTCAAATAACCACAACTGAAACCTAACCAGGTAGTGAATTGTTTTATTAGCCTGCTCTCTAAATTCATTCCCAAGATGATTTCTAAAACTGACATATTAGAACTGCTACTGAGTCCAAAACATGAAAGTAAAGATTGCAAAGCAATTCCTTAAGGAAGAAAGATTTCTAAAGATGGAAAATAAATACTCAAACAGTTGTGGTGTATGTGATATAGTAGCTGGAAATAAAACCAACACAAGAAGATCAAACAGAACAAAGGTACAAAAAACTCCACACAAAACATTAAGCGCAAATAATTGGGCTGAGCCCTAGAATGCTGTGAACTATCAGCAAGAGATAGACTACCCTAGGATACAAGAAGCTTCATATAGACATTTCTTTTACTGCCTTAAAAAAGGGGGGGGGCAAGACTGAAAACATTAGCATTCTGTAGGCAAAGGCATGCTTGTTCATTCCCAGCTGCCTAGACCCAAAATAATCACACAGAAATTACACTACTTAAAACACTGCTTGGCCAATAGCTTAAGCATATTGCTAGCTAGCTTTTATACCTTAAATTAACCCATTGCTATTACTTCATATTTTACCACAAGGTTCAGGCACACCTGTCTCCTCTGGGCAGTTACATGGCTTCTCCCTGACTCCGCCTACTCTCTCTCTACATCTCTGTTCCAACTTCCCACCTGGCTTTACTCTGTTAAGGCACTGGCCGAAAGCAGCCTTATTCATCAATCAATAAGAGCAATACATATACAGAAGGATCTCCCACATCATCTCCCCTTTTCTGTCTAAATAAAAAAGAAGATTTTAACTTTAACATAGTAAAATTACATATAACAAAACAGGTATCAAACAAGAATTACAGTTACAATATTTACATCTACTTTATTTCTTATCACAACTAAGGATAACTATAATTATAACTATCTATTCCTCAACTCCATCAAAGACTCCAAAAGGATATATTACCTAAGTAAACAGCAAGTACATTATAAGCAACTACCAAACTCTAGAAATTTCGCTGCCCAGACAGCCACCCAAAGCTCTTCAGTATCACTGGAGCATCCATCTTCAGCCTACAGGCCCATAGTATCTGGAAGACTTTCCCATGAAGAAGGAAATGTCAATGACATTTCTGCCTATATTGGCAGTTTGTCAGTCACTTTCTTCTGTGTCCTGCAGAATGTATTGCACTCTTAGTCCTTCTGTATATGTGTTACTTTTATTGGTTAATAAAGAAGCTGCTTTCGGCCAGTGGCTGGCTTTACTCTGTTTATCAGAACAGAGATATAGAGAGAATAGGCAGAGTCAGTAGAAGCCATGTAGCCCTATTGGAGACAGACACTGGACAGAACTTTACCCGGTAAGCCACAGCCATGTGGCATTACACAGATTAATAAAAATGGGTTAATTTAAGATTTAAGAGGTAGCTAGAAATACACTTAAGCTATTGGCCAAACAGTATTGCAAATATTAAAGTTTCTGTGTGGTTATTTCGGTTCTGGACAGCAGGGAATGAATGAGCGGCATCCAACAACAGCATTCCTAGGCATCAAACATTATCCAAAAGTTTTAGAAACTGATCCTTCTGGTCTAGTGCTCTAGCAAAACAGAAATCTCTACCACCTTTGTACAGAAAAGATTAGCAGCAGCATGTCTCCTCAAGTTAGCTTCTGCACAATGTCTTCCACCGGACAAAAGAACTTTAAACTGCCTAAGAACTGGTGCAATTTAAAAACATAATTTTTCTGCTTTTTATTTTTTACAATTAGTTGAGGGCTGGACAGATAGTTCAGTAGTTAAGAGCACTTGCTCTTTCAGGACCCAGGTTCAGTTCCCTGCATCCACTTTGTAGCACAGTCATCCATCTGTAACCCCAATGCCATCTTCTGGCCTCTGTGAGCACAGGTACACAAATGGTGCGCATATATACATACAAGAGAAACACTTATAAATGGTTTCTTTTCAATTTTTAAGTAAAAGTGTATTCATTTCCCATTGTAGCGCTAATAAATTACCACGTTATTTTTTGACTTGCAACAATAAAGCTTTTTAGCTTAAAATTGAGAAGACTAGCAGCACTCAAGGTTAGAGGTGGGAGGAGCCAGAATTTAATGCTATCCTAGGTTACATAGCCAGCCTTGACCCTAAAGAGCCAATGTACTGGAGCAGGGTGGTAGTGGTACACATCTTTAATCCCAGCACTTGTGAAGTAGAAGCAGGCAGGTCTCTGAGTTGAAGGCCAGTCTAGTTCACAGAGCGAGTGCCAGGACAGGTTCTAAAACTATACTCAGAAACCCTCTCTCCGAGAGAGAGAGAGAGAGAGAGAGAGAGAGAGAGAGAGAGAGAGAGAGAGAGAGAGAGAGAGAGAGAAAGTGTCAATGTACCAAAAGTATCTTCAATAGTTTAATTTTGTTTTGACATAGTCATTTTCTCGATATAATTAATAACCTTATGCCAACCTAACAGACAATACTGCAATCTCTCAAAAACTAGCCTTTCTTCACTGTAATTTAACCTAATTTTGTTTGCATTGTATACAATATCCTTTTCATTTAACTAGATCTATATTTCAAAACTAAGATTTTTTTTTAATAACAAAGTGACAGTTGCCATGGGCAAGAAGAAAGTCGCCAAGAGATCCAAGATCAAGTCCTTTGTGAAGGTTTATAACTACAACCACCTGATGCTCACAAGGTACTCTGTGGACATCCCCCTGGACAAAACTGTTGTCAACAAGGATGTCTTTAGGGACCCAGCCCTGAAAGGCAAGGCGGGAAGCCAAGGTCAAATTTGAGAAACGATACAAGACAGGGAAGAACAAATGGTTTTCCCAGAAGCTTCGCTTTCAGGTATATTTTTGTTTACATCATTAAAAGTTTAAAAAACAACAACAACAAAGATTTATTACACTGTGTAAGTTTTACTTTCCATAGAAAAAGAAAAATACCACTAATACAAACAATTTTACCAACTGACTTCCTTGGAAAAACAAATCTTCAACAGACAAGTTGCAAATATCCATCCCTCTACAATTAATATCAAAGCAAGTTGTGTTTTATCTATATGTGTTATATGTACGTATATGTACGTATGTGAAGATGGACTTGCATCTGTGTGCATGTGTAGAGCCAGAGACTGGCATCAGGTGTCGTCATTTTCTATCGTACCTTATTTTTTGAGGCCTATTCCGCTATCCTGGCTGGCTAGGAAAGCACCTAGAAGCCTCTTAGCTACACGCCCCAGCTCTGAGATTACAGGAAGGCACTATAGCACCTAGATTTCTTTTTCTTCCATGGGTACTTGAAATCTGAACTCAGTGCCTCATGCTTAGGCAACAAGTACTTTACTCACTAAGCCACCTCCTCAGCCCTACAAACATTTTTTTTTTGATATAAAAAACAAAACCTACACACTTTTTTTTTTTTAGGTGGTCAGGGTATTTGTAAAACAAAATGGACAAAAACATTCTGACAAATATAATATGCTGTTTTACAGAAACAATCTGGTGAGCTAATTTGGGCTCAGTACGCAGGATTTTAGCAAGAGAACAAAAATTCAATTGGCATCAAGATGAAAAATATCTTAATTTAATTTTTCACATAATTAAGTTATAAAAATTGGGGTGATTCTAGATCAAATATAACAATATATTTGCAGCTGACAGAAAAAGCGCAGCTTCATATTTTTCTATATTTAAAAAAACAGCCCAAACATGCACATAATATTGAATACTGAAGATGGACCCTTCTAGGCACTAGGTTATGAACAAAATTCCTGATACCCAAGAAGTTCAAATTTCAAAAAATATATAAATAACAAACGAGATGAAAAAAAATGCATCAAAAAGTGACAAGTGTGGTTTTAAAAAATGGTAGCAGTAGGGACAGGGCAAGGATGAAAGGCAAGGATTTAAATATATCAATCAGGAAGGCCTCCCTGAGGAGGCATCATCTGAGAAAGACTTGAGGGTGGCCTGTTACTAGCTCAGTGGAAAAGCACATAACTAGGAGGCCCAAAACCCTGGGTTTCATTCCCAGCACCAATGAATTAGTAGAGAAAAGATCTGAAGAAGGCAATTTAATAAACTCTGCAACCCAGACAGAGAAAAGGTTGGAGGTTGGTCTATTAATTTAAAAGAAGAAAAGAAAGAAGAATAAAAGTAGCTGCCAGATACGTTGGCACAGACACTCTGAAGGCAGGAATATCCTAAATAAAGTCATCTTTGGGTTACATAGTGAGTTCAAAGACAGTATGAGCAACTTTTTGAGACCTTATCTCAAAAGCAAAAGTAAAAAGAGGATTGGGGATCTAGCTCAAGGGATGAGCACCTGCTTAGCATACACAAAGCCCTGGGTTCAATTCCCTAGTACTAAAGAAAAGAGAAAGAAAGGGAGAAAATGGAGGGAATGAAAGATAAAGAGAAATGGTTGCCAGACTGCTATGAGCCAAGTATGACAGCAGATAAATCCCAGGTTAAATAATGTATTGTTGTTGGTGGCTGGGGTGAAGGTGGGGTGAGAGAGTGCAAAGATGACCTTGCAGGACTTTGAAAAACTTTAGCTCTTACTCTGGAACACATGTGTATATCATAATCAGCCCAGGAATGGTCTGCACGCTATTATCTCAGCACTCCTACTGCTAAGAGCTCAGAAATAGAAATAGGAAGATTAGGAATTCCAGTAAAGCCAAAGCTACATAGTCAGTTGTAAGCCAATCTGAGCTGACTGAGATCTAGTTTCTTTTTTTTTTTTTAAGATTTATTTTACACACACACACACACACACACACACACACACACACACACACACAGTGTTTTGCCTGTATGGTCACCTTCACACCAGATGAGGGTGCCAGATCTCATTACAGGTGGTTGTGAGGTACCATGTGGTGACTGGGAATTGAACTCAGGGCCTCTAAAAGTGCAGCCAGTGCTCTTAATCACTGAGCCATCTCTCCAGCCCCGAGATCTAGTTTCAAAAACGAACAAACAAAAAAGTACTGGAATGGAAGCACACACCTTTGATTCCAGTAATGGAAAGCAGAGAAAGACAGATATCTGTGAGTGAGAGGCCAGCCTTGTCTAAATAGTGAGTTCCAGGATAGCCAAGACTGCATAGAAAGACCTCATCTCAAAAAAAAAAAAAAAAAAAAAAAAGAAGAAGTAGGAAATTTTAAAGGCAGCTGAGACATGGCTCAGGCAGCCACTGGCCACTCAAGCATAAGGCCTGAGTTGAGATGCCCAGCACATGAAAAAGCCCCGTAATTCAAGAACTAGTGGGGTAGACAAGAGGAGCACTAACTAGCCAGTTAGTCTAGCCAGCTGATGAAGAGACGCCATCTCAAAAAACAAAGTGGAAAAGAGATCAAGAAAGATACTTGTCATCAACCTCTGGCCTCCTCAATCACAAACTTGCACACACGCCCATCCACACAACCAGACAAGCAGACATAAGAAACAAAGTAAGACAACATACCTTGGACCAGAGTAAAGAGAAATGACCAGATTCTAAACATTCTAAAGGTGGAATCAACAGGATTTTCAGACAAAGAGAAATTAAGTAAAAGAAGGGCTTGAGTAACAGCTCGGTGATTAAGGGTAGAACAGAAGACCCAAATCCAGCTTCTAGGACACATGCTGGGAAACACACAATTACCTGTAACTCCAGCTCCAGGACAGCTTACACCTCTGGCCTCTGTGAGTATCTGCACTCATATGCAAATACCACACAATACCACACAGAGACACACAATGGAAATGAAAATAAGCCATGCATTGTGGCTCACACCTTTAATCCCAGCACTTGTGAGGTCTAGGCCATCCTGATCTAAACAGTGACTTTGAGGAAAGCCAGAACTCTGTATAAGACCGTCGTGGGGGACAAAATAAAATAAAAATAAATCTTGACTTAAAGTAATGAAGAAATAGGATAGAGAGAATATGGCACAGGAGAATAAAGGGTTAACCAAAGCTTCTGGAACATGAACTGTCATTGATCAAGATGAGAGACTGAGGGCTGGGGATGTAGATCAGTTGAAAGAGTACTTTTCTAGCATGAACAAAGTTCTACATAAACCAGATATGGTGAACACATCTTGGATCCATGAGGGAGAGGCAGAAGGATCAGCACTTCAGTCAGATCCTGTCTCAAAGAAAAAGAGTAAGGAGGATTCCTCACTGGCTTTGCAGTGAGTTTAAAATAGTAAAACACTCTAGGGGAGATTTTAGTAGGTAGATAATATAAGTCTAGGGTTCAAGTACATGTGCTATAAGCACAGATTTAACTTAGGAATGGTATGAAGCTTCGCGTCTTTTGACATGAATCACAAAATCAGAGCACAATTTCACCAGGTAACAGTCTCAACACAGCTCCAGAACAAATCTGTGAACTAATTACGTATTATGCTCTGTGCTCTAAGTACATGCTATCTAGCAAGGAAAACAAGAGAACTCTGCTTTTACCATCCAGGCAGCCCCAGGTAACACTTTTATTGACAGCACATTTGGGCACTGTCACCCCAACATCTTCTCACAACATAACATGACCTATGTAAAATTTACATCCAATATCCACGGAAGCTTGTTTGCTCAACACTGTTGATGCTTTTACAATAAGTCAACTTTCCTCAATTTTACTTTATCAACTTCAAAGCTAGCCTGACTTTGAGAATCTTTTTCAATTTTAAGTGAGAACATCTCATAATTTACATTCAGGATATAATTTTATCCCTGCTTTACACACACACACACACACACACACACACATTTTTGGAGACAGGGTCTCATTGTGTAGTCCTAGATGGTCTGGAGCTCAGAAACCCACCTGCCTCTGGCCTGAGTGCTGGGATGAAAGGTTGGATCACCATGCCTGGCCTAGAAATGATTTTTGATACAAAATATCAATAACTCATAATGTACTCACATCTAAACATGCAGGACAGTGGTGGCACAAGTCTTTAATCCCAGCACTTGGAGAGCAGAGGAAGGAAAATCTCTGAGTTCAAGGCCAGCCTGGACTACAGAGTTAGTTCCAGACAGCAAGGGTTATACAGAGAAACTCTGTCTTAAACAAAACAACCTTTTTCAGTACATGCCACCACCTTTCTATTAGCCTTACTGCTTAGGTGGTTTTGTCTTCTTAATTAATCTAACATAATGTAAACAAGCAGTTTTAAAAAGTAAATGTAGTTGAATGATATTTACACTTCAGGCTATGACTATCCAACAGACACAGGGTCATAACTTTTGACCTTATGGTTAAAAACATTCAGCTAACAGAATAGACAGAATCTACCTTACCAAGAGTCATACACAAAGACCAATACAACTTAACAACAAGGTGGTGCAGGACAATTGTCTATATTCTGTCAATTATATTTTAAATAAACGCAGATTGGCCAGTAGCCAGACAGGAAGTAGAGGCAGGTTGGTGAGAACAGGAGAATTCTGGGAAGGAGGAAGCCCATTCCTCCACAGTCCTGTCCAGACACCAAAGAAAGAAGATGTGACCTGCCCTGCTGAAAAAGGTACCAAGCCATGTGGCTAACATAGCTAAGAATAATAGGTTAATATAAGTTCTAAGAGTTAATAAGAAGCCTGAGTTAATGGGCCAAATCAGTTTATAACTTATGGAGACCTCTGTGTGATTTTCTTTGGGACCTAACGACTGTGGGAACCAGGCAAGACAGAAACCCCAACAAGCACGCCTTCATGTTCCTACAAAGGAACCTGTAAATGAATTAAGATCAGATCATACTGGCCATACAACTTTGCTCTATCATTTAAAAATGAGCTCCTAGCTGTTAAAATGCAGAAATCGGGACAGTTATTCAAAAGAATTAAGAATATGTAAAATAAAATAAATGGTAGTATCAAGCAGAGTGAACAGCTGTAAAGACATGAAATACTAGCAAACATGCTGATTCCTCTACCTTGTGTTTACAGAGAGAAAAAAACAACAACACATTTTTTATCTGGGATCCTCTAACTTAAGAAACTACAAACCCCTGATTCGTAAAAGAATTCTATAACCCCTCAAACGGGTAAAGAAGTTAATTCATTTCCATCTGTAAATTTATATACACTATCTGTACTGTAACCATATGATTAAAATACAGCTAACAACTACCACTGCAAATGTGATTTACAAAGACTATACACTACCACTGCAAATGTGATTTTAAGTATGACAAAGGCATACAAGTAATTAAGACAATCACACTTAACACAAAAGATCATAATTCATTAATATGAATGACACATTCTAAAGTCAATAATATGATGCTAACCCAACTTCCTGAAGTTACATTTTTTTTGTGATATTTTTAACAGAAAGCAGACTGGAGGGATGGGAAGGAGGTGTTAACTTCCTAATGGGTAAAAGGTTCCCTTTAGGTGACAGAAATGTTTTAGGGCAAAGCAAAGATGACTGTATAAGATTATGAATGTATTAAGAGGTACCAAATACATAAATCTAACCCCAAGGGAAAAAAGGTAGTAAAGAACCCCCAAGAAAAGGGATGAGACAGTGAAGTCAACAGAACATGGTTCATGGCTCAATGAGTAAAAATTTAGACTAGTTGCTAAGTGCTACTATGACTAAACTTCAGAGGCTAAATTGCTAGAACATACATTTTGACAGTATAAATTAAAAAAAAAACAAAAAAACAAAACAAATCTTCAGATTTCAGAGCTGAAGAGATGGGTTAAGAACACTGGCTGCTCTTCCAGAGGACCCAGATTCAATCCCCAGCACTCACACGGCAACTCACAACTCTCTGTAATTCCAGTCCCAGGGAATTCATTGCCTTTCTGGCCTGCCCAAGGAACTGCACACATGTTGTGCACAGACATAAAAACAGGCAAACCAAACGTGAAATTTTTAAAAAATTTAAAAAAATAAAACTACACGTTTCTTTTGTTTTTAAGATTTTTCTTATTTTTAATTGTGTGTGTGTGTGTGTGTGTGTGTGTGTGTGTGTGTGTGTGTAGCTATTTACACCTAGGTGGAGGTGCCCCTGAAAGTCAGAGGCAGTGGACCACCTGGAGCTAAAGTTAGGGATGGTTGTGAGCCATCTGATATGGGTGCTGGAAACCAAACTCAGGACCTCTGGAAGGGAGAAAACAAATGCTCCAGTACTGAGTCATGTCTCCAGTCCTGAGAAACCTTAGATTTCTTGAGAATCCATTTCTTAGATTTCTACATTTTCCATACTCATGGGACTACTTCCAGAAGGATAAATCACATGGAAAATGCTATTGTTCCACACCAAGTTTAACCTTACAAATTACTTAAACATTTCTAAACAAAAGTAAATGTCAAAGTAAGTAACCCACAGAAATAATTTAAATGAAATCCAAATACCTAATCTATTGGGGGGACGGGGTGTGGGAAAAAAAAACTTTTAAGAATCAAGTAACACTTTCTGATGGGTAGATCTCTGTGAGTTTGAGCCAGTCTAGTCTACATAGTGAGTTTCGGGACAGTCAGGGCTGTGTAGAGACACTGTCTCAAAACAAAACAGAATTAAGTAACACCTTTATGAATATTCCACAAATTATTAATTCATCAAGTTAGTAGTTGGAGAAAAACCTCCTCCCACCTATCTCTGTCCTTTAACATCTCTGAACAAACACCACACCCAATATTATGTGTTTCTTCAGGAAAACACTGAAAACACAATACACATAAAATCATAATCTGAATTATGGAATCAGCTGGCTATGTGAAATCGGTTCCACCAAGCGTGCAAATATTTACTACATGACATTCATGTTAAGTTAACATCAGCATTTTCAAGGTCAATATTATGTTTGTTCAACTTCTTGGAGTCACACATTTTTGTGATATTTTTAACTTCTGACTAAAGGCTCTATCATCACAAGATGCTCACATTGTTTACAAACATCCAGAAACAGCAGCTGGTGTTCCTCTGTCACATCTTGTTACAATAAATAAGAGCAATAATTTTAAACTTCAGGTATATACTTTCTCGCTGATGTGCTAACAATCTTTTTTTACTTAAAAACTTTCTCTGAAGTTGATAGAGGCATATACACAACTGTGCACTTTGGTACAAAGCAGACAAGGTGAAAAAAATACAAACCTTTATATGTGTATACTTGAACTATCACGCCAAATGAGTTAAATGCCAAGTAATACTGACCCTCCTTTATTTTTCAAGCCATTTTTAGTACCTTTTCCTATCTCACTCAACATAATGCAAAAAACAGAAACTTACCCACACAGGCATTGAGGAATAGCCAATCAGTCTTTTTCATCCTATTTTTAATCTGCTTTAGCTTTTTAAAGTCCACTTCAAGTTCCTCCTTGCTACCAACAGCACCAGCCAATTCAATCCTCTGAAAATCCATTTTCACTTCAGAGTCCCGTTTTGTAGTTGGAGGCGATCTTCTTTGGCTATTACCACTACTGCAGCTTCCCCTCCACCGAGCTCTGTCTTGTTCGTTTATTATTGAAGAAGCTTCTTCAGTCTCTGCCAACTCTATTGCTTCAATGTTATTAGGTCTGGGATGATCACAAACAACACATTTTTTAGCCTTAGCCCAGTTTTCATATGTGCAAACAGAACAAGTCCAATGCTGGGTCCTTGTATTCAGTTTATTTCTATCATTATATTCTTCACAGGGATCAACAGAAAAAGCAACTGGTCTTGAACCAGATCCTGAGGATTGAGGAGATTCTGTGGGACTCCTGGTCCTACGTTGGGATAAGCACTGGGTACATCTGATTGCTCTTGGCCAGTTCAAATATGTACACATGTGGCATGACCATTTATTTGCATTTTCCATGCTGTATGAAGACTTAACCCTTGGTCTTGCACTAGAGTCTGGACATATCAAAGGACTACTTCCACCTTCGGTACTGGAAGGATCCCAATCTCTACCAACATCACTTGAACCACTTTTAAATGGATCTTCTGTAATAATTGTTCCACTGGGTCTCTGGGCACGACACATAGTACACTTGATTGCAGACGGCCAATTTTCATACGTACAATATTCACAGGCCCACTTAATCCCATGTTCTGACATTGTGTACTTCTTGAAGTGAGTTATGTCAGGCAGGAAGCTATAAATAATTAGGATACTGTTATTAAAATAATAGTTACATAATTCTACCTCTGAAAATATGCCCCCAAAATAAAAAAAATAACATAGAAAATAATTATTTCTTAAAAGATACATGAAAAATTTCTTATTGTATTAATCTACTTTTGTAGAATTCTTTTTGTAGCTACTTTTGTAGTTCTCTTTCAGAGAGCTACTGGCGATAAATTCCCAAAAAAGCTCTTGGACTTCATGACTTAATGAAAGTTTATTTTGGACTACTTAAAGTGATAAGAGATGAATACAGACTTGTTCTACAGGGGAAGAAAATAAAAATAGGTAAGTCACTAATAGAAATTATTCAATTTCAGCTCAGCTGCCACCATTAATTTAGAAGTTAAAAAGACCTGTAGGCAAGGGAAAGAACACAAACCAAATAGTACCTTAAACACATAACCACTTTCAAATTACAAACAGTGTGGATCATGCTATTTATAGTATATCTGATCCATTAATTCAGAAGATCAAAGTCCTACCTAATTATCTTTGCTAAGGGAGAAAAATAGCTTGAAAGTGTTAATTATTCACTGCTTTTAATTAGCAGAGAAAGAAAGATGTTGAAGAGCACTGATCACAATTAATAAAATAGAATGATAAACTAGAAATAGTCTATATTCTCAAAATCTAATTACATTTGGAGAAAAAAAAAAGAAAAAAAGAAAAACTCCTTATCTATACTCTCAGGAAATTCAAATGGACAAATGTCTTTAAGAAAAATTATTAGCATAATCATATCAATCTATTTTTGAATGTTCATATTTGATATTTGAAAAAGTATACACTAAAAGTTAATATTAAAAATATACTTGTTATCTAAAAGGTCCTAGAAGCCGGGAGTGCTGACACATCCCTATAATCCTAGCACCTAAAAGGCTGAAGCAGAAGGATCTTGAGATTGAAGATAGCTTGGGCTACACAGTGAGAGACAAGTAAGTCAATAAATATTCCCAGGGCTCTACAGTGGGCTTACTAACACTGCACTATAATGAAGACTTTATTGTTTAATGACAACTAATTCATAAGTGAAACAGTTTGTATGGCAAATTTAATGATATTTTAATGACTTAAATTACAACACTATACAACCTCTCAATTTTTTAATCTGTTCTAAATTTAGTGCCTCCCCCATAACCTATTTTAACCAGGAAAGAAAAAGATTCCTAGGCAGGATGATAGGTATTCTTCCTTCTATCTAAACCTTAGAAAGCCAAATTACTTTATAAGTATATTATTCCGTTCCTGCCTATCAAACCTACAACCCATATTCAGAGTGACCTTTGCTAAGAGGACAACTTCACCATAGAAAGGATGCTATTTAATAGCTAAAATAAAAATCACACTTACTAAGATTTTAGTTTCCATGCTATAACCTCCACCTTGCACATGGTTACAATAAAGATATATCAGACCAAAGACAAGATTCAATCTTCATGCTGGCTCAGACTCTGACTTCCTCAGGAGATACTGCAAAACGTGTAAGTGGTTCTGTCTGACTGTGAATAGCTATTCCTGTAAAGGAGACCAAAACTGAATTTCACTTACAGCCTTCTATATTCAAAAGTATTTTTAGAAAGCCAAAATTTTAATCAATTGTATTTTAATTACACTTACTTATTTTAATAATGGACTACTATATTTAGAATTTTACTTTAACACAGCAATAAAAGCAGCTAATTTATTGGGTTGGTCAGTCAAATTAAAGTTTTCTGCATAATGTGCTGTGTATGGGCACAGGCACATGTGCGCAAGCATGTCTCCTCATTTTTTGGAGCCAGGGTCTCCACATATAGGCCAGTTTAGTCTCAAACTTGCAGTTCTGCCTCAGTTTCCCAAATGCCCATGGTTGTAGGCATGTACCAATACAACCAACAATATTATCATGAGTATGAGCAGTGCTAAGTCAATTCTAATCTGTACTACTGTAAAGGAAAAGGTAAGATGATCCAAAAAAGTAAAAAAGGTAATTACTTATAATTTATTTTGAAATTTTTTTCTCTTGTAATTGCATTTGTTTGGGTTTTTCAACCTTACTTCATAACCAGGTAATTTAAATTATCTTGCTTGGGCATTTTTAAACTGTGTGTGTATGTGTTTGTGTGCACACACACGTATATGTACATGTGGCAGGCAGACAAAAACCTCAGGAATGCCATCCATTTCCTTAAAGGCAGGCTCTCTTACTGGCCTGGAGTTCCCCAACTTGGCTAAAGTGACTGGTCAGCGAGACCCACCTAAGGATCCTCCTCAGTCTCAGTCTCCCCAGCACTACGGTTCCAAAAGCACACCAACATACTGCCTTTTTACCTGGGTGCAGGGACCAAACTCAGGTTCTTGAGCTTGTAAAGCAAATGCTTTACCAACTGAGGCATCCTCCCAGCCCCTTGCTTAGATTTTTAAATTTTTATACACACTGACTGTACACAATCTATCAGCAATCTGAAAGTATGTTCAATGGCAGGGAACTATAATCATACAAAGATACACAAGGTGGACAACAGAAACTTAGTGGCAGTATTCATATTCATTAGGCATTTCCTTCTTTTATTTTTCAGAAGTGAAATGTAAATAAATTACTTATTCACGCCAAATTGGAAATTATAGTAAGCATGCAGAAAGTTACCATAAAAGAACACGTCATAATAAACATATACTAAAGCAATTATGGTATTTCATTTAAAATGTTTATATTCAAAATCCGTGCTTGCTTTAATGTATGTGCTTATACTACATGTTCAACTAACAACCAGTTATCTTACTTTAACTAATCTCCATGGAATGAAGGCACTGTTATACTTAAACTTTCAAGGCTGACAAAAACAAAAACTGTCACTGACACAATATTGGAGCAATATTGGCTCAGCAGGTAAAGATGCCTGCTGCCAATCTTGACAACCTAAGCTTATTCCTGGGATTCACATGGTAGATGGTAAGAACTCCTACAAGGGGCTGGAGAGATGGCTCAGCAGTTAAGAGCATTGCCTGCTCTTCCAAAGGTCATGAGTTCAATTCCCAGCAACCACATGGTGGCTCACAACCATCTGTAATGAGGTCTGGTGCCCTCTTCTGGCCTTAAGGCATACACACAGAAAGAATATTGTATACATAATAAATAAATAAATAAATATTTAAAAAAAAAGAACTCCTACAAGCTGTCCTCTGCCCACCGCCCTCCCATGCTAGCCAAAGTATACAACTCACAAAGGCACATAAAATGAAATTTTTAATGTAATAAAATTCAAAAATAGTAATAATCACATCAAGACTAGCCTGGAAGCAGAGTTCAGTGGAGGGCATATCACCCATACGCAAGGTCCCAAGTTAAATGTCAGCACTATATAATTATCATCATGACTATTCATCATAAATGCTATTATAAATGAAGAACAAACAGCAATTTAATATCCCTGTCCATTCTGGAAATACAGGTAACTGTGCAAATTCCAAACTGAAATTCAAGGAAGACAAGAGACGTACACTATGCTACTTTTTATAGAAATACACACTCCAGGGAATTGAATTAACAGAAAGTATCCTTTTTCTTCCAGATTTGTCACATGAGATATATAAAATTATTTTCAAGGCAAATAGTCCTAAGAGGGTTTTTTGTAAAACAGTTTTCTTTTTTAATTTGTGTATCTGTGTGTCTGTGTGGGTGTGTGTGCACATAGGTGCAGGTGCCTGCAGAAGCCAGAAGAGGAATTACAGGGTGGTTGAAAGTTGGAAACCAAATTCAAGTACTCTACAAAACAGTACATGCTCTAAACCACTAAACTATCTTCCAGCCCCCTAGTTCTTAAGAGTTAATGCTGTATTTTGAAAAAGGACTGTAATTAAATATCATGGTAATGTATTATAGCGAAGTCATTTAACTTAGTAAATCTAATTCTGCATGCAATCTAGGTTTTCAAATTCTATTCAAGGACTCATTTCAATAAACTGGTACAATAAAATCTGCATAACAGGATTTTTAAAGATTTTTTTAGCTCTTGGATTCTTTTCTCCACAGAACTGTATGTGTTGCACTTGAACCAAGTAACATTTGTCTGAAGAGTCACAATTATGCCCATTTCTTCTTAAGAAGTCTTTACTGGGACTAGAGAGAGCGTTCATTGGCTAAGAGTCATTGGTGCTTTTGCAGAAGACTCAGGTTCAGTTCCCAGCATCTACATGGTGTCTCACAACCATCATAAACCAAGTTTCAGGGGATCCAACGCCTTCTGACCTCCACAGGCACCAGGCAAACATGTGGCACACATATGTACATACAGGCAAAACACACCTAAAATAATTTAAAATTATATTATTCTGCTTAATGAATAAGTATTATTTATGAAGCATCACTAAGCACTTAAGAAACAAAGCCACATCTAATTTATGCCTCAAAACGAAAGGTACTATACTATAAATTTCAACCCTCTATTAATATACTACAAATCTCAACCCTCTACTAAAAGCCTTATACAATGGGATGGTGGTGTAGTTTAGTGCTGAAGTGCTGGCCTGGCATGCCCAAAAACTCCAGATTTGGTCACCTGCACCACTGTAAAGAAAAAAAAAAGGAAAAAACTTGTGAATAACCCTCATCAGGCACAAACTCTTTAAGAATATAAGCTCAGTTGCCAGTAGTTTCAAATGATAAACTATTCAAAAGGATTAATGACATCAGTCTTAAAGTATTTTCTAATTTTCTTAACATAAACTATACATATGTAGTTATTAATATGAATCTGTGGAGATTTATAAATGCTCACAGGGCATCTTAAAGGACTATAGAAAATGGAAGACGGCACTCCATACACATTTTCAAGTTCTCTTTAAAATATTACAAAGTAATTCTAAATTACAAAATTTATTTAAATTTAAAAAATTAAAAACAAAAATTAAAACAAAAATTAAAAACATTGCTTGAGCCAGGCAGTGGTGGCACTCACCTTTAACCCTAGCACTTGAGAGGCAGAGGCAGGTGAATCTCTGAGTTTGAGTCCAGCCTGGTCTACAGAGTGAGTGCCAGGACAGCCAGACCTACACAGAAAAACTCTTGTCCTGAAATGAATGAATGAATAAATGAACAACAAAGGGGAAAAAAAGCACTGCTTGACTCCCACTCAATTTCTCTTTTCTCATCTTCCTAAATTACTATCTTCCTCTCAATCATCAGGAAAAACAGTGGTGCTACAGCAGGATCCTGATGACATGGAGAACCCACTAGCTTACAAATCTAATCCCATTCCAAGACTCAGATAACTTATCAAATCCCCATTAAACCTCTTCCCTTCTTCTCATAAAGCAATCCTACCGTGCCTTTTCCAGTTTCTACAAATGATACCATTCATTATCCCTGAGCCCAGCTGAGAATCTCAGAATTACCTCAAATTCTGCCTTCTACCCAATTTTTTTCCAATGGTTTCCATCTGATCAGTTATTTGCTTCCATCCCATGGGCATCAATCCTTCCTAGGTTCAGGTCAGAACTACCGTAACAGCCTCCTAAGCATCTCTGTTTTCTAAATACATCCACCTGACTGTTATAATAGCAATCCTCTTTTCTGAAGCTTTCTCTAATATAAGCTCTCAGTTCCCTCCTGTAACACACACAAGTCCACTCACTCACTCACTTTCAAATACACTATATGTATCCTCAACTTAAAGACACGTTATCACTCCCAAAGATATACACATGAGTCATTGCCTTAGATATGCTCATCCTTAAAACTCAGTTACCTCTGAGCATAGGAAGCTCTCAGATGACTCCAAGGACATTTCAAGCAATCATGCTTTGACTGATATTTGGTCTTACTGTATTTCCTTAGGATTAATTTTAATTAAGTTTTTCTTACATCATTCACTCCCACCAATTTTCAATCAGGGCAGCAAACGTTTCAAAAACCCCATCTTAGGGATTTTAGAGACAAAGTCTACAGACCAGTACACTATGTTTTATAAGACCAACAAAATACAGATAACATCACAGTCAGTGACCTGGAAAAAAGCCGAACAAGATAGTCCATGTATATAATCACAGCAGTTGGACTCAAAAGATACAATAATAGCAAGCACAAGACCAACCTGAGCCACAGTCAAATTGTGTCTCAAAATCCCAACTACTGGGGACATAGCTGAGTAACAGAACATATACCTGACATGTTCCAAGGCCAAGTTTAATTTCCAGCATCCAGCACTATTAGGAGGAGAAAGTTCCAAGCCACAGGCACTGGGAGCCCACAGCCGGTAGTAGAACCAGAGAAACCCAGAAGGAACTCAACAGAATACAACGAAAGACAACACTTTACCTAGAAAAGGTAAAATATGCAATGCCAAAGTTTAAAAAACAAAACCAAAAAAAAAGAACCGAGGTTGACATTCATATCAAGAGATTTCAAAGTTCAAATCAAGCTGATTTAATCAAAGCAAATGAAGTACCACCTTTCTACCTGAGGTTTTAGGCTGGGGTTCATATTTGATACATCTGAGATATATTTCTAGCTAGCTAGCCAGATTATAAACTGACAAAAGCTAGCTGTACCTATTTCCCCCTTATCTTCCCACAAAAGTTATGTATGTACCATAAAATATCTAAAGTGTTTCACTGAAAATCATGGTCTTTTCTATGTCATCCTCCCATTCTATCTCCCATCAAAATATAAACAATGGGCTGGAGAAATGGCTCAGCAATCAAGAGCAGTGCTGTTCTTCTAGAGGACCTGGGTTTCATTCCCAACACTCCATGGTGATTCACAACCATCTGTTACTCCAGTTTCAGGAGATTCAAATTCCCCTTCCGGACTCCTCAAGCACAATGCACACAAGTGGTGAACAGATATACGAAATACATGCAGGCAAAACTTTATTTATACACATAAAATAACAACTTCTAATTTATAAAAATATAAATATTAACCAGGTGTGCAGACATATGCCTAAAATCCCAGTTCTAGGAAAAGTACAAGCAGGAGGATGTCAACTTTTAGACCAGCTTGGGCTACAGAGACAGTGCCTCAAAAAAAAAAAAAAAACTATATATGCATAAAATGTAATTTATAATAGAAACAAAATTTCCATAATAAAATTATAAAACATTTTGACCCTACTTTGATATATGGAATATGAATAACTTATGGGAAAAATAAAACAATCATAAAATTTGTCAAATAGCTTAGTCTGAAGCCTTCTGGCCCTGTGACCCACAACTAAGCACACTGTTCTCACTAGACTACAAGACATGCCTTTGGCTTTCTGTATTTCTCATTAGCTATTCTCCCTCAATCTTTGACTTCTTTTTACTTCTGATTTCAGAGTTTCACTAAGAAAGAGTTCCTTGACACGGCTCTAACCACCAACTCACTCCCTTGGGAATTTCAATCAATCTGTGGGTTGTTTTATTTTTTTTACATTTTTACATTTATTATTTATTGTTTGTTTATATGTAGTACACATGTAGGTCAGAGAACAACTTTCAGGAATCAGTTCTCTTTCCCCTATGGGTGTTACAAATATCAAATTCAGGTCATCAGCTTTGGCAGCTAATGCCTATACCTGAGCCATCTCACTGGCCCCAATCTGTGGGTTTTAAAAACTACCTATATCTGATGATTCCCAAATTCTATTTCCAGTCTGACATTCTAAACTTCAGATTAATGAATCCAGCTACCTACAGAACATCTATTCAACTATTTAGCATACACTGCAAACTTATCATATCCAAAACTGAATTTCATGAAAATCAGAATTTCATGTTTTTAAGCCCCAGTTTAACTATCAACAGTTTAAAGGGACTAGACTACTAAGAATAAACTGTTCATTAAATACTTACTTCATCCCTTGATACCTGAAAGTATGTCATTCTACACCAGACTTCTGTATTAAAAACCTGAACTGCTATGGCAACCCATGAGCTGATTATTTGGGTAACGCTACATAATTGGTACAAGTACAATTTTTTTTTACTATTCACAATTTTTAGTAGTGGTTCTGAAGAATAAAATCCAGGGTTTTTCATGTGTTGACAAGTACTCTAGGCTATATATAATCCCAGTATCTTCTAAAAATACTTCATACATATAAAAACAATATATAATCAGTAGATCTCAGAAAGAGCTGCCCTTCCTCAATAAGTCGTTGTTACCTAGGGCAGAGTCACCTGTTAGACTAAATAAACGTGCTAAAAGTCCTCTCAAGAGTGTGAAAAGTAGTATAAAATAAATCCATGTTGAGTGTAACAGCTCACAGGTCAGGTGTGGTGGTGCATACTTTCGAATCTCTCTGAGTTCGAGATCAGCCTAGTCTACAGAGCGAGTTCCAGGACAACTAGGGCTGTTACACAGAGAAACCCTATCTCAGAAAAGTAAACACAAAACAAAAAAACAGCTATCAGACTGACACTGGTCATACCAACACTATGCCAGTACTTAACTGAGGCAATTACCCCAACTACAACTAGAATATCTATCCTCACTCCAGAAAACCTTTTTATTTTAAATATTTTATTTCTGTGAGTGTACTTGTTGAGTGCCGGTGCCCTTGGGAGCCAGACGTGTCCCCTGAAACTGGAATTACAGGCAGTTGTAAGCCACCTATTGTGGGTGCTAGGAATACAACTCCTGTCCTCTTGCAGGAGCAGTACATGGTCTTAACCACTGAGCCATATCTCCAGCCCCATTAAAATTTACCATTTCAATCTGATAATGCATTAACGAGGGACTGGAGAGATGGCTACACTGGCTGCTCTTTCAGAGGACCCAGGCTCAATTCCTAGTATTCACATGGCAGCTCACAACTGTCTATAACTACAGTTCCAGAGAATCTGGCACCCTCACACAGACATACATGCAGGCAAAACATCAATGCACATAAAAATAAATAATCTTTAAAAAAAAAAAGAAAAGAAAGAATGCATTAACTAGGGGAGGAAACAATCATTATGACATGCTCCCTCTCTTAATTAAATAGGAGTTAGCATCCACTGATGAGAATAAAAAAAGACCTAGAAGACACAGCTATTTACAATTGTATCCAATCTAGCTTATAACAACAGTGATGTTTCTTTTCATCCATTTCCTAGCCATTTCAGAAATTCTCTTTACATACCAACTTTGTCTCTTTAAATACAAAATCAACTTTCTCTAAGCATTTCAATTGTAGATAGTGTAAGAAAGAAGTTAAGGAATACTACATATACACATACCTCAGCTATAGTAAAATCAATTTTACCATAACTAGAGTCATGCATCCCAAATTACAATCTCAAACAAAATTAATTTATAACTCAGAAATAGTGGACAGATATAACTAGATAAAAACATTCTCCTTGTACTAAAGGAAACTATAGAAATGAAAAATTAGAGGTTTCTTAGACGTGTATGGGAATGGACAATTAACCTTTGGAGTACACTGCCAATTCAGCATTTAAAAATAAAAAGAGGATATACACGCCTTTGATCCCAGCATTCTGGAGGCAGAGGCAGGTGGATCACTGTGAGTTCAAGTCTAGCCTGGTCGACAGACTGAATTCCATAACTACTGAGAGAAACTCTGTCTCTAAAACAAAAATAAATAAGTAAAAATAAAAGCAGGATGGTAGTTAATTCAGTCTAGCATTCCTGAAATCCTGGCTCCCATCCCAAGAATCATAAAATAATGAGACTTTTCTAAGAACTATGAACAGGCTTAACATGTTCAAAACTTCTTTCATTATTCTATTCTCTGTTGAGACTGTAAACAGATTACTTCCAAATTACAAAGCACCCAGAAGAAGGCCACTGAAAAGTATATCTAGCTCACTAAATAGCATTTTTATCAGACGCTAAAGGGACTATCTGTTTTGATAGGGGAAGGAGGTAGAAACCTGGAACTTTCACATAAAAGTATATGAAACAAGGCTGTGAAAAGGTGGCAGAAACAAACATCTGAAATACTCCAAGGCAATGCCAACTCAGATTTACCATCTGGTTCAAAAATACCAATCTCTCAAACCAATTCAACTTCTGTTATTCATTTGAAACATAAAAGTAACAATTGGGATTGGTATATAAAATAAAATTGTCTTAAAAATAAAAAATAAAAATAAATAAAATAAAAAATAAAATGTGGTGTAGTAGCACACATTTTTACACCCAACACTCAGGCAGAAGCTGGCAAACCTTCGTGAGTTCAAGGCCGGTATGGTGTACATAGTAAGCTAAGTGCCAACCAGGGGTTATATAATGAGACTGTATCTCAAAAAGAAAAAAAAATTACTTTAAATTTGTTGTTTAATAACGTACTCTAAAGCCGGGCAGCAGTGACACATGCCTTTATATCCCAGTGCTCAGGAGACAGAGGTAGGTGGATCACTGTGAGTTGGAGGTCAGCATGATCTACAGAATGAGTTCCGGGACAGCCAGGACTGTTAAACAGAGAAACCCTGTCTTTTAAAAAAAAAAAAAAAAAAAAAGATTTCTATAGTATGATAAGTAGTAAGAACAGAATGAAGTTTGTTTTTTTTTTTCTTTCACTGTAAAGACAACAAAGGGCATCATGCAGAAAAGTGCAAAAGAAAAAAGAAAAAAAAGAAACAGATTGAAGCACTGTTTGTTCCAATCGTTAGAAGCGGGTAAATAGCTAGGCCAACTTTGTCTATTTCACAATTCTGCCAAAGTTAGCCCTGTTTAACAAGTAAACAGTAATAGCTAACAACCCTTACTAAGCATTTTATGAAACATTTTACATATATTATTAACCAATCACTCCTCAGAACTATTATTGTGTCCAATTTTAAAAACTGAAGACATGGCACATTAACTACTTTAAAAAAAAAAATCATGCCAGGCGATGGTGGCACATGCCTTTTAATCTCAACACGCAGGAGGCAGAAGTAGGTGGATCTCCAGTCTGGCCTACAGAGTCAGTTCCAAGACAGCCACGGCTGTCACACAGAGAAACCCTGTCTCAAAAAACAAAAAAAATAAATAAAATAATAATAACAATAATAATAATTAATCACAAACTGATAAGTGGTAGAGGCAGATTTTGAATCCAGGCCTTCTGTATCCAAGCATACACACTCAGTTGCATGTTCCTACTATCCGAAACTTGTGCATTATTAACTTGCCTGAGTTTCTTGTGGAGACTATCAACAGCAATACCTAAAAAAACATTGTGAAAAACAAAAACTTGTTGACACATTTTATTCACAGTATTTCCTTTTTAGATTGAGAACTATGAAAAAGATGTCTAAAAAGTTGAACAAGTAAGCAAAACCTAAAATTTATTTTAAAAAAAATACACTAAATTTAGCACCTAGAAGTGGGGGTTGGGACACACTACAGGCAGTTTGACTTTAGATTAATAATCTATTAACAGTCCAGACTGGAGAAGAAAAAAAAGAAAGAAAGAAAAGACTAAAACTCAGGAGACTAAGGCAGGCAGATCTCTGTGAGTTCCAGGACAGCCAGAACTACATAGCAAGACCCTGCGCCTGTCTCAAAAAACAACAAAAACAAACATGCTATATTAATAAAAATTTTAAAAGCCTGTTTTCATTCAGTCAAGTGAAAAAAAGTCTAACTAAATGACATATATAGACATTACAGAACTAGAGACGACCACACTTTAAAAGAAAAGCAATGACTGCCTATGTGATTAGTAAGCATATCCAACATATTTGTTGGAGTCCAAATCCTCTTACTTGGTAGCTAAATAATGTGCTCTCCAGCATGGTAATACACTAATTAGCAAAGCCTCTGCTCTTCTGGATAAAACTCACTTTATAAAACTAATAAATTTTGCAAAGACCTATTTCCAAAGATAATGAAAAAACTAAATTTTCCCTGTTTCCACTGTAATACACCGAGTTAACACTCAAATTTTAAAACTCAACTAGCTGGGCAATGGTAGCACACACCTTTAACCCTGCACTTGCGAGGCAGAGGTAGATGGATCTCTGTGAGTTCAAAGCTAGCCTAAGCCTAATTTACAGAGTAACTTCCAGGACAGTCAAGGATACACAAAAAGACCCTGTTTCAAAAAACAAAAAGCAGGGGCTGGAAAGATGGCTCAGTGGTTAAGAGCACTGCCTGCTCTTCCAAAGATCCTTCCGAAGATGCAGACACAGAGGCACAAGCCTGCTGTCACTAGGATAGTTCCAGTGGAAGAAGGAAATCAGCACTGAAATATTTACAGTATATATCTTCAAATAATCCCCAAGGATGAGGTAGAAAAACTAGAAACGAAGCAATGTAGGCCATGAGATTATGAACACATGAGAAGTCATTGTTCTGGTCTCTATCTGTATGTTTGAAAATTTGCATAAGTTTTTAAAGACTGTAGGTGTAGTTCAGTGATAGACCACACTTACCTAGCATGTACCAGTCCCTAGATCCCCAGCATAAGGAGCTGGATGGTTAATAGATCAATAAGCTAGTCTAGGGTGAGAATTAAAGGGAGGAGGGAGGGAGGGAGGGAGGGAGGGAGGGAGGGAGGGAGAGAGAGAAGGAAGGAAGGAAGGAAGGAAGGAAGGAAGGAAGGAAGGAAGGAAGGAAGGAAGGAAATAAATGTATAAATATTTTGGAGATTATTAATACAATCCTACTGAAAATCATGGCCCAGGGACTTACACTGATCTATAAACTGTTTACGGGATTGTAAACAAATTCAAAGTAAATGTTTAAAAAACTGTTCTAGCTGGGGCTGGAGAGATGGCTCAGTGGTTAAGAGCATTGCCTGCTCTTCCAAAGGTCCTGAGTTCAATTCCCAGCAACCACATGGTGGCTCACAACCATCTGTAATGAGGCCTGGTGCCCTCTTTAGGCATGCATGTAGACAGAATACTGTATACATAATAAATAAATAAATAAATATTTAAAAAAACTGTTCTAGCAATTGTACAGGTAATTTTTAGGTGTTGACTATAGTGACAAATATTCAGTTTGGGTTTAGAAATTAATATTAAATTATGTTTAAAGCTTAATATAGTTGAGAGTAGTAGCATATGCCTAACAAAGCTCAGAAAGCTAAGATAGGGAGATCACTACCCACAAGTTCTAGTCAGCCTGCAAAGTACTTACCAAACTAGACTGGAATACACAATGAGATCCTGTCTTCTAAAGAAAAGAAAAAATTTATTCTACAGCTTACAAGTATGGTTTAAAAATGAGAAATAAAAAAAATAAAAAAAAAAAACACAAATCAAAGTTTCTTTCATCCCAAGCTTCCACAGATGAGGATATTTCAAAAAAATGAAGTAGTAAAATGTTGCCTTCTCAACAATTGGGTACTACAGAGCTGGGTATGTAGCTTAATTGATAGAGGGCTCATCTAGCATGAATAGGTCATGGGTTACATCTCCAGCACAGTATAAACTAGGCATATGTCACATTCCTGTAATTCCAGTAATGGGAAGGTAAGAGGCAGGAGATCAGAACACCTACATACCAAGTTTTAGGGCAACCTGGGCTACATGAGAACTGTCTCGAAGAAAGGAAGAGGAAGAGAAGAAAAAGAAGAAAAAAGGTTCATGAATACAGAAGCACAAATCTACAAAATACACTGAGCCAGGCATAGTGTACACAACTTTAAACTCAGCAGTCAGGAGGTAGAGGCAGACAGACTTCTTTGAGTTCAAGGCTAGCCTGGTCTACACAGCAAGTTCTGGGCTTGCCGTGAAACACTAAGACCCTCTCAAACAAAAACAAAAACAAAAATACAAACAGGTGGGCCTGTTGTTGTACGGCTTTACTTCCAGCACTTAGGAGGCAAAGGCCTGTGGGTCTCTGAATTTAAGGTCAGCCTGGTCTACAGAGTGAGCTCCAGGACAGCCAGGGCTACAGAGAGAAACCCTATCTTAAAAAACCAAAATAATTAATAAATAAATAAATAGAAAGAATTAAAAATACAAGTGAGATAAATAATTGAACCAATAACCTGGTTCAAAGAATTAAGGTAACCTCATCAACTCAATAGGCTACTTGGATTTGTAAAAGGAACTTTCATAGACGAATACCAGTAATGAGACTGAAACCTAGACAAGCTAGCATTCCTACTATAATTAAGTTGAATCCCTTACTTCATATCATTTATAAACTTTTTTTCTTTTTTGACACAAGGTTTTTCTATGTTGCCCTGCTGTCCTCAAACTCACTCTGCAGACTAGACAGGCCTCAAACTCACAGAGATCCACTTGCCTTTGCCTCCCAAGTACTAAGATTAAAGTTATGAGCCCACCACCACCTGGCTGACCATAAACAAAAATTTAAGAGCTAAACTATAGGGCTGGAGAGATGGCTTAGAGATTAAAAACACTGGCCGCTCTTCCGGGGTCCTGAGTTCAATTCCCATCAACCTCAGTGGTTTACAACCACCCATAATGAGATCTGGTGCCCCTTTGTAGCCTGCAGGTATATATGCAGGCAAAACATTAATAAATAAATAATTTTTTTAAAAAAGAGCTAAACTATAAAAATATTAGATGAATCAGAGTAACTTAATTTTTCTGAAATATAGCTATCCATTTCTCCTACTGTATGTTGAAATTTACTGAACTTTAAATCTAATTATTCTCAACTATAAGCTCATTATTTTGAGACAGTATTCTTTAAATGTATGCCAAAATCTCTGTTGTATAGATGAAGGAAAGGGTCCTTATTTAGTGTTACATTAAGCTGTACTAATACACTTGCAGTTGGAATTCAGAAGACAGAATATAATGGCTGTGATTTTGTTGTTGTTTTGCTTTAAATAAACCACTTCTTTGCTTTCTTGTTTAGGACATATAATTAACTTCCTTCTATTTCTCTTTGTATTTAATGAAGCTAAAGCTTATCTATCTTTTTATTATTTTTATAGTGTAAGAAATCAAATCTAGGGTCCTGTACTTGTTAGGTAAGCATTCTAGCTCTGAGCAACATCCTATATTCCCCAGGGTCACTAGCCTTTTGATCAAATACATGTACCAGCATGTGAGGTTAGAAACACAAACTGAGACTACAGATTATTGCTCCTTCCCAAATCATCTGCATAAAAATACAGAATGACTACCCTTTTTGTCACTAGTACCAAATCCAAAGCCAAGTATCTGCCTCACACTCAGTGAAGGAAACCAGAGATTTTCATTTGAATAATATAACATAGTCACTGGAAAAATACCAACACCTTGTACTTGTAAAAGAAAAAAAAAAAGTGTTAACAGATGTAAGCATACCGATCAAAGATTTTTTTTGGTACATGACCATAGTTTCAAATATTTTGTCTAATAAGTCACCAAAAATCCCAGAAACTCCAATAGTAGAAAGCATATAAACTGTATATCCTGGACTACCCTATAACCAGAAATACTTTACCAGACCATATTTTCAGGACCAACTACACTGTCTCCATAGATAAACTCATTTGACCCTTAAAAATACAGACTTAAAAAAAAAGGAGAAAGTTTTACACAAGAAAGGAGCAAATATATCCCTCCAGGTCAAATTCTCAAGGGGGTTCTTTTTGTTGTTATTTTGTTTTTCAAGACAGGGTTTCTTTTTGTAGCCCTGGCTGTCCTGAAACTCACTTTGTAGACTAGGCTGGCCTCTGCCTCTGTGCTGGATAAAAGGCAGGTGCTACCATTGCCAGCATCAAGAGAGTTCTTAGCACTTAAGTTGGCCCACAGTGAGAACCATGAATACAAAAAGGGTGGATTAAATAAAGATCAACAGGAGAGACTTCACAGGAAAAAACAAGTTTGGCTGGACTAAGATTCACATAGAGAAGAAAAAATAAGACTAAAGGATATAACAACACCAGACTACTGAGAAATTTGAACACTGTAAGGAGTTTGAATTTTTTTTTCATGCATTTCTGTAGGTTTATATATTCTGGTAAGAGATGAGTGTGTTTAAATACACACAAAAAAAAATATACCCAAGTGGAACACAGATATTCCAAATAAACCACCACAAACTGGGAGAATAAGTGTTCAAACAAGAGGGTATTTCTCGGGAAGAAGGGAAAGTCATTACAATGCTCAATAAAACCGAACCAGGTTACATAAAAAGTTAGCATCCTAGCAGGGCAGTGGTGGTGCATGCCTTTAATCCCAGCACTCAGGAGGCAGAGGCAGGTGGATCCCTGTGAGTTCGAGGCCAGCCTAGTCTACAGAGCAAGTTCCAGGGCTGCCTATATAGCTACAGAGAAAGCCTGTCTCGAAAAACCAAAAAAAAAAAAAAAAAAAAAAGTTAGCATCCTACTTTTGAAACTACATTTAAAGTTTAAACTTTATAAAATCAATATAAATATAAAATACATGAAATGGCTCTCACTGTATCAATTACACATAAATCACATTACCTTAAATGTTGTACAACTGATTTATTTATTTATTTTTATTTTGGGGTGACAGGTGTTCTCTGTGTAGTCCTGACTGTCTTGGAACTCAATCTGTAGACCAAGCTGGCCCAGAACTCAGATCCACCTGCCTCTGCCTCTTGAGTGCACCACCATGCCCAGCTTAATCCTCAGACTTTAAAAATGATATGCAGTACACTGATTTGGATCAAGGCCATTATCTTAAAATACACTACCAAGAATGAGTTCATCATACTATCCCAAATACATTTCAAGAGTAAATAAAATGGTGTCCCAACGCTCAATAGCATTAATAAATGGTGTTAAAATAGCAACAAGTAAAAATCTCTCAAGGCATTCAAATAACATCCTTTCCAGAAAAAGTAAAATGTCTAATGACAGACGTTTTAACCCCTAACAAACCAATTTAAAAATAGGTACAAAATTAAATGAGACTGTTTTAAGAGCCTCAAAATCGAGAGAGTAGGTTTCTAAATATATTTTACAGTTACTGCGTTTAATTAAAACTAATAACAGGATCCAGCTTTACTTTTCCCAAGTTTAGTTTAGACGGCTTTCTAAGGGCCCCTGTCAAACCAAGAGTCTCCGGTCTCCCCTGGCTTCTCTACGTATACCAAGTGAACCACGATTGAACAACAAAAGAACCATGGATGCTGCAAAAGTTGACAGAAAGTCAACTAAAGGAGAGACCACGGGGCACAGGAGCCATCCATTATATAACACTCTCAAGTATTTGTACATCACGTTTATTAACATCACCACAGGTCAAACGTATGGTGAGAGCAAACACTGGGAGCAATAGGAGGCACTTATAACAGTGAGTCGGGGGTAACCGAAAGGGGAAATCGAGGGCTGAGGTACAAAATTCTAAGCAAGGTGGTTTCAAAACACCAGTGTGTCTCCAAGATAATGGGCGGGTTCAAACTTCCTGCTTAACCTAAACTGCCTGTCCCCGGCGCTTAAAGCAAGCGATACAGTTCTTTTGTCTGTGCAATGACCGGCCAAATCTGAGCAAAACACAAAACAACAACAACAAAAACATAAGGTGGTTGCACTGAGGGATCGTTACCAGGAGCGGTGTTCAGGTGCCCAACGCCACCCGAAGCTTCAACTCTCACCCTGATTTGCTTAAAAATGGCAACAACGGGAGGCCACTGTACGAGGCGGAGAGAAAGCGGACAAGGGACCAAAATACAAGTTTGGAGACCAGCACCAACTTAAAGAGACGAATCCGGGTGTTTACGGCCTACTGAGGAGTGGAACAAGAGACCCACACACTCGGACTCGGGAGGAATCCCAGTTGCCGGAATGCGGCGGGCAGAAGGGCAGCGCCAGCCAGGCAGCCGACCGCGGCCAACTCAGGTCGGTAAACAACCCGGGCGGGCCACTCGCCCTCAGCCTCTGGGGCTGTCCCCGCTCCGGGAAGCCCAAGATGGACGCGCGGCAGCCGGCAGTCCCCGGCCTGCGATGCGCTCTCCCGATGGAGGCTCGGCAGCCTGGGTCCCGCGAGGCCCCGTCAGGCCGCGGCTACCCCGCGAGGGGCCTGTGGCGCGGCGCCCCCCGCCCTTGCCCGGTTACCTGGCGGCCGCGGCTCCTCCTCCCCGTCTGACGCGCGGCGCCCGGCGGCCGCGGCGGCGGCGGCGACTCCCGCACGGCCCGCGGCGACGAGCCGAGCCCGGCCCCTCTCCGCCTCCCTCGGCGCCGCCGCCCACCCCGCTGCTGCCGCCTCCGCCCTCCCGCCTCAGTCAGGACATGTTCTCCGCGGGCCCGCGCGCGGCTCCCAGCGGCCAGAGGGGCGGAGAGGTGACGCGGAGGCGGGGGCCCGCGGCTCGGGGGCAGGGGCGGAGCGGACGGAGGACGGCCTCGGGCGCTGAGGACTTCGAATGGCGGCGGTCAGGACCCTAGAGCTAAATAAACCCCGCGGCGACCGCACAACGTCAGGGACTGAACCTTGCTGCTCGTCGTCCTGTGATTGGTCCCGAGGCCGCCGGAGGCCCAGCCAATAGACAGGAGCTTCTTTCCCGGCTCAGAGGGCGGACCGCGGCCGCTGACGTCGGCAGCGTGCGTCCTGATTGTGAGGCCGCGGCGCGCGCGGGCGCGCGCCGCGTGCTCGGCGGCGGCGAGTGCCCTGGATGCCGGTGCGGGGTGCCTTAGGGAGGCGGGCGGCAGGTGCGCGGGGCCGCCGTGGGCTCGTCTCTGCGGCAGAGTCGTCAGAGTTTTGAGTCAAGCGTGAATCTTGCACCTCAGAAGTGAGCTGCTTGCTACTGGGAGGCTGCTTCGCGCTTTCTTACGCGGTTTAAAACTTTTCTTTTGAGTTTCAGTATTTTGAGACAGGCTCTCATGCTGTAGCTCAGACTGACCTGGAACTCCTAATAATCTAATAATCTTCCTGCCTCAGCCTTCCCGAGTGTACTGGGATGACAAGGTCTGCTTTGCATTTTATTTATTTATTTTTGATACGGGGGTCTCTTTTAGCCCAGTCTGCTTCTAACCCCACTAAATAGCTGAGACTGACCCTGAACTCCTGAACCTGCCTCCGCCTCCCGAGTGCTGGACTTAATAGGTGTGCCACCACCATGCCCGGCTTCATCTAGCATTTTTTTCATACTCAAACTGTTTAAAGTGTAAATTGCTTTAGAAGTAGTGTGTTGACAGCTAAAGAGATGGTTCGGTGGGTAAAAAGTGCCAGGCTCGACGACCTGAGTTCTGTTCCCAGTACCCACAGAGTGGAACAAAAGAACTCCACAATTGTTCTCTGGTCTACACATACGATAAGTTAAATGTGCTTTTTAAAAAAATATTAATAATATAAATAATAATATAGGGGCTGGAGAAATGACCGGCACTTAAGAGCCCTTTCTGCTCTTTCAAAGAACTAGAGTTCAGTTCCCAGCAGCCACTTCAGTGGGCCACAACCACCTGTAACTCCAGCTCGAGGGGCAGCGCTCTCCACTCGCTTGCACACACACACACACACACACACACACACACACACACATAATTAAAAATAAAGACGTTTAAATAGTATATTGAAGGAAAATTACAACATTCTGGGAGGACATTTAGTAGTTGTGTTGGATATATCAGGTACAAGAGGATGACCATGTTACTTGAAGTCTGATGTTTCCAAACTTGGGTGGGAACTCACTTTGTAAAGCTGTCGCTGGTATTCTGAGTTCTTTGCATAAAATGATATAAGATATATGTACAGCTGCACAGTGGCCAGCAAAGAATGTCTTGTATAGCTTCCACTCACCCACATCTTCCACAGCCATTACAGAGCTTCCTTTTCCATCGCTTTCAACAACCCCCATCTTACTCAAGAACTTATCCATAAACTCAGTTTAAATGGAATAGCCTTTTTTTTTATAAAACACCACATTCTGAGGATATAATTAACTCCTTTATAGATAGAGTCACACCACCACGTTCTTATGTAAGAACAATAGTTGAGCTAACACTTTGGAAATAGTTCTTTAAGCACTTGTGAATACTTCCAGCTTCCCCGAATGAAAGCTTCATAGCATTTTACCTACAAATGAGCATCGCTCACATGAGGAGGGGTCTGAGCTGTATGTTATTTTAGTAAGAAAAGCCATATGATTTAGAGGACGTTTTTAAATTCAATCTAGTAAATGTCTAGTAAAAATCTGTGCGCCAAAGAATAAGAACACAAGAAAGACTCAGCCTAGTGGCAAGAAGTATAGCACAGAAAGAGGCTAAGTCAAAAATAAGTACATTGACAAAATGGAATTGCTAAATATATTAAAGTGAAAATTATAATTGAAAGGAAGAACGAAGTCAAAAAAAAACTGCTTTAAAGACAAAAAGACACTCGATAGCAATCTAGTAGTTCTCAGAACTGAGGTGATGGACCAGTATGTAAAGTGCTTAGAGTTCAGGCCCCTGAATCCTCGTAAGAGTCAAAGTGTGTGCCAGAAAGGATACAAAAGGATCCCAGGCCTCCCATGACTAGCCGGTCAAAACTAATTCTAGGCAAGCTCTAGGCCACTAAGAAATCCTGTCTCAAAACACAAAGGTGGATGTTCCTGAAGAATGGCATCTAGGTTGACCTTTGCCCCGAGGCCTGCACATACCCACAAGAACATACACAAAAGGGAATGTGTTAGTTTTCAACCCTGGCAACACCTAATGTGTCCATGGTGCAGCTTTTTAAATGAATGTTGGGCTCCACTTGTTGAGTCCTATTGAGAGGCTCCCTAATAGGAGACTCTAAGCATCGATAGGTCTTAAATATCCTTCAGCTACTCTGAGGTGCGTCCAGGTTTGAAAACTACTCATGGAGTCCTTCCCCCAAAGTCTGCACATGAGACACCATACCTATAGAAACTAAGTGATTCAACATGCTAACAAGCAGAAAAACAAAAAAAGAAAAACAATTTGGAGGCTGTGAGTTGGCGCTGGTGGTAAACCTGATATAAGTCTGATGGCCTGAGTTTGGTCCCTGAGACTCTCACATTATAGAAGAAGAGAACCAACTCCCATGGGTTGTTCTGTTCCACATGTGTGCCAAGACAGGCATTTGTCTTCACATGCACAGTCTCACTCATACATGTAATTTAAAAATTGAAAAAGACTGGTTTGTGCTATTTGGCAAAGATCAAACTGCCATTTTCTTTTTTTTTTTAAAGATTTTATTTATTGCGTATACAATACAGTGTGCTGCCTCCATGTATGACTGCATGCCAGAAGAGGGCACCAGATCTCATTGTAGATGGTTGTTAACCACCATGTGGTTGCTGGGAATTGAACTCAGGACCTCTGGAAGAACAGTCAGCGTCCTTAACCTCTGAGCCATCTCTCCAGCCCCATGCCATTTTCTTAGGTATATTTGTAGTTTGAGAAATAATTTAAAGAATGAAGTAATATATTTCTTAGAACCACCATTGGTAATGAATAGGGTTAATACTGTTTACTGTACCTTTTCTGTCGGTGTTTTCTGAGGTAACTGTAGAAAATACAATCCCCTCATGTTTGGTTTGTTTTTCATTTGAGGATTTCTAAATTCTACTGACAGTAGAAAGCCTAGACTGGAGAGGTGGCTCCAGAGTTAAGAGGACTGGAGTCCAGCTCCCAGCACACATGTTGGTCAGCTCACAGCCACCTGTAACTCCAGCTCTGCCATCTGGGCTCCAGGAGAACCTGCACTCGTGTGTATATGCCCCCACACATACACATATAATTAGAGATAAAGGAATTTTTTTGTTTTGAGACAGGGTCTCGCTGTGTAGCCCTGGCTGAACTAGAATTTGCTATTTAGACCAGGCTGGCCCCTTAACTCACAGGAACCCACTTTGCCTCCCATGTGCTTTTTTAATAGCCACCAAAAGGGTTTTGCATGACAAGATGCCATATGAGAACTACCTTCCTGGAATGTCTGTGATACAAATAAGGGGAAAACTATAGAAACAGGGAGAGAAAAAAAAAACAACTGAGAGACAAGGAGCTAAAACTTGAGTAGCCTTGGGAGTGGAAAGGAAGGACAGAAGTGGAATACAATGAATAATGAGGCTCACTAGAAAAGGTTTTGTTTAAGAATCTTTCTATTTATAGTTTGCCAGTACCTTAAACTGGAGCAACAGAAAGAATCAGAAGTCAGAGAACCACATGACTGTGGTATGAACAATGTCGGGGTTCACAGGAGGAACTAGATGTGGGGAGATGCCCTCCTCAGATCAGCTGTATACAGATCCAGCGCTCAGAAGAATGCGGCAGGGGCTTGTTAGAAGCAAGAAATATACTAGGCTGATCCTGAACACAAACAGCAGAGTTGTCTAGGGAGTCGTTACTGTGAAGTCCCAGGCGAGGGAAGAAAGGACACTCCCAGTCAGAAAGGTGGACGTTGCAGAATGTGCTCCATTCTGGAAGCTGCAGATATGGTGAGCCTCAATACATGGCTCCCAAAACAGGATTAAGTATGCAGATTTTGAAAATTGGAACCATGAAAAGGTCAGTGTACTTGACAAACAGCCTCACTGGCCTTATAGGGAACAGTTCTCAGTAGGATGATGAGAGATGCCAAGTTTCAAAAGCTAAAGCCATGCATGGGTTTACAGACCACCATCCTGAGAGGAAGGCAGAGGACACCCATGGTGAGGGACTAGGCCCGGGGAAAGGTTTTGTTTTCAGCATATCTTTGCACTTTTGCAAACAAAGGAGAGAAGGTGGAGGAGGAGTGTTGGAAGCCGGGAGGGAAGTCAAATTCAGAGCAGTCTTTTGTTGCCTGTTGGCATCTGTAACAAAAGACCCTGCATTTTGGGAAACTAGTACCTTCCTGGATGCCAGCCAGAAACCGGCACAGAAAATAAAGTCTCCTTTGAGCAGACAAAATAAACTTGTGAAACATCAGACAAAATGTAGCTCGCCTGTGGCTGGGGAAATGGCTTGGTGGGGTAATAAAAGCACTTGTCACGCAAGCATGATGATCTGAGTTCAGATCCCCAGAAACTAACTACAGCTGGACGTAGTGTCACATCTGCAATCCCCGTGCGTTCAAGGCAAGATGGGAGGAAGAGACAGACAAGAAACTCCCCAAGAAGCTGATAGGCCAGTTAGCATGGCCACGGCAGAGGCAGACAAAGAGCCCCTCAAAGTGAAAGGTGAGAGCCAACACCTGATGTTTTCGTCTGACCTCCACTTGAGTCATGACCTGTACATTCCTTTCCTCGGGTGACTGTGCACACATTTACGTACATCATGCATACCCCTTCCTACTGGTCCCTGGGACTGCCTCCACCTGTGTTGCGGCAGGTCTCACCTGATGGGCGGGAATTATTAATCAGAGTGTGGTAGGGAGAAGCAGAAGCCCTCGAGGACCGAGAGAAAGAACCCCAAGAAACAGCCATGTAAACTGGTCAAGGTCCAGCCCAGGCATATGGCGTGTATTCTCATGCATAAAGATTGGCCATATGTCTCCCTTGGAGCCCTCCCTTTGCCGCCTCTTTTCTCTTCCTAGCCGGCACTGCCTGGTGGTTTAAAGCACCCAGTCGCAGGGTGTGTAGTTATGTAGAAAGAGGACACAAATTTTTCATGTATAAAACCCCAATCTTGGGGTACTAGGAGGAGCGACCTATTTTTGAACTTATGTCCTCTGTGGCTTATTGAATATATCCAATAAAACAGCCTCCTGGCACACAGCTTTGGTGTGTCTTCCCTGGGTTTTCTATAGCAGTAAGAACAAAGCACCTTGTGCCTAGACTGAGAACACTTCTAATAACTCTCTGGCCAGGTGTCCATAGAAGCTAGCCTCACTGAGCTGTGAGAGAATCTTTGCTATTTTATTGATTCTGCTTAAGTGAGTGCAACTCAATAGATGATCTCTTGTCTACCACTGTTCATGAAAACCTGAGATTGATCGCCAGTACAGCGCGAAGAGGAAGAGGGCAGGAAGAAACAACAGAACATGCCAGGGTCTGAAATACTTTTACCCGTGTTAGCATCTGAACCTAGAGCTGTGAGTGGCACAAGCACAGGCTTTGAGGACAAACAGTCCTGGGTTTGACTTACACTCTTCTGGATCTGTTCCCTGGTCTCTTGAGTCCCAGCTTCTTCCACAGAGAGGCACAAAGTGTGGCCGGCCATAGTGGTGCATGCTTTTAATCCCAGCGCTCGGGAAGCAAGGCAGGTGGATCTTCAGAGTGAATTCCAGGATAGCTACATACAGCCTGTCTGTCTCGAAGAAAGAACGAGTGGGGAGGGGGTGGAGGGGAAGGAAGGAAGGAAACACAAAATACAATTTCCCTGACAGCTGCTGAAGATGTGGTGAGAAACAGAATCTTTGCAGTTCTCACAAGTACTTGCTTAGCACCACTTTGTTTTCTTTGTTCGGTTTAATCAGACAATGGTTACTGGAGAGTGAATCTCTCTATACCAGACACTGTATCAAGAATTGGCAATGTAGGGGCCTGGAGAGGTGGCTCAGTGGTTAAGAGAATTAACTGCTCTTCCAGAGGACCCGGGTTCAATTCTCAGCACCCACATGGTGGCTCAGAACTGTCTGTAACTTCAGTTCTAGGGTCCCTGGCACCCTCACACATGCATACATGCAGACAAAACACCAATGCACTTAAATTTTAAAAAAAAGAATTGGCAATGTAGAGACAACTAAGGCTGTCTCTGTCAGGAAGCTCACAGATAGAGGGTACATTGCCTAACCCAAGGCTCTTCATGCCCTCTAGTGAACCCTGAACTTGGATGGGGAGAAAAAATATCTTGATTACTCAAGATGTAATATTTACATCACTTATCAGCACAATCATCTACCATAATAACATTAGCACCCCTATGACTTTGGCATCTAGAAGCATAGATTCTGTCTGGAATTACCTTATGGTTATGACCATCTCAAAATATGATTTACTTTCAAAGCTGCAAAGTCATGGTAGCCGTATGACCTGCCCCTGGGTCATCATTTAATAATTTATTGAAGCATATGAGTGAATATTACAGGATTCTTAAAACATTTTGGTAACTAATATTTCCATTTAGGCAGTTTCCCTGTAATGTCTCCCCCCCCCCCCTTTGGCAGAGGGACTTTCGAGGCAAGATTCCTCTGTGTAACAGCCCTTGCTGGTCTGGAACTCGCTTTGTTCAAGGCTAGGCTCAAACTCACAGCTATCCGGCGGTCTTTGCTTCCGAAAGTGCTAGGATTAAAGGCGTGCGTCACCACTGTCCAGCATGCCCAGTTGTTTTTAATAAACCTTTTCTCATTTCACTACTGACAGGCTGACATCTCTCATCCCAAGCACATATTCATGCTTACACACATGCACACACATACTAAGAGTACATATGTGTGTATACATATATATGTATTTATACACATAATGTACAAATACCACATTCAGATATGAATGCATACATAAGAATAAAAATATTGAGCCGGGTGTGATAGTTCACACTTTTAATCCCAGCACTCAGGAGGCAGAGGCAGATAAATCTCTGTGAGTTCAAGGCCAGCTTGGTCTACAAAGTAAGCTTCCAGGAGAGCCAGGGCTACACAGAGAAACCCTTTCTCCAAAAACCAAAAAGAGTAAAAGAATTGATTTATAATGTAATCCTTTATCGCATGTCTCATCATGTAACACTTATAGAAATGAAAATATTCTGCCATTTTGCCAAATGATGCAGTGACAAATTAGCTAAAAGTAATTCCAAAGCAGGGCAGTTAGGAAATCTTGGCTATTTTTCATCCCTTTCCTTTTCAATCATTTGAGAAATAATGAAGGCTAAAGCTGTCTCAAAATATTTGGAACAATATATGATGTCATTCCAGTATTTCTTAAGTTAACTAAAATGACTCATGCAAATGATTTCATTTGCTTCAGAAACAGTATGCACATTCCAACAGTGGGCCAAAGAGAAGGGCCTGCCTAGTAGCCTCAGAGTGAATATGGAATCCTGAAAACCAGAATTTTGTGACCTTTGATATGACAGATTTATAATGGCTGTAAATATTTGTTGAATGCACCTTTCTGTCCAGCCCAGCTCACTCAGTTGCTCACATAAATAAAGCATGTCTTGTTCTATCGTGAACTCCAGCCCGCTAGTCTTCACACAACATTTAGAACTTATTGTTGATGAAATAAAAATGCCTTCCCCCTTGTTTAGCTGATTTGATGATTACTGATATTTCCTGGACGTTTAGGATGGTACATACAGGTATTAAAAATAAAATTATTGAATAAGCAAATGAACTTAATTTTTTCCCCTGAAACAAGGTCTAACTGTTGCTTTGACTAGCCTCAATCTGATGTAGTCCAGCTAGCCTCAAACTTCCAATCAATAAAAATTTTTTTAACCTTTTATTTATTTGTGTATTTGTGGATGTATCTGGCATGTGCATATTTGCCTGGTGCATTCGTTTGTGCACACCTGTGCAGAGAGAAGAGAGGAAGACATCGGGTGTAGTCCTCTAAGGGAGGAAAGAAAAGAACCAGCCAATAAAGAGTGCTAGGGGTCGGTTACTTGGAGACTCACATTTAAGCACATCCTTTGAGGACATTATCCCTGTTCTCTCCCAGACACAGCAGGCTGTAGGGACAGCCTTCTGTTGTTTGGCAGATTTTGAGGTCAAATCAAATCTGTACTAGGTAATCAGCTTAGTGGAGAATAAACCAAGAACTCATATGTGCCTGCTGTCAGCAGTCCTGATGCATAGGATTTACTCCATCTCCTTGTATCATCATTGCTGGAAAATATGTGCCTGGTAATGTGTGTGTGTATGTACGCGCGCGCACACAGCAATATATATATATATACAGTAGATAAAACGGAAATGACCACATGAGCAGTCTTTAAAATGATGATGCATTCACTCTAAAAGCCAGTCCTAGGCCTAAATTTTTGTTTGAATATATAATTCATATATTAAAAGGAATATGCTGCCCTGTGGTGGTGGTACACACCTTTAATGCCAGCACTCAGGAAGGCAGAGGCAGGAGGATCTCTGTGATTTCAAGGCCAACCTGGTCTACATAGTGAGTTTCAGTACAGCCAGAGCTACACAAAGAAACCCTGTCTCAAAAAACAAAGCAAAACTGTTGGGGACTGTGAACCCCAGACCCTGAATTTTCTGCAAACAACTTGTTTGCCTGTGCTTGCAGCTGCTCTGAGCATGAGACAGGGGAGTGGTTTCTGGTGTATTTGCAGCTGAGAGTTAGGGCATGGCCAGTGGTCAGAAAGATCCTATATAAGCTGCCCTGGAACACAATAAAGTTGGCATTCTTGATTCAAGGGGGCATTCTTGGTGTTCTTGTTTCAAGGGTGATCCATGTCTCTGTCTCTGCGTGCGTGTTTCAATTTCCAGCCCCTTGCCCGGCTCGCGAACTGTACCATAGTGTGTTGCATTACACAAAACAAAACAAACAAAAAAAAAGTATTCTATTCACAATGACTTCTGGGATTATCAACACTAACCCAGATAATCCCTGTCCAAAGATTGCTGCTCTGTCTGTGCTCTGTGGAAAGAGATTTGGAGTTTTGTTTCCATTTGAAAATAAATCAGCTGAAGTTGAAAAGTAGACAAGAAAATCAGGAAACACTTTCATCACAAGAGCTGTTGAATCTAAACATTAGTAAGCCACATTTCATATCCAAATATGTGCAAGGAAAAGTTCCAGATGACAGAGAAAGAAGTACTTGTCTCTGTGTGGAATGTGGCTTCATAATTCCAACATGCTAACAGAATTCCAAAAGTTGATATCCGACTTCTACTTAGTAAAAATAACTGATGGGAGGGCAGCACTGGCTGCTTTTCCAGAGAACTCGGGTTCAATTCCCAGCACCCATATGGTGGTTCACAACCATCTATGACTTCAATTCCAAGGAATCCAATCCAGCGCCACCACTAGATACAAGTGGTAAAGACATACATGCAGGTAAACACCCACGCATATAAAAATAAATCATTAAACAAAAATCATTGATGGGGCTGGGGAGGTGGCTCATTAGGGAGAAGTTTGCCACACAAGCTCGAAGACCAGAATTTAAATCTCCAGAACCCATGTCTGGTGGACACAGCAAGCAACTCACTTGTAATTTCAAGGCAAAATGACCAGCCAGACCAGCCAAAACAGCAAGCTCTGGGTTCATCGTGAAACCCTGCACAATATGTAAGGTAGAAAACGATCAAGAAAATCATACAACACCCTCCAAATACACAAGCAAACACACACACACACACACACACACACACACACACACACACACACACCACATTGACTCAGATTGTACACAGCTGATGAGACAAAATGTAAAAATGTAAGATCACTATTACGTAAAAGCAAATGGTCTCTGAGTTCTGACAAAACGTGAATGTGGGAAGACCTGGCTAGCTTTTCGGTAAGCCAGCTGCTTAGCCTGTGCTTCATGCCATTATCAGGCCCAGCCTTCATCTGTAGGTGCTGAACTGAAGTGGTTCTAGAATAAACCATCACTAGATGATAGATGCCAACACAGACATCTGTGTAGAGAGAGACGGGCAGCAGATGGACTCCTCCTGTGCCTCAGACTTCAAGTCACATCACAGTCCCTGCACCATTTTTGTGAGCACCCAAATGCAGGGGCATTTCATTTGTATTTTAATAAACAAAGCTTGCCTAAAGATCAGAGAGTTAAACAGCCCCTTTGGTCAGTTTTACAGACCAGGCAGTGGTAACACAGATTTTTAATCCCAGTAGCTACACTAGTTGCCATAGAAACCGGGCGGTGCATTCCTTTAATCCCCATGGTGCACACCTTTAATCCTAGCCCTAGAGAGGATTATAAAATGGGAGGAGGGGGCTGGAGAGATGGCTCAGTGGTTAAGAGCATTGCCTGCTCTTCCAAAGGTCTTGAGTTCAATTCCCAGCAACCATATGGTGGCTCACAACCATCTGTAATGAGATCTGGTGCCCTCTCTGGCCTGCAGGCACACATGTAGGCAGATATTGAATGCATAATAAATGAATAAATATTTTTTAAAAAAAAAAAAAAGAAAAGAAAATGGGAGGAAACAGCTCTCAGGCTCAGGCTCATTCTGAGATTCCTGGAGGCAGGATCACCATTTCAGACTGAGGTAGAGATAAGAGCCAGTGACTGGCCACTTTACTTTGCTGGTCTTCAGGTTGAACCCCAGCTTCTGTCTCTGAGTTTTTATTAATTGTGCTTCACCCAGACATTTTCTTTAGGGATTAATCTTATTTACTTTTAAAGACAAGCGTTTTGTGACTGGAGAGATGGCTCACTGGTTAAGAGCACTCACTGGTTAAGAGGACCTGGGTTTGGTTCACAGCACTTACACAGCTGCTCACATCTGCATTTAACCCCAGGGCCAGACAATCTGACACCTCCTTTTGACTTCTGTAGGCTTCTGCATGCCCATGGTGCACATACATTATATTCAGGCACAGAGGTATACACATAAAATTAAAATTGCAAAAGACTGATGCTTTGTTTCAAACTCTAGTCAGGATATTGGGAGACCAGATGCACTTCCTGGGGAAAAGGTGGGAAGACGCTCCTAATGGTTTATTCCTCCTTTCAATGTTACAGCTTGTGCAACAGGAAGGAGTAACAGCGAGCCTAGTTCAGGTCCCCCACCTAATACCAGCTTGCAGCTCTAAGCCAGACACTACACTGGGTGACCTCTGTTTATTCATATGTGAAGTGAGAACAGTAGTATACTTGTACATTTATTGTGAGAACCAAACAAGAGCGTGTGTGTGTGTGTGTGTGTGTGTATGTGTGACCTCCGCCTTGTAGCCTAACAAGGTAAAACAGGATTGAGCTTCAGAAAATGTCCTTCTAGTTAAGCATCAGCTTTCTACTCCTCTGCTCAAGCCTACCAGCCACTAACCCCAAGTCTTCTTTCCCTGGGATAGACAGAAGGGAAGGGGAGGGAGGAAGAGAAATGGGAACAAACATATTTCCTTCCTGGCACGTAGGTCTTTTAACCCTTGCAAAATGATTGACCCACCACAAAACAGTGTGTAAACCCCGTCAGTAGGTGAAACCGATCAAATGTTCTGGAATTTGTCCCTCCCTCCGTGATCAGTCTACATGTAGAAAAGTCATGTGCAAGGCTCTAAGATGAACCCTCCTAGCAAGAGTAGAGTCCTGATGACAGACTTTGAGTTAATGAAACCACAAAGACTTATTCTTTTTTTACTCAGTGGTGAGACATTTTTACAGGAATTAATGTGACTTCTCTTTTTTTTTAAAAAAAAATGTTTATTATTTTTATTTTATGTGCATTGGTGTTTTTGCCTTCATGTATGTCTCGGTGAGGGTGTTAGGTCCCCTGGAACTGGAGCTACAGGCAGCTGTGAGCTCTATGCTATGTGGATGCTGGAAATATGAACCCAGATCCTCTGAAAGAGCAGTCAGTGCTCTTAACCTGAGCCATCTCTCCAGTCCCAAAGTGTGACTTCCTAAAGCCCATTATGCTCACTTTTGTATGTGGACTCAGCCCTCCTGGGTGTGAAGTGGTAAATCACATACACATTAGCCTTTATTTCTATCACATTAGACTGCTGGAAACCACTGACATGGCTGTTACCTTATATCTTAATGGAATACATCAAACCCTAGCAATTTCATAGGATCCACTTTATCATGAATCAATGAATAAATTCTTTTCTAAAAACTTCAACTCTTCCAGAGACTCTGAGTGCCTCTGCTCCAGCAAAGTTGAAGCACCTGGGCAGTGGTAGTGCACACCTTTAATCCCAGCACTTGGGAGGTAGAGGCAGACAGTTAACTGTGAGTTCAAGGCCAGCCTGGTCAGTCTATCTACGTGATGAGTTTCAGAACAGCCAGAGGTACACAGAGAAACCCTGTCTCAAAACAACAAAAAGTTGTAGCACCTCAACTGGGAATCCACAAAAAAAAATCATGTAACTGTTGAGAAATCTTTTCCACCGGCATTGCTGAACTGTGTGTGTGCGCGCAAACACAAGATATATATTGCATTAGGTTTAAAACAGATCTTTTGCAGGGCTGTAGAAATGGCTCTGTTGGTAAAAGTGCTTGACATGCAATAATGAAGACCAAGTTTGGATCGCCAGCACACACATGAAAGAGCTTGGCATAGGCTGACAAAATGATTCAGAGAGTAGAGGTACCTGCTGCCAAGCCTAACAACCTGAGTTCAGTCCCCAGGACTCACATAAAGAAAGGAAAGAACCAACTCCCAAAAGGTGTCCTCTGACACCACCCCCCCACACACACAAACAAAACTGGGCATGGTGGTACACAGCTGTAATCCCAGTACTAAGATGGTAGAGATATGAGGGTCCCTGGGGCATACTGCCATCCTTTACAAATTGATGAGCTTCAGGATCAGTGAGAAACCCTAAAATGTAAGGTGAAGGCTGATTGGGGAAGACACCTAGCACTGAATCTGGCCTCAACATGTGCTCCTGTGCCTGCATGCACACATGCATATATATTCACACACAACCAAATGGACGTTATTTCTTTCATTTAATGTCATTTAACTTGAGATCCATTTTTCACCGTGAGACTCAGCTTTCTTAATTTCATATACAAGGTCGAACGGTGTCCCCTCAAAATTTATATCTCTCTGTAACCACAGAATGTGACCTTACTAAGCAATAGGGACTTAGCAGATATAATCAGTCAATGTAATCAGTAGGATGTACTCTAAAACCAGTGAGTGGTGTCTTTACAAGGAGAAGAGAGGGCACACAAAGACACGGAGGAGACACAAATGGCCATGTGACAAGGTAAGCAGAGGTTGAAGTGATCGGCCTAGAAGCTGAAGAACCCCAAGGATGTCTGGCAAATGCCAAAACCTAGGAACAAGTAAGGGCACCTCCTCCCCAGAGCCTTGAAGGGGCATGGCCCTGCCCATGACTTGATTCCCAACTCTCAACCTCTTAATCCGTGAGAGAAGATGCCTTTCTATTGTGCAAAGCCCTTAAGGTGGTATGTTATGATAGCCCAAAGAAATGAAGGTACACGCCTTGCAAAGTGTGTGCACATAGGAATGTTCATACACTGTATGCATACAGGTAGGGCTGGTTTTCATTCTTATCCCCTTGTTCACAGGGGAAGGAACACAGAAGGAAGGTCTCCCAAACTACCAAGTACGTATTGTGTTCTATGCCACAATAAACGCCAGCTCATGGAATGTCCCCAGTGGTCAGAACCCATTAACAGAAGAAGATCTAGCAGTGCAGAGGCTAAGCTGGGCCTGATCACAGGTCCCATGGACCTCAGGGGTAGTATCCTTATTTAGCTTCTAAGTAACCCCTATGTCTACAATGAATGTGTTTACCTTCATTATACCACCAGCAAATGACTGCCTCACTAACTTGTGGGTAAAGTACCAGAGTAGAAAATGAGGCACTCCTGTTGTGGAATATTACTTTTAACTATGTAAAGGTGTGTCACATTTGTTTATGTTGTATTTGTTTAATTATGTAAAGGTATGTTGTTGTTTAACTTGCCTGCCTAAGGCACCTGACGGGTCTATCAAAAAACCGAATGGCCAATTGCTAGGCAGTAGAGGGTTAAGCGGGGCTGGTGGGCAAAGGAGAATAAGTAGAAGGAGGGGTCTAGGCTCAAGAGAAGAAGAGAGAAAAGAGAATGAGGGAGAAAAAGAGGGAAATGCCTGGGACCAGCCAACCCAGTCAGCTGCCAAACAGACAGAAAGACAGACACAGAGTAGGACATATAGGATGAAAGAAAGGTAAAAGGTCCCAAGGCAAAACATAGATGAAGAGAAACAGGTTAAATTAAGTTATAAGAGCTAGTAAGAAACAAGCCTAAGATAAGGCCGAGCATTCTTAACTAAATAATAAGTCTCTGGGTCATGATTTGGGAGCTGGTTGGTGGCCCAAAGGAAAGCCTGCTACATGCTCCAGAGCATCTTTCAGAGGCTGCATACATCTTTTAAAACCTGGGGTAGAGGGCTGGAGAGATGGCTCAGTGGTTAAGAGCATTGCCTGCTCTTCCAAAGGTCCTGAGTTCCAAAGGTCCCGAGTTCCAACGGTCCTGAGTTCAATTCCCGGCAACCACATGGTGGCTCACAACCATCCGTAATGAGATCTGGTGCCCTCTTCTGGCCTGCAGACAGAATATTATATACATAATAAATAAATAAAAATTAAAAAAAAAGACCTGGGGTAGAGTCTGTCTCCCAAACACGGGTATCATGCTGAACATAACTGATAATGGAGTCAAGAGACTGCCGCCGTCAAATGTGGTGACTCATGCCTTTAATCCCACCACCCTGGAGGCAGAGACATGTGGATCTCTGTGATTTTAAGGTCAATTTGGTCTATATTGTGAGTTTCAGACCAGGACTACTTAATTAATTTATTTATTTATGTAGCTTTGGCTGTCCTTGAACTTGCTTTGTGTTGCAATTAAAAGTGTGGGACACCACCAAGCTAAGGCCCATCTTTGAAAAAGAAAACAAAACCTACTGCTGGGAGCAGATAAATGGATGGATGTCTGAGCTAAGTAGGAGGCAGTACATCTGAGAAGATTTTTTTTAATCTAGTGATAACCAGCATGCACACACATCTTAATGAATTTTTTCAATATTTATAAAATATGTGTAAGTCTATTTTTTAAAAAATATGCTTCTCTTATGTCTAAAAATGTACATTTTTCTTCTAATTTGTGACAATGTAACCCATTGTAAATAGTATGTATATTGACCCTTTTATTCTTGTGGGGTATTATTAGACTGTGGGAAATCCACTTGTTAGCTTTCTCTCCCTTCCCTGAGATTTCTAATCGCCAGTGACAAATAAGAGACGCTTATTGGCTGACTCCCCAGCAGCTCGCTGCAGAGTATGGGTACCATGAATGATCAAGGCAAGAAGTACTTCATCCGGCAGCTGTGGTTCAGCATCCTTCCATCAAGTGACTTATTTTGGCTGTTTGAACCATCCATTGCAAATCAGTCAATTAAGAGTCAGAAAAGTGATCAAATTAGGATCTAATGATGCTGACTGGAGGGTGGTCTCTGACGTCAGTCACTCAGTGAATAAATCTTCACATAACCCCAAATCCTCATGAGCAGCATCACGAACTCCTCAAGGGTCTAGTGCAATCACAGCGTTTCAGCATTTACAACTCATTTGCAGTGCCATGGCAACAGAAACTGCACATCTCCCACAGGAGATTCTAAAGCCTGAGTCGGGGGCCCAAAGGAAAAGAAGTTTCTGCAGCATTTGGATGGCACACTACTCATCTAAGAAACTAAAATCATGAAGTAAATTATGAAGACTTGATAAGACATTGACATAGAATCTTCTCTCCTACAGTCTAGAAGAGGAAACAAAGCAGAACATACCATGTGTCTGATCTTTATTTTGACCAACAGCAAACTGACTGATCGCAGGAAAGAAAACGGCATTGTTTTGAGAGCTAGCAGGATGGATAGAGATTCTAAGCCTGGACAACTGGATGGTCCCCCCTGGACCCAAGGGAGCAACTTTCAAGATGTGTAGAGAAAAGAGACATGTGGGGATGTAATGTTTGCCTAGAATTTGTGAAACCCTGTGTTAGCAGTGCATAAATCCAGTATGGTGGCCCTGTATCCTTAATTCCCAAATTCAGGAGGTAGAGGCAAAAGGATTAGAAGTTTAAGTCATCTTGGCTACATAATGAGTTTATTGCTGTGAGGAGACACCATGACCACAGCAACTCTTATAAAAAAAAAAAAAGCATTTAACTGAGGTGGCAGCTTACATTTCAGAGGTTCCATTCATTATTATCATGGTGGGGAGCATGGCAGCGTGCAGGGTGACATGGTGCTGGCTACATCTTGAGAAGGCAACAGTACATGGTGAGTTTGAGGCTAGCCTGGGATACATGAGACCCTGTCCAAAAAGCGAGGGAGGAGAGGGAGAGGGAGCAAGAGAGGGAGGGATGGGAGGAAGAATCGACAGGCGTCTAGGGAAGCATTCTGACTCAGCTCTTACAAGGCTCCAGATGCAGAACAATGGAGTCCAATGACAGTGTTGCCACACAGGAATGAGATGTCATCAACAGAAGGAATGGGTTCAGGAAGTTCAGAGGGATTACAATGAGGCCCTGCATGCCTGGGCCAGCACCAGACTTGGGGCCACCAAAGGGCAAAGTAAACACAGAGCTCTCTGCTGGGTCCCCGAGTCCTGGGTGGCTTGAGACCCTTGTCCTATAGCCACTGCTGCCACCTTCATGATCTCCCCATCACTCGCTGGCCTTGAGTTTGTACTCTGTATCCTGCCAGTCTTTGGCTCGTTGAGGCCATGGGTCCTGCTGTTGTCACTGATGCTGGTCTCAGGGTTTACAGAGTTTGCCAAGACAGTTGATCATGGTACCTTATAGGGTAGCAGGCAGAGCTGTCTGTCAGGCCAAAGAAGAGCAATGGCTCCTGTGATTTCATTTGCCCAGTATTCCTGCGATTGTAAGCGCTGTACCAGTCAAGACAGCACATTAATAACTCCTTTCGTGGGCAGAGGTGAGGCTTATTTAATCATGCCTGGCCAAGGCCAGTAGCATCGCCCCACCCCCACGTGCCTAAGGGAGTGGTCCTTTGCCTCCCTCCCCTGTGGACTCTGTTAGGTTTCTGGATTTCCTACTCCAGTTGTCCTTCTTGTCGGCCTAGTCCAGACAATGACATACTGGCAGTATTTCTGGTTTTCTGCTAGCACATTCGTGGTATCTGGCCTTTCAAATTGGATCTAGGGCCCAGGAAACCAGCCCACCCAACCCTGGCTTCTCAGGACCACTACTGCCCACTCAGGGCTCACTGTCTGAAGCTCTGTTCTTGTAGGGGAACAAAGAAAAAGACTGTTCATTTCTTGGGCCGGAGACATAGCTCAGTGGTAGAACACTTGCCTCAAAAGTCTTGAGTAAACTCCTTCATATCACACACACACACACACACACACACACACAAAAGAAAAATATTCATTTTTTTTTCTTTTTTTAAAAGAAGAAAAAAAAATCCAGAGTCTTTCTCACTGAACATAAGTCTGGTTGGTTGGACAGCAAACCCAGGGATCCTTCTGCTACTACCTCTTCAGCTCTCTCTCTCTCTCTCTCTCTCTCTCTCTTTCCCTCTCTCTCTCTCTCTCTCTCTCTCTCTCTCTCTCTCTCTATGAATCTCTCTGCTAAATGAAGGTACATGTGCAGGTGTATGTGCATGTGTGTGTACCATAACAGGAGGACACTTCTCTTCACTTTATTGCCTTGAGACAGGATCCTCAGTGAGCCAGAAGCTCACCATCTCGGCTAGGTCCAGAAGCTCGCCATTTTGCCTAGGTTGGCTGGCCAGGGAACCCCTGGGATCTACCTGTCTCCGGCCTTCAATACTGATTTTATAGGCATGCATAGCCGTGCCTAGCATTCTATATGAATGCCAGGGATTTGAACTTAGGTCCTCGTGCTTTTAAAGCAAACACTTGCCCATTGAACTATTTCTCTAGCTCTACTCAGTCAGGTTTTTACATGGGTTCTGGGGATTTGAACTCAGGCCCTTATGCTTTCAGAGCAAACACTGTCTACTAAACCTTACACCACCCCCACTATTCATTTCTTAATAAAAAGATTTAGAAAGACAATAATGAATAAAAATAATTATCAATGTATGATAAAGCAAGAGAGATAATTACAGATAAGATTTTAAGATATTTCCATAAATACATTATTTTAATATATCGTTATTGATGATATATTTCCTTTTTTTTTCTTGTTAGTTTTTAGGTTTTGGTTTGGTTTTTTTTTTTTTTTTTAGTTTTTTGGTTTTGTTTTGATTTGTTTTTGAGATATTGTGTAACTCTATCTGTCTTGAAAACACTCCCTCTTCTTGCCTCCGGGACATTCTGATGAGTACCAAGGTGTCACAGAAGTCCACGTAGAATTTGGAAGCAGGATTTCTGAGGTGGCTTTGATAGCAACACTCCTACTTCCTGTGACTTGAACATATTGCTTAACCTCTTTGAGTTCAGTTTCTTCATCTATAAAATTTAAATTAAGGTAATAATAACATCTGCCAGGCCTCTTGTACATACGGGATTATATGCTTCTGCACATTGGCTAATGTGATCATGGATGTGATTAGCGAGCTCATTATATTTCAAAAGAGCATTGCATACATTTTTTTTTTTAACTCGGGCTTTTGGTTTCTCAGAAAGGCACGAGATAAGTATACATAGGAGAAAAGCTGAGACGGGAAATTACCCCCTCCATGCTGACATTTCAGTGAGCGTCTGTACCCTTGGAGCTCAAATGCTGAGATGGCAAGACCGTGACTTCCAAGCCAGTCTGGGCTGTATGGTGAGACTGTCTCAAAGAAGGAGGTCAGCAGTGGAAGAGACAGCTCACTGGTCAAGTGTTGTCTGAGCCAGCAGGAAGACCCGAGTTTGGAACTGCATGCCAACACAAAAGCCAGGCATAACAGCGTGCATCTGTAACCACAGCACTGGGTCAGCGAAGACAGGAAGAGCCTACGGTCAGCACAATTGGAGAACTCCAAGTTCGGTGAAACAGCTCAACAAATAAGGTAGAGAGTGAGAGAAGACACGAGGCATCCACCTCTGACCTTCACACACACACACACACACACAGATGCACACACACACAGATGCACACATAGTATGGTGGCCTCTGAACTTCATATACACACAGACACACACACACACAGATGCACACACAGTATGGTGGCCTCTGACCTACACACACACACACACACAGATGCACACACACACACAGACGCACACACAATATGGTGGCATATAGCTATAATCTTAATATTTGGCACATGGAAGTAGGAGGATCAGAAGTTCAAGGTGTAGCCTTGGTACGTGAAATTCATCTCAAAAACAAGCAAATAAACAGAAGAGAATGTGGAACTGGAGAGATGGCTCATCAGTAAAGAGGACCCAGACTCAGTTCCCAGCATCCACCTGGCAATTCACAAGCTTCTGTAACTCCCGTTACAGAGGACCTGATGTCCTCCTCTGGCCTCTGAGACCTCTGCTTACAGACAAATAAAACCCCCCATACAAAAACTAAAATAAAGTAAATCTCAAAAGGAGGGAATAGAGAAGAATTGTCCCCTTTAATGCATAGGGCAATGCTGGACTATATGTTTACATAAGGATGCTTCTGATAAAGGGATGGACTTAAGAAACCCAATGCATCTGTGCCCTTCTTCACAGTAGTTAATACACACACACACACACACACACACACACACACACACACACACGCACACGCACATCTTCTGAAGAACTCTTGCCAACAGGCTCTGACTTTCTGACTTTGATTTAGAACTAACAGTAGGGTCTTAGCCACAAATCCTGCATTTTTCCTAAAAAGAAACTGTCAGAAAAGTATTCTTCCTCTTTAGCTGATAGCCATGGGTGGGGTTCTTTCTTCTTTTTAGGCTATTTTAATGGCAATGAAAGTGGGGGGAAAAAAAGAAGAAAACATTGGTCTACAGTCTCAGATCTTAATTTGATAATCAGTCAAATCCAGTTATAAGTGTTTCATCCAGACAGAATGTAGAGACAAGTGTCATTGTTGTTCTTGTAGAACTTATCTTGGGATGATTCTCACCTAGACCTGCTATGGAAGGCTTCGGAGTCCAAATAAACCCCACATGGTAGAGGTGGGCATGGAAACAGGCAGGAAGGCCCTCAGAGAAGGACACTAAATTGAATTCTGAAGGAAAAATAAGAACTAAAGAGCCTTCTTTTTCTCCCCCTCTTCTCTCTCTCTCTCTCTCTCTCTCTCTCTCTCTCGACAGTCTCTTGTGTACCCCAGCTCCCCCCCCAACCTTGCTCTGTACTCAATTCTTTTTCTTACCTTTCTGCTGCTGTGATCAATTGCCATGACCAGACACAACTAAGAATAGAGATATTATTTTGACTCACAATTCCAGAGTCCGTGATGGTGGAGCAGAGGCAGGGTATCAAGTGGCAGGAATGGCAGTAGACACAGGAAGCTGAGAGCTCACATACTGAGCCACAGGCATGAAGCAGAGAAAGTGAACTGGAAGTGGTGGCAGGTTTCTACTCTCAAAGTCCAGCCCTAGCAGCATACTTAGGGACCAAGTATTCAAATGCCTGGAATTATGGGGAATATTTGTCATTCAAACTTCCACACCCAGCATGACCTTTGACCATCTATCTGATCCTCCTACTTCCGCTTCCCAGATGTTGGGATTACAGTTGTGCACACCTTCATGCCAAGCAACCTTTTCTCTTTTTTTCCCATCTTTCTTCTTTTCTTCCCCATTTCTTTCTTTCTTCTTTTTTTTTTTTTCTTTTGCAACTAGGCTTGTGTCGTCCAGGCTGTTACTGAACTTGCTATTAGTCAAGACTGAACTCCTCTATCTCCCATGTGCTGGAATTACAGGCCACCGTGCCTGATTCATTCAGAGCTGGGTATCCTACTTGGGGGTTTGTGTACTCTAAGCAAGCACTCCACCAACTGAGCCACACCCTCAGGCCCTCAGCGTTCTCAACCTTGCAGCAAGTATACCTGTAGCAGGTCTGGCTGCACCCGAGAGCCTTACACACACACACACACGCACACACACACACACACACACACCACACACGTGCAGAGCTCCTCTGCCTGTTCTCCCCTCCCGGATGACACTTAGCACATCCCACACACTTCCAGCGGTTTTCAGGTGCTGAGCCATAGCTCTCATTTTAGGTAATAAAGAACAAACTTCAAGGTAACCCATAACTCCATGCCAAATTGAAGCTTCCCCTAAGGAGAACTGGAGGAGCTGAGGTCCATCTTCTCTGTCCTACACATCCCGTCCTCATCCCCACTGGCTAGCTGCTACCTGCAGAACCTCTCGCTCTGGAACAGGAACGAGGAGGGTCAGTAAAAGAGCAAAGGGATGGTGTCACAAACCTGGCCTGTAGTCCCAGCAAGCAAGAGGCAGAGGCAGGAGAATTTCAAGTCCTGAGGCGGGCCAGCCTGTGTAGCAAGACCCCATCTCAAAACCCAAACCAAAGCAAGCTAACCACAAAAAGAGGTGCATTCTTACTTAGCTCTGCACTCGCACCTTTGTTACTGCCCTCCTGTGACAGCCGGTTTGTAACGACTGTCTCCCTCGGTACACACTGAGGCTAGGATAAAGGGTAAGGACCCAGCCTCCCCTCCGAAGCTCACTTCTGACATCGCACAGGCCCCGATGGAAGTGAGTCACTTCAGGCTGACCTCACTCCAGCTCCTGTGTCACCAGCGTACTCCTCCAGGGATGGCATCCAGCCGACTCTGACTTACCTCAGAGCTTTCCCGAGTTCATCAGCAGTGGCTCTGTTGGGGAACTCTTCAGGCCAGCATGAGGATGGGCTACCAGTCTCCCCTCTGGCAAGCACCTCACTCCCTAGGGTTGTAGGCAGCTCGGGGAGGGAAGAGGCACCACAGCACCAGGCCTCCCAGTCCACAGCCTTTCCCTGCCTGTTCTCTCTCGTATCAGGGGTGGGTAGTGAGGCAGCCTGAACAACCAGTTTGTTTTACTCCGCCACTGTTGATGTGACTGTCCCATTCCTTTGTCTGGTAAGGGAGACAAGAGTCACCTGTCTCTCTTCAGAGACAGAAGATACAAAAAACAAGACTGCTTGACCCAATTGCTCGGGCTCATGTGACAGGATCTGTGACAGAAAGGGACTTGGCTTTGTTGTCCCCTTAATGCAGAGATTCATCATTGGTCATGGCACTGAGATCCAGAACCTGTTGAGTGCTCAGTCTTAAACAAGACATGACACGTATGTCACCTCTCCTGGACTCGGGGAGCCTCCGAAGGGACGGCAGAAAGGATGTAAGACCTGGAGGGTGGGAAGAGGTCTCGGGGAACACTGTCTTCAGCAGGTTACACCCATGACCTCATAGCAGCTGAACACAGGAAAGCAACGAGAGGTCCAACTGACTCCATGGTCACCAGCCCCAAATGCTGTTTTGAGCATTAAGGATGTATAAGAAGCCAGGTAGGCAGGATTGAACAAGAGACCTGTCCCACAGGTACAGCTGGTCTGGGAGAGCTGGCTGGTGATAACCAAGAGCCTTTGGGCCAAAAATCAAGGAGGCAGGGCCTTCAAGGAGTACATGTGGAAGGGCAGGACCGGTCTACAGACAGAAGAATCGGCACAAGTTTCAGGCTAGCTCAATATTCATAGCAGACCCTGTGTCAACGTATATATATTTACAAAAAGGAGACCTTTTTTGAGACAAGGTTTCAGTGTGTAACAGCTCTGGCTGTCCTGGAGCTAGCTCTGTAGACCAGGCTGGTCTGGAACTCACAGAGATCCACCTGCCTCTGCCTCCCAAGAGCTGGGATTAAAGTCGTGCACCACTACCACCCAGCTCAAAGAAGACATTTTAAAAAGGTTTATTTGCTGGGTGTGGTGGTGCATGCCTGTTAAACTCTGTCTCAACCCCACCCTCCAAAATTTATCCATTTTCTTTTATGTGTATATATGTGTACCTGAATGTATGTATTCTCACTCTGTGTGCACAGTTTCATTTATTCATTGTATTTTATGTGTATGTATGTGTACCTGAATGTATGCGTGCTCACTGTGTGTGCACAGGAGCTCACAGAAGCCAGAGGAGGGTGTCAGAGCCTCTGGAACTGGAGTTACAGACCTCTGGGAACCTCAAATGTGAGTTCTGGAATCCTAACTCAGGTTCTCTGTGAAGACAACACTGAGCCATCTCGCCAGCCCAGAGAAGAAAAATTACATTGCTACTTTGCAAATGAAATAAGGCTCTTTTCATAGAAAATTTTTCTAAAATGAATTTTGGGTTTTGGGTTTGGGAGTTGGGGGAGCCACCCTCAACTCACCCAATCTCCTCTGCCTCCACCCCATAAGTGCTAAAATTATAGGCCTGCCCCACCACAGCAGCACACTTTAAATTATAAAATTGAATTAGATTTACCATATACCAATAGAAGAAACTGGACATTTTATTTCATCCCTCTGCCTTTTTATTATTTATTTTTTTAATTTTTAATTTCTTTTATTTTTTGGTTTTTTTGAGACAGGGTTTCTCTGTGACTTTGGAGCCTATCCTGGAACTAGCTCTTGTAGACCGTGCTGGCCTCAAACTCACAGAAATCCACTTGCCTCTAACTCCTGAGTGCTGACATTAAAGGTGTGCACCACCACTGCCCAGCTTTTTTTTTATATATATTATTATTTAAAGACAGGCTCTCTATAGTCCAAGTGAAGAAGAGGAAGAGAGAACGGTAAGGAATGAATGGGGAAAACAGAAGAACTAGAAGATGCCACAGCCCCCAGTTAAGGGCGTGTGACTGAAAAGGATCCTCTTTCCCTCCCCATTGCCATTATCTGCTATAGCAGGACCCCTCCGAAAGTCCCAACCCTTGTCACAGAGTCTCATCCCCGAAGACACAGCCTGTGGTGTCAGGCCACTCTGGTTCACTGGTTGAAACATGGAGAGGCGGGAAGAGTTTCGGTTCCCGCCTGGATCTCACACTTGTTCTCTCCGAGGTCAATCCCCAGTGTCAGGAGGAATGTATGAGTTGCTTTTGTGATCAGCTACCTGTCTAGAAGTAGCTTAAGGAAGAAAAGGTTTATTTTGGCTTTGGGTTTGAGGTGACACTCCATCATGATGAGCAATTCATGGTGGCAGGAACCTGAGGTAGCTGGTCACATTGCACCCACAGAAGCCACAGTCAGGAAAACGGGAGCCGTGGGTGCTGGTGCTGCACTCGTTTTTTCCTTTTTCCCATGGACCCACAGTAAAGGTGGGTCTTCTTTCCAACCTCAATTAAGCCAATCTAAACAACCCCTCAAAGGTATCCCAGGAGCTTGTCTCCTGTGTGATTCGAGATTCTGTCAAGAAGCAATCAATAGGGGCTGGAGAGATGGCTCAGAGGTTAAGAGCATTGTCTGCTCTTCCAGAGGTCCTGAGTTCAATTCCCAGCAACCACATGGTGGCTCACAATCATCTATGATAAAATCTGGTGCCCTCTTCTGGGGTACAGGCATAGATACAGGCAAAATGCTGTATACATAATAAATAAATCTTTAAAAAAAAAAGCAATCAATATAAACCATTGCAGAAATCGATATAAACCATCACAGAGATCGATATAAGCCATCACAGATCAATATAAACCACCACAGATCAATATAAACCATCACAGGAAGTGTATTCATTTTCTTGTTACTGTCACCAAATATAGGATCAGAAGCGTCTTGAGGGGAGAAGCGTCTATTCTGGCTTACAGTTCAAAGGAAGACAGTCACCATGGTGGGAGCTGTGGCACCAGGAATATAGCAATCCATAGGACTGGCCAGGAAGCACAGAAGGGAACACTAATGTTCCATTTACTTTTCCTTTGCCCTTTTCATCCAGCCTGGAACCCCAGCCCATTGGGTGGTGCTACCAACATTCAGGATGGTTCGTCCCTCCTCGGTGGTAGCTCTCTGAAAATCCCCTCCAAGATACAACCAGAGGTGTATCTCCTAGGCGATTCCAAATCCAGTCAAACGAACAATAAAAAGTAATGGAAGAGGCTTGCCGGAATACTGGTGCATCTAACTCAAACTCACAGGAGTAGGGAATCCTGGCAATGTCTTCCTGTGTATGGGTGGAAATATATGCATGTTCCAGCACACTTGCTTTCTTTACATAAACTAAAACATACTAAACACATCTTCTTACCATGTTTTTTCTCACTTGATGCCATATCTTTCTACTTATCATTATGTGTGTAATTATCAGATAGGTATCACTTGTTGGAGTCGGGATCATAGTCCTAGGATGAAGGCATCACAATTCATTTACTACATTCTGCCTGAGAGATGTTTTCTGGTGTAGGTTCATTCTTGTTTGTCTATTTGCTTGCTTGCTTGCTTTGAGTTTTTTTACAATTAATTTTAGGGTTTTCTTTTGTTTTTGAGACCGGTTCTCACTATGTAGCCCTGGTTGGCCTTGAACTCATTATGCAGATGAGACTGACCTCAATCTCACAAAGATCTTCCTGCCTCTGCCCCTGAGTGCTGGGACTAAAGGCTTGCATCACCACACCCAGCTAATTTACATTTTTAAAATCATGTGTGTATGTGGGACTAAACATAAATTTGTGTGAGTGCAGTGCCCCCAGTGGCAAGAAGTGGGTATTACATCCCCTGGATTTGGCAGTTCAGGAAATGGGTGTGCCACCTGATGTAACTCTTGTCTTCTTTAAGAGTACTCTCTATACTATCTTCACTGCTGAGCTATTTCTCCAGTCCTTGTTTGTGTTTTCAAAACATGATCTTGTTATGTAACACAGGTTGGACTTGAACACACAGTCCTCCTGCCTCAGTTTTTGGGATTACAAGTGTGTGTCATGCACAGATAAAATGAGTTTACGTGATGGGGGCACACATCATATACAAATGGCCAACCTGAATGAGGACCTCTTCGGCCTCTTAAGATTTGTTTACTTAAACCAGGCGGTGGTGGCACACGCCTTTAATCCCAGCACTCGGGAGGCAGAGGCAGGTGGATCTCTGTGAGTTTGAGATCAGCCTGGTCTACAAGAGCTAGTTCCAGAACAGGCACCAAAGCTACACAGAGAAGCCCTGTCTCAAAAAAAAAAAAAAAAAAAAAACTTAAAAAAGAAATCTGTTTACTTTTATTTTATGAATATGTGTTTTGCTTGTTTGTGTGTTCATCACATCTGTGCAGCGCCTTGGGATGCCAGAAATGGTGTCTTATCCCCTAACACTGAATTTATAGACAGCGGCAAACTGCCCAGTGGATGCTGGGAATCGAACCCTGATCCTCTGAAAGTGCTGTCGACAGCTGAACCTTCCTCCTCTACCTCTTGTTCCCCTTGCCACATGGAGTCCATTATCAGCATTCCCAGGAGCTGAGACATGTTTTGCAATGAAGCACTCAGAAAACTAGGTTGGCAAGAAAAGAAAGGTTTCATATGTGTGTGCATAAAATGTTCTTCTATTTTGTTTTTAGTTGATGTGTGTGCTGGTGTTCATGGTTCCAAAAGAGGGCACTGGGTCCTGAGGAACTAGAGTTACCTTCTGAGCCACCTAATGTGGGTGCTGGGAACTGGTGTGGGTTTTTATTTTTTTTAAAAGATTTATTTATTTATTATGTGTACAATGGTCTGCCTGCATGTATCCCTGCAGACAGAAGAGGGCACCAGACCTCATTAAGACCAGTGCTCTTAACCACTGAGCCATCTCTCCAGCCCCCCTGGTGTGGGTTTTTAGAAGGAGCAGTAAGTGCTGTTGATTGTCAGGCCATCACTTCAGCCATTTGGTTTATTTCGTTTTGTTTTGTTTTGTTTTTTTCTTTCTTTCTTAATATCTTGTAAAACCCACAGCAAAGAAAATGTGACCTTGGAAATAGGCCTGCAACTGAATGTCTTGACCTGTCTTGTACCATACTTCTAGGGAGTGGTAGCCCTTGCAGAAGGGTCCCCATGCACACTGGCATTTGGCCATTTCATGACAATTTACATGAAGAAAAAGAAGAAAACAAGAAGTTCAGTTGGAACTGAGTGTCCCTAAAAATGTCTGAACGTATTAGTAATGAACCTTTTTCAGAGTGTTGGCTCTCCTGTTTCAAAGTGCCACTGCCATACAAAGCTGTTATTATTATTATTTTTTTAAATGAAGTCTCATTGCATAGCTCCGGCTGTCCTAGAAATCTCTATATAGACCAGGCTGGTCTCAAACTCACAGAGATCTACCTGCCTCTGCCTCTGCCTTTGCCTCTGTGCCTCTGTGCCTCTGTGCCTCTGTGCCTCTGCTGGAATTTAAGGAATGACCCACCAAGCCCCACCTTCCTGATATTTTATTTATTTTTTTATTTTTGGTTTATTCAAGACAGGGTTTCTCTGTAGCTTTGGTGCCTGTCCTTCCCCTGATAGTTTGTAAAGCTGGTTTCCCCCCCCCCCCCCCGAGTCTGAAGTAGCAACATGAAGCCTATTTCCTTAGCTAATGATTTCTTCACTACCACGCATGGATCCACACCACACACGTCGGTATTGGAAGGACTCCCACACCCATGCTGAACTGATCGCAGCTGGGAAAGGCCAAAAAAGGAACTCAATCACACTGTGGAAACCAAAGAGTCCTCGAACATTCTGAAACTCCTAAGAGCTGAAGGGACCTTGGCTGCCAGATGACCTGTGCGGTTCCCATTGGTGGGGGAGCCTTGCCCCTTCCCCTCCCCAAAGGTATCAAGGTTGGGACATAATAGCTGCCAAGAGGTGGCCTCTGCCAATTAACGTGATATATGCAAGCCACACCTCCTCACAGTCCCCAGTCAGGCACTAGGAGTTTTCCAGAACAAGGTCTTCCAGAGACACAGGAAGAAGGAAGTCCCAGGTGACTGGCCCAGTCAGTCTTTGGAGGAGACTAGTGATGGCGTCCCCTGTCAGAGACCCAATCAGGTCAGGCCCCTGCATGACTTTGGTTTATTTGTTTGTTTGCTTTTATAAATGGTGGTTTCTCTGTGTAGCTCTAGCTATCCTAGAACCTACTCTGTAGACCAGGCTGAGCTGGAACTCACAGAAATCCTCCTGCCTCTCCTCCCAAGTGCTGGGATTGAAGGTGTAGGCCACCACCCCCCAACTTCCCTGCAGGACCTTTGAGAAGGCAAGAAAGTGCATGAGCCAGGGGCTGCTTTAGGGAAGGTCATTTCCTCTTTCTGTCTCTCCAGCATGGAGGTTACATGTGCATTTTCACATGCCTGGCTTTCCCATGTAGGTTTGGATGATTCTAACTCAAGTCCTCATATTCTCACAGCAAGCATTGCCTGAGTGAGCATCTCCCTAGCTCCAAGTGATTTTTATTCTCTAAACTCCAAAGGTAGAAGTGTGAATTTTCCAGGGCCGGGAATTTTGCTTAGCAGGTGTTAAGGACCTGAGTTGTATCTCTCACAGGAGGAGGGGTCCAAGGTGGAGAGGCGGGAAGGATTAAGAGAGACGGATATCCTTCCTGCTGGCATACTAAACGTTCTCTTTAAAAGAAAGCAAACTTCATGATGCTGGAGCCTGGACAAATCGCCTGCTAGCGGGAGCCGAGACTGGGACCTTGCGGAACAACTTATGTCCCTGCAAGTCAGGAAGGTGTGTATCAAGCTTACTCTTTTCAGGAGCAGAGCGAGCATTCCTCTGTCCTTTAGAAAGGAAACATACAGGTGTCAAAGGATAAACATTCTTCTCATGGCAGACATTTGCTGATGAATACGCAAGTGTCTGGAGGTGAGGCTGCAGAAGCTGGGTCATGATAGGTAGGATTCCTTAGAGAAATATTTTCTGTACCAACTACCAGATGGCATTTGGGTTTCCAAAGACACTGAGGCTAGAGGAGTATGGAAGGGGCTCCATAGAAGGGCCCCTATAAGCTGGCTAGCTGCCTTGGGTGTTCGTGGCCTTCTCCCCTGGGACAGAGGGAGCAGAAATGACTAATGAGATGACCACAGATCTTACGGGCAGGCAGCTTTGGATGCTCTCAGCCTGGTTCACTGCATCCTATACAGCTTGAACCAAGTGGACTCCCCTGCCACCACCATACAGTACACAATACATTTGTGGGCGAAGGAAAAATGTCCACAGAGAGTCTGGTAGACACTGGGTGTGTCCAGTGTGACAGGGACTATGGTCACCCAGGCCTAGATTCTTTCACTAGCCTGACCGGTTTTGAGGTCTGAGGTGCTGGCTCTCTGCCAGGCTGTGCTCTCTAAGAGAATGGTGGTCAAGTCTTAAGAACGGCTGAAGGAAGAGCCTTTATAACCATTCATATAAATACAATTTAATAACAATAATGATGATGATGATAACTGGAACAATGGCTCAGTAGTTAAGAGCATTGGCTTCTCTATCAAAGGACCTAGTTCAATTCCCAGAACCCACATTGTAACTCATAATTGTCTATAACTCTACTTTCAGGGGGCCTGACACCCTCACACAGGCGTACATGCATGGAAAACACCAGTGCACATAAAATAATAAAAATAAATTATTTTTAGTGATTTTTATTGAGTTCTACATTTTTCTCTGCTCCCCTCCCCTTCTACCTTCTCCCATGGTTCCCATTTACTCCAGAGATCTTGACTTTTACTATTTCCCATGTAGATTAGGTCTATGTATGTCTGTCTTAGAGTCCTCATTGTTGTCTAGGTTCTCTGGGATTGTGATTTGTAGGCTGGTTTTCTTTGTTTATGTTTAAAAACCACTTATGTGTGAGTACATATGACAATTGTCTTTCTGGGTCTGGGTTACCTCACTCAAAATGATATTTTCTAGCTCCATCCATCTGCCTGAAAATTTCAAGACATCGTTATCTTTTTCTGCTGTGTAATACTCCATTGTGTAAATGTACACAAATGTACACACATTTTCCTTATTCATTCTTCCGTGGAGGGACGTTTAGGTTGTTTCCAGATTCTGGCTATGACAAACAATGCTGCTATGAACATAGTTGAGCACATGTCCTTGTGGCACGGTTGAGCATCCTTTGGATATATACCCAAAAGTGATATTACTGGGTCTTGAGGAAGGTTGCTTTCTAATTGTCTGAGAAATCACCACACTGATATCCAAAGGGGCTGTATCAGCTTGCACTCCCACCAGCAATGCAGGAATGTTCCCTTTACCCCACATCCTTTCCAGGATAAGTTGTCATCAGTGTTTTTTTTTAAATATCTATTTATTTATTTACTTATTTACTGTGTATACAGCATTCTGTCTGCTTGTATGCCTGCAGGCCAGAAGAGGGCACCAGACCTCATTACAGTTGGTTGTGTGCCACCATGTGGTTGCTGGGAATTGAACTCAGGACCTTTGGAAGAGCAGGCAATGCTCTTAACTGCTGAGCCATCTCTCCAGCCCTCATCAGTGTTTTTGATCTTGGTCATTCTTACAGGTGTAAGATGGAATTTCAGAGTTGTTTTGATTTGCATTTCTCTAATGACTAAGGATGTTCCTTAAGTGTCTTTCAGCCATTTTAGATTCCTCTGTTGAGAGTTCTCTGTTTAGGCCTGCACTCCATTTTTTTATTGGATTATTTGTTCTTTTGATGACCAATTTCTTGAATTCTTTGTGTATTTTGGAGATCAGTCCTCTGTCTGATGTAGGGTTGGTGAAGATCTTTTCCTATTCTGTAGGCTGTCGTTTTGTCTTGTTGACCATATCCTTTGCTTTATAGAACTTCAGTTTTAGGAGGTTCCATTTATTGTTTCTCTCAGTATCTGTGGTGCTGGGGTTATATTTAGGAAGTGGTCTCCTGTGCCAATGTGTTCAATAGTACTTCTATGAGGATCAGTGTGGCTGGCTTTATGTTGAGGTCTTTGAGTTTTGTGCATGGTGATAGATATGGGTCTATTTTCATTCTTTTACATGTTGATATCAAGTTATGCCAGCACCATTTATTAATTTCTTTTTTTTGATATTTTTTTACTTCTTTGTCAAAAATCAGGTGTTTGAAAGTGTGTGGATTAATGTCCAGGTTTTCGATTCCGTTGGTCCTCCTGTCTGTTTTTATGACAACACCAGACTGTTTTCAGTACTGTAGCTCTGTAGTAGAGTTTGAAGTCAGGGATTGTGATGCCTCCAGAAATTCTTTTATTGTGCAGGATTGTTTTGGCTATCCTGGGTTTTCTTTCTTTCTTTCTTTCTTTTTTCTTTCTTTTTTTTTTTTTTTTTTGCTTTTCCATATGAAGTTAAGTACCATTCTTTCGAGGTCTGTGAAGAATTTTGCTGGGATTTTGATGGGCATTACACTGAAACTGTAGATTGCTTTTGGTAAAAATGCCATTTTTACTTTATTAATTCTACTTACCCAAGAGCATGGGAGATCTTTACACTTTCTGGTGTCTTCTTCAATTTTTTTCTTCAAAGATTTAAAGTTCTTGTCATGCAAGTCTTCCACTTGTTTGGTTTCAGTTATTCCAAGATATTTTATGATATTTGTGGCTATTGTGAAGGGTGATGTTTTTCTGTTCTTTTTCTCAGCCCATTTATCATCTGTGTACAGGAGGGCTACTAAATTTTTTTAGTTAATCTTGTATTCTGTTACATTGCTGAAAGTGTTTATGAGTTGTAGAAGTTCCTTGGTAGAATTTTTGGGGTCGCTTATGTAAACTATCATATCATCAGCAAATAATTAGATTTTGACTTATTCTTTTTCGGTTTGTATCCCCTTGATCTCCTTTTATTGTCTTATTGCTCTAGCTAGAACCTCAAGAACTTTATTGAATAGATATGGAGAGAGTGGGCAACTTTGTCTTGTTCCTGATTTCAGTGGGATCGCTGTGAGTTTCTGTCCATTTAGTTTGATGTTGGCTATTGGCTTGCTGTATATTGCCTTTATTATGTTTAGGTATGTTCCTTATATCCCTACTCTCTCCAGACCTTTATCATGAAGGGATGTTGTATTTTGTCGAAAGCTTTTTCAGCATCTAATGAGATAATAATGTTGTTTTTATTTTTCAGTTTGTTTATATGGTGGATTATGTTGATTATGAAGCCGACTTGATCATGGTGGATGATGGTTCTGATGTGTTCTTGGATTCAGTTTGCCAGTATTTTAACATCAATGTTCATGAGTGAGATTGGTCTGTAATTCTCTTTCTTAGCAACATCTTTATGTGGTTTGGGTATCAGGAAAATTGTAGTCTCATAAAAAGAATTTGGCAATATTGCTTCTGTTTCTGGTGTGGAACAATTTGGGAAGTGTTGCTATTAGTTCTTCTTTGAAAATCTTGTAGAATTCTGAGCTGTAACCATCTGGTCCTGGGCTTTCTTTTTGTTGTGAGACTTTTGATGACTGTTTCTATTTCTTTATCAGGTATAGGTCTGTTTAATTTGCTTATCTAGTCTTGATTTAATTTTGGTAAGTGATATTTATCCTGAAAGTTGTCCATTTTCTTTAAGTTTTCCAATTATGTGGAGTACAGGTTTTCGAAATATGACCTGATAATTCTCTGGATTTCCTCCCTGTCTGTTGTTATGTCCCCTTTTCATTTCTAATTTTGTTAATTTAGATATTCTCTCTCTGCCTTTTGGTTAGTTTGGATAAAGGTTTGTGTATTTTGTTGATTTTCTCAAAGAACCAACTTTTTGTCTCATCGATTCTTTGTATTGTTTTCTTTGTTTCTATTTTGTTTATTTCAGCTCTCAATTTGATTATTTCCTGCCCTCTAGTTCTCTTGGGTGAATTTGCTTCTTTTTGTTCTAAAGTTTTCAAATGGTCTGTTAATTCACTAGTGTGGGATATTTCCAGCTTCTTTATGTAAGCATTTAGTGCTGTGAACTTTTAACATTGCTTTCATTGTGTCCCATAAATTTGGGTATGTTGTGTGGTCATTTTCATTGAATTTTAGGAAATCTTTAATTTCTCCCTTTATTTCTTCCTTGACCCATTGATGATCCAGGCGAGCATTGTTTAATTTTCAAGTGTTTGTGGGCTTTCTGGAATTAGTATTGTTGTTGAATTCTAGTTTTAAGCCATGGTAATCTGATAAGATACATGGGATTATTCCAATTTTTTGTATCTGTTGAGGTTTGTTTTGTTACCTAGTATGTGGTCAGTTTTTGAGAAGGTTCCATGAGGTGCTGAGAAGAAGGTATATTCTTTTCTGTTTGGGTGGTATATTCTATAGATGTCTGTTAAGTCCATTTGAGTCATAACATCTGTTAGTTCTCTTATTTCTCTGTTAATTTTTTTGTCTGACTGACTTGTCCAGTGGTGAGAGTAGAGTGTTGAAGTTTTCTACTATTAGTGTGTGGGGTTTAATGTATTTTTTTTTTTTTTACATATGAGGGTGCCCTTGTATTTAGGGCATAAATGTTCAGAATTGAAATTTCCTCTTGATGGATTTTTCCTGTGACTAATATGCAATATCCTTTTTTGTCTTAGGTCTGCTCCAGCCCAGGTCACTAGCTCTAAAAGTAAATTATTAAAAAAAAATAACAATTTGGGGGCTGGAGAGATGACTCAGTGTTTAAAAGCACTGGCTGCTTGCTCTTCCAGAGAACCCAGGTCTGATTCTCGGCACCCAGATGGCAGCTTAGAACCAGCTACAACTCCAGGGATCTAACAGCCTATTCTGGTCTTTAAGGGCACTGCATATATGTGGTGCACAGACATACATGCAGACAAAACACCCATACACATAAAAGACAGAGAGGCAGATAGATAGATAGATAGATAGATAGATAGATAAAATTAAAATAATAATGATAATTTAGAAATAAATTTAAAACTAGGGATAGGTTTATAGAAAATTGGCTTCTTCAATCTGATAGAATTGCTACAAAAAAAGCCTAGGCTATTGTGGATGGTGCTAATCCTGGGCGAGTGGTCCTGGATGGCATAAGCAAGCAGGCTGAGCAAGCCACGGAGAGCAATCCAATAAACAGCATCCTTCCGTTGCTTCTGCTTCTGTTCTTACTTCCTGGGATGATGGACTGTGCCGTGGAACAGGAGTTGAAGCAAACTTTTTCTTCTCTCTTCCCCAAGCTGCTTTTGGTCGTGATGTTTTGTCACAGGAATAACAAGCCGAACTAAGATGGGGGTAATGGACAACAAGGGACAGGAAGGGGGCTTCTCAAGCACAGTGTGCCCTATTTCTTTTAATTTTTATTTATGTGTATGAGTGTTTTGCGGTGTGTATGTATGTGTACCGCCTGTGTGGCTAGTGCACAGGGAGATCAGAGGAGAGCACCAGATGATTGTGAGCTACTATGTGGGTGTTGGAAACCTAGATTCTCTGGAAGGACAAGTGCTTTTTACTGTTGAGCCCTCTTTCCAGCCCTGTGTTCCATTGTTTGATCTTCAGGCCAGTTACCTAGTTGAGGTGACTGGGAAAATTCCATATGTTTATGATTCACGGCTTTTTCTGTGCTAATATACTGCAATTAAAAACTTACTTGAACTAAAGAGAAGGGGAAAAAAAGAAGAGAGCAGGAAGGGGTAGGAAACATAGAGGGCTAAGGAATGGGGCTGAATACTGGTGCTGCCTGGTCTCGGGGTACCTGGAACACTGTGGTGTGCTCACATGGTTTGGTTGGGAACAGATGGTTTGAAAGAGGTGCCAGGACTCCCTCCCATCCACCTCTGTTCCCAAGGGCTTGGATGTCACTCAGCTTTGCCCATAGCTCTGCCCACCCTCACTGGTGCATGGAGATATGAGTGCCAGCCTCCGGATACAGAGCTGGATTAATTTGATCCTCCACCTGGGTGTCTATGCGTGGGCAGGTTGAGGGAATGCACAGGTGGAAGCTGTGTTGAGCTGCTCAGATGGTCTTGACCGCCGCTGAAGGTGGCCTTCCCTGTCAAAGCTGGACTAATGGGGGATGGAGCAAGTGTGTTGGTCAGAAAGAGGGTTCCAGAGGTTGCAGCTGCCCCAAGTGTAGTCCCTTTGTCCTTGTCTAGCTCTTGTCTGTATGCCCTGGAAGTGCCAGGACACTGTGAAGGGTATTTCAGGCTGGTCAAAGACAGTCGTACATCTTAAACTGGCTGCCAAGCCCTGCGGGGCTTCCAGAACACTTCCATGTTTCTACTTGCTTTTTGTTTCTGTCTATCTGGGGCAGAAGCTGTCCTCTCCTGGGCTAGCATTCACTGAACCCGTAATTGAGAGCAGCCGTAAGGGAGGCAGAAGGCTCCCTCTAGGATCTTTCAGCAGCTTTATGACATTGGGTACGTCATGATGCACAACAGCCTCTCTGGTCCACTCCTTAAGAGACAAGTGCTCAGCATCATTGGCTGTCCACACAGCTACTTAAAGAAAATTGCATTAAATTTTAAGGTGTGTGTGAGAGTGTGCAGGTGTATAAACCGAAGCCAGAGGAAGACAGTGGGTATCCTGCTTCCCACTCTCCACTTTATCTCCTTGAGACAAGGTCTCTTACTGAATCTGGAGCCTGCTTGGGGCTAGGCTGGTAACCAGCAAGTCCGAGTGATCCCCCTGCATCCAGGCTTACGTGGGTGTTTTTAAATGACTTTGGGGATCTGAAGTAATGTCTTCATGGTCACACAGCAAGTGCCCTTACTCACTGAGTCATCTCCCCTGCCTGCTTTTTTTTTTTTTTTAATTTTGACACAGTGTCTCACTTATTCCAGGCCAGCCTCCAATTTGCTGTGTAGGTGAATTTAAACTTCTGATGCTTCTTTCACATCCTGAGTGCTGGGATGACAGGCATGCACCACTGTGCCTGGTTAACACAGTGCTGGGAACAAAGCACAGGCTTCCTGTGGGCTGTGCAAGGAAGGACTCTAGCCCCAGCCCCTAAAACTCATTTTTAAAAAAAAAAATGTATAGAATTGCCAGGCACATTTGCAGGTTCAGTAGCCCATGTGACCTGAGGCAAATTGCATTAAACAGTGCGGAGGCGGAGCATTAGGTCAGAAGGTTCTATCGGCCTGTTGGCTTAGCCCCATCTGTGCCTGCATTTCCTACTTTATTTATCATTGCTATTAGTGTGTGCATGTGTGAATCAGAGCACAACTCTCAGGGGTTGGTTCTCTCCTCCCACTGTGGGTTCTGGGGATCTAGACCCGTTTCCTTCTTCATTCTGACAAAGCTCACCGAAAGAGCAAGCTAGCCAACTGATGAAATTTAGGAAAGGCACCTGAGCTTGTGGCTGGCCATCGCCCACACTTAACGCCATGCTCCTCCATGGCCCGTTCTGTGGGAGAACAGGGCTCTCAGCACCTTCCCCTGCTGGTCCTGGTCTGTAAAACCGGGCATCATGAAGGAAAACTTAATTCTGGACAGTAGTAATCTCAATTTATGGTCCTCTAGGCTTTGTCTTCAAGCTCTCATGCTCTGCTGCTTAACACAGCCTTCTGAAATAAATATTATCACCCATGTGTGACTAAAGATGGAGCTCAGGGACAGGGAGCTGAGTGCCCCAGGGTACGTAATTAAGGGAAGTCCAGGGCTAAGGTTTGAACTCAGGTCTTAATCCAGGTGGTGCGGGAGAATTATCTGTATTCTGTCAATCATATTTTAATAAAACGCTGATTGGCCAGGCAGGCAGTATAGGCGGGAAAGCCAGACAGGAAGTAGAGGTGGAGCAAAGAGACTGGGAGTATTCTGGGAAGCAGGAAGCTCCCTCAGCAGTTCTGCCCAGACCACCGGAGAGGAAAGATGTAAGCTGCCCCGCTGGAAAAGGTACTGAGCCATGTGCTAACATAGATAATGGGGTAACATAAGTTATAAGAACTAATAAGTAGCCTGACCTAATGGGCCAATCAGCTTTATAACTTATACAGATCTCTGTGTGATTGATTTCCTTGGGAGTTGCCGGATGTGGGGTACCGGGCGGGACAGAAACCCCAACAAGCCGGCCCTCATGTTACATCCAGGCTCTCTTACACCTACTGCCTAGGCCTGGGCCAGGTGACCAGATGACCATATGACCCCTGAGGTCTGTACTTCATCATCATAGAACATTTTGATGTTCTCTCTGAGACAGCTAGTGTGTGTGAGAGCAGGGTACTCAGAAGAGAGGCCAGGACTCAGGAGGCAGGGAAGCTGGAACATAGCTGTTGGCTTAGGGCGTGGGCAGGGCGTGATAGTTAACAGAAAGAGACCTGGGGCAGGTGAGAGGGTCCGAGTTACCTGGTGGGCCATTGGCTTAGGACACTGCCAAGGAGGCCAGTACTAACTTTTCTCCCCTCCTCCTATAAGACTTCCCACCTGAGATATTTTCTAACTGGATGTTACTATTTGTGAATGCACCTTTGTTTCTTCTCATCAATGAAGCCTATGAAAGAATATATCCGTCATAGTTTTCCTAGCTCCGATTGACCCAGAGTGCCAACATTTTCCCAGCCTCTCCCAAGGAAGAAGGGGCTATGTAAGGGCACTAACCAGCTTCCTCCTACAAAGCCATCCTATACATGCCATCTGGTTCTTTGAGTTCAATTTTGGTCAGGTGGCCAATCATCTTGAGGACATGGTGCATGTCCTTGGTATGACTTGGAGATAGGAGGTTGGTCACTCTACTGAGTGGCTGTCATCCAAGGAACCATAGCTTTCGAAATGGTGCTGATCCACGGACCTCAGAAACTGAAGATATTTATACCAGAGGAGAGGTTGTGTCCCGAGAACTTGTATCTGGGTCGTTGGTGGCCAGGAGGGGCAAGACAAACTTCCAGATTATTGTCATGAATGGAAATACCTAAGCCTTTGGGTTGAGTGTGATGCTGTAGTCCTGTAATCCCATCACTTAAGAGGCAGCGGCCAGAGGACTGGGAATTCAAAGCCAGCCTGAGTCTCAAAACAACAATAATAAAAAGGGATGGGGCTGGGCAGATGGCTCACCTGTTAAATAACGCTTGCTGCAGACAGGCAGTAGTGGTGCACACCAAGGCAGAGGCAGGGGGATCTCTGAGTTCGAGGTCAGCCTGGGCTACACAGAGAAACCCTATCTTAAAACAAACAAACAAACAAACAAACAACAACATTAAAAAACTCACTGTGTTCTTATACAGGATGCAGGTTAGATTCCCAGCACCCACATAGCAGCTTACAACCCATTGTAACTTTAGTTCCAGAGGATCTGACAATTTCTTTTGACCTCCACAGGTACCGGGGCACATGTGGTACACAGACATACAAGTAGTGCACAGACATTCATGCAGACAAAACACCCATATGCATAAATATTTTTTTTAATTTAAAAAAGGGGGTAAGGCGGACTGGATCTGTGACTCAGTCGATAGAGAGTTTGCTGGGCATGCATGGAATGAACCCATTGTTCCATCTCTAGCTGGGTGTGGTGGTGCCCGTCTGTGATCCCAGTACTCCGCAAGTGGTGCTGGGAGGATCAGTTCAAGGTTATCCTTGGTTCTAAATTGATTTTAAGATGAGCCTAGCGGGCTGGAGAGATGGCTCAGAGGTTAAGAGCGCTGACTGCTCTTCCAGAGGTTCTGAGTTCAAGTCCCAGTAACCACATGGTGGCTCACAACCATCTGTAATGAGATCTGGTGCCCTCTTCTGGCCTGCAGCAGACATGCAGACAGAATACTGTATATATAATTAATAAGTAAATCTTTCAAAAAAAAAAAAAGACCAACCTAGGATATATGAGACTCTGTCTTGACAAAAAAGGAAAATTCCCCAATATTTTAGAGCTCCAAAACCTCTCAATCAACAATGCACAGTTGCTAAAAGTACAGGGAAATGGGTGGGGTCACCAGCTTTGGGAGCAGAAGGCCAGTGGGACTGCGTGACGGCACTGCTGGAGAGGTACTGTCCTCGGAGGCTCTGGGCACATCCACATCACCTCAGGTGGACAAGGCATGAAGAGACTATCTGCCTGAGAGTGGCAACTTCCTGTCACTTTCTCTAGAAGACTCTGGGTAGTGTGCTCTGGGGAGAACCAGAGGAAGCATGAACCAGCAGGGATAAAAGAGTTCGTTGGAGGAACACTGAGTGGTATTCTCTGTCAGAGAAAGTGCTGGAAACCAGGGCCATGTTAGAGAGGAGCTCTCCAGAGACCTCAGAAGCAGATCCTCTTGGGCCATCCCTCTAGGCTTTGGGCCCCACCCCCACCCATGATTCAGCTCCAGCCACCTTGAGGTTTTATATAGCTTTACAAACTTCTAGAATCTGGTTGGCTTAATTTGGGTCAGGCCTCTACCACTAGAATGAGGAGTGGATGGCCTTTGTTTTTGGTTTTCAAGACAGGGTTTCTCTGTGTAACAGCCCTGGCTGTCCTGGATCTCTCTTTGTAGACCAGACTGGTCTTGAACTCACAGAGAGATCTGCCTACCTCTGCCTCTCGAGTGTTTCGATTAAAGGCACGCGTCACCACCGCCCAGAGTGGGTGGTCTTTTGAGTGATGCATGGAGAGGTCTAAGGCAGGACCACATCTTATCCATTCTACAGTGCCCAATACAACAGGCCTGTAAGTAAAGGCTCGGAGAATAAATTAATGTGTGGGCACACGAAGCCACCTTCTGTAGACTCAAATTATCTTTCTGTTCCTTGCCAGACTGTGCCTGGGACTTTACTTTGTCAGTCTATGACTACCTCTCTCAGGACCTACTGAAAAGGATCCTGGGAGTGGGACCACCTTGTTGGCAAAACCACAGAGTCGAGAAGGACATATTACTCCTGGCCTCTGATGCAGAATTAAAAGAATCCAGACCTTAGACGCTGGATCAAGCTGAAGGAGAAGGAAATTAAGTACTCTACCAGATTCTCCGCTGCATTTTTTTCGGTTCTGAGTTCTTTGGATATGCTACATCGCCATCATCTAGAACTTTTCACATGGAAAGTTAATAGGACCTGTCAAGCCATCAATGGCTATCTCTTGCTCTTGCAGAGTGGGAAGCTGTGCCTGTGGAAGATGTGTTTTGCTTAAAATCATTGCATATTTCTGACTGGTCTCCTCAGTCCAGTTTGGGGTTCTCTGTACTGCCTAAGAGGAGTCCTCCATTGCTACAGTGGGGTGTTGAAGACACCAGCTGAACTCCCTGTTTGATCTGTGGACAGCTGTGAGTTGGGTGGATGGGTCTGAAATAGTTGCGTGTGGGGGTGATCGTGTATATTTAGGGATTAGTTGACTAAAACCTGGTATATTACTTGTCTCTTTGTTGTGGTGAAATACCTGACAAAGCTAACGTGAAGAGACGGGTTTATCTTGTCATGTGCAACCTGGGCACATAACCCAGGAGGGAAGGAACAGCTACAGGTGTGTACGGCGCGTGTTTGTGTGTGCAGCGCAGCACACAATGAAGGTCAGAGAACAACTCTGTGGGGTCAGTTCTTTCCTTCCACATCGATGTGGGTCCTGGGGCTCACACCCAGGTCACCAGGTTTGTGTGACAGGTGCCTTCACTCACTGGTGCCATCTCACCAGCCCAGAGAGTTCTTGCCAGCATCCCCCAGCTGGTAACTAAATCTCCATCTTACGGCTTCATTTTTCTAAGCAAGTGTATGTATCTGCGGGATTTTGACTCCTTTTTAACAGAGAAACTGTCTTCCTTTAGGAAGCCTGTGTTTCCTGGCACTCAGTCTGCTCCAGGCCCTGGGGATTCTGAGGTGCTTTGGTCACCATTCTGCTGTCTGGGGCATCACCACCTACCACAGTGTGAGACATTAATTCTTAGTCTGCTCTGTGTTGGGTAGTGACTGCATCAAGGCATATGCATGACACTTGGGTTACACAGTCCCCCCGGGCCATCAGAAGGGTTTTCTAAAGGAGACATTTGAGCTGACTCCCAAACAATGGGTAGCCTTGTTCCAGACTGGAAACTCTTTTAAAGAGTCAGGTTGCATAAACTGACTCCTAACTGCCCATCTCCTGTGAGCCAGGGACCCTGTGCTTATTTCTTGGAATCAGCTCCGGTTTCTTTACTCCCACACACCTGATTTGACATTGTCAGAAAGGTCTTTTGGGTGATCCATGTTTTAATACAACTAAACCACATCTGTTTGTCGTTGAGACCTAATGCCCCCAGCTCTGTCAACCACACAGTGAGCTGGCCGCAGCAAATGTTCCTAAGAAGGAAATGTTTGTTTTGGAATCAAACACCTTCCAGACTTGTTTATATGGGAACCAGACTAAAGAGACTGACGCTCTGCACCTCCTGATACTTAACACACTGAAGTTCACTGCACTAAGGAACAACAGCAGGCGGAAGACAGTCTTGCAAAGAGAGTATCCACTTGATCAAGTAAATGCACACACACACACACACACACACACACACACACACACACACACGAATCAAGGAAATTATTCTTATTTTCTAAGTCTCCCCAAACTCATGTTGGCTTGTGTCTTACAGGAACGTAACCTGTCTTGCCTCCCTCCTCACCTTTGTTCTCTGAGACTTTGGACCTGTAGGAAACAATTCTAAACTAAGGAAAGTTGGGTTGGTTTCAGATTTATTAAGGAAAAAATTATCAGTTTTAATGAAAAAAAAAATGTGAACGGGTACTTTTCTCCAGGAAGGAGACAAAAGGCTGAGCACCAGGAAGTTAGCTGCTCCCGGAAGGCTGACAGGACAAGGATCATGTCTCTGAGATGTGTGCAGCAGAAAACCAGAGACTTATACACACTATTCTTAGAGTCACCCTAAGGGTGGCATGTGCGAAAGGATCTGAAGACTTATGATAAAAGCAGTTACTGTGAAAAGTTCAGAAAGTGTAAATAAGGGGATGGAGAGATGGCCCACGGGTTAAGAACATGCACTGCTCTTGCAGAGGACCCCAGTTTGGCTCCCAGCACTCACTTGAGCTCCAGCGGGGAACCGATGCTCTTCTAGCCTCTGCAGGCACTGCATTCATGTGCACCCAGCGCACATGGTCACCCACCCAACACACATAACTAATAAAACGCTGGGCACAGTGGCTCATGTCTTTAACTTCAGCACTCGGGAAGCAGAGGCAGGTAGATCTCTATCATAGCCAACCTGGTCCACATAAAGAGTTTTAGGCCAGTCAGGCTAAAAGTGAGACTATCTCAAAAAATCAAATTAATAATAATAAAATTTTTTTAAAGTTAGTAAGAAAAATATAGGAGAAAGACCACCCTTATTTTCACAGTCTACCAACAACACTGCTGTTACTTAAGTGAATATCTTTCCAGACTTTTCCCTCAAGGAACAATCCCATATAAATTCCTCTCCATAAAAATCAGATCAGAGGGCTGGAGAGATGGCTCAGCGGTTAAGAGTATTGCCTGCTCTTCCAAAGGTCCTGAGTTCAATTCCCAGCAACCACATGGTGGCTCACAACCACCTGTAATGGGGTCTGGTGCCCTCTTCTGGCCTGCAGACATAACACAGACAGAATATTGCATACATAATAAATAAATAAATAAATAGTTAAAAAAAAACAGATCATACTTATCTGAAAACCTGTGCTTCTTCATTTAGCATTTCCAAACCACCTTTCATACTGAAAACTTTTCTTTTCTTTCTTTTTTTTTTTTCAAAACAGGGTTTCTTGCTGAGCTGTGGTGGCGCATGCCTTTAATCACAGCACTCAGGAGGCAGAGACAGGTAGATCTCTGAGTTTGAGGTCAGTCTGATCTACAGTTCTAGGACAGGCTTCAAAAGCTACAGAGAAACCTATCTCAAAAAAACAAAACAAAAGGCAGGTTTTCTCTGTGTAGCCGTCTTCTCCTGTAACTTGCTCTGTAGACCAGGCTGGTCTCGAACTCACAAAGGTCTGCCTGCCTCTGCCTCCCAAGTTCTGGGATGAAATGCATGTGTCACCACTGCCCATCCTGGTCTTGACCATTTTTTAAAATATGAAACACTATTATTGCATGTGTGCATGATGTGTGGACACGAGTGCCATGACATGTGTGTGAGGAGTAGATGACAATTTTGTGGAGACCACTCTCTGTCCCCCTTTGTATGGATTCTGGGGATTGAACTTGGGTCTTCAGACTGTATAAGCTATATAAGTAAACACTTTACCAACTGGGTCACTTCACCAGCTTTTTTAAACCTCCTTAGTAAAGTAAAATTATTTGATTAAAGCAATTAGTGTTGAGTCAGGCAGTGGTGGCGCATGCCTTTAATCCCAGCACTTGGGAGGCAGAGACAGGTAGAGCTCTGGGAGTTCAAGGCCAGCCTGGTCTAGAGTGAGTTCCAGGACAGGCGCCAAAGCTATACAGAGAAACCCTGTCTTGAAAAACAAAAAAGTAATTAGTATCACCTGATCTACTGCCTGGCATTCAAAAATATATATCCTGAATATTTTGGGATGATATTTCCAATGTTATATTTTGGCACTATTTCAGAAACACAATTACAACGTTTAATCACATTTACCCAGAATTGTACACCCTGGGTTTGAAAACCACATAGCTCAACTGCATCGGCTCCCCAAAGTCCAGACAACGTTTGCTGGCCCTGTTCTGCAGAGCGCCCGTATATCCTAAAATACTCTCAGAGCACCAGGTTCTGTTTCTCAGCTGTTGGAGACCTGGGTTCAACACAATCACTTCAAACATGCCATCAGAGACCTCCAGACTGCAGCTTTATCCACTTTGGGTGCTTTTCTAGATAGCTTGGTTCTCATTTTCTTGAAATCAACATGAACATTTTACAAAGTTGTATTCTTAGATTCCTCTTGAAGCCAGATTGACAGGTCTCTATGTAGACTGAGGACAAGTTTTAATGCCCTTTAAAGAAAAAAAAAATTACCTAGATGGTTCACGCCTTTGCACTCGGGAGGCAGAGGTAGGCAGATCTCTGTGAATTCGAGGCCAGCCTGGTCTACAAAAGCTAGTTCCAGGACAGGCTCTAAAGCTACAGAGAAGCCCTGTCTCAAAAAACAAAACAAAACAACAACAACAAAAAAACCCCTACCTAGAATGGGCTGGAGAAACGGCTCAGAGGTTAAGAGTATTTGTTGCTCTTACAAGTCAATCACTTTAGTTCCCAGTGCCTAAACTGAAGGCTCACAATCATCTGTAAGTCCAGCTCCAGAGGACCTGATTTCCTCTTCTAGACTTCATTAACAGCTGTACCCACAAATGCACATACCCATATGCACCCACATACACATAAACAAAAATAAAGTCTTAAAAAAAATAAAACCTATCCAAGAGACAATAACTACTGAAGCAGGAACATGCTGGTGCTGAGACAGACACTAAAATAATTATCATGATTAAATAAGTTTTTATTATCACATTTAACTGTTTTGTCTGATATACACTGTATATTTCAGTATGGCATAAAAATAAGAATATTTTCCTGAATGTCAAAATCTGAACAGAGGAGATGGCGATGGCACTTTAAAAAACTGGAATTCATACCGTGCTGAAGCCGCTAATAGGTAGCTGATGAAAGCTGGGACGCACTGCAGATAAAGTGACCCTCGACATTCAAATCAAACGGCAGTGGTGTAAGCCCAGCAAAACCAGGACAGCAGTTATAACAATACAGACCCTGGGGCACAACCAAAGCGGGGCAGTCCAGGATCTCATTTCTAAGCCTGTATCTACTGTCTGAGCCTGGGAGCTGGAGCTTATGAGTAAACATCGCTATAAAATGAAATGAATCCTTTGGAACCAGATTTTAAGCCTTTTAACAACCTCTTCATCCTTACATGTTTTAACTAGTCCAAGGAAAGGCAGTTCAGCAACAAGCATCATGGGCTGATTGACCACCATGAATGGTAGCCCAATATATTCTAAAATGGTTTTAGTGGTTTCACACATTCTGGGCAAAACTAGAAAACAAGTAGTAATTAAATAAAAACATAAGTGCATCCCAATGGTCTCCACACACCTGCAATTATTCCCAAAATGGCAACTTAAAAGAAGGGGGGGGAAGGGGGAGTTATTCAGACCATTGAAGCAAATCTTATTCACCAAGATTCCTGGATATGTTCTTAAAAATGTCTCTCTTCCACAAATCCAGCCCCGGATCTGCCAGACCTAAGTGCACTGCATGTCTTTCACAGGAACTCAGCTAAATCCACTGCGTCTGTGATCTGTTCATCACAGACTCAGGCCTGGCATCTCGCTCCCTTTTGCCATCCACTGCCGTGTGGCTTTCCTTGAAGACTCCAGAACAGAGGCCAACTGTGCTGGTGCAGGGCAGCAGTTGCTGCCGGACACCAGAAGCAAAAGAACTGACTTTGTGACACTGATCTGGATGAGTACTCACTGGGGATTAGTGTTTCCATGTTTTTAAAAAGGCAACCATTTTAAGTGAGAATACATATCAGGCTAGTAGAAAAAGGTTGAGACAAAGCCCTCTCTCTCATCTTACAAAGTCATGCAGACAGGAGAAGCAGTGTCTGACTTGTTTCAATCAGGCTTCTTGAAATTAACAAAATTTATTTTCTGGCAAAGATGAATTTGGTTCATCATAGAAAGTTCTTTGAAGGCTGCTGCTAAACTCATTTCCCTTTGAAAAAGCAAATTTCAAGGCATGATAGTGCAGAGGTAAGTTTCTGACGTATAGAGCATTTATAGACTAATTGTGCTTAGTCTCTAATCTCCAATTTAAAGAACAGACTACACTGAGGAGTTTCACTCTGCCTAAATTTACTAGTACATCCATGAATCGCACCAGAATTAGGACAATTTGATTATCGTAATGATTCTGCTGTGAACCCATGCACTGCACCCAGAGGTGAGGACCAGTGGACAGAGGATTCTGGGGGTTCTGAGCATGGGGTGCTCCACTCGGGAGCCACGGCATCTGAGAAAGCAGTTCTCCCCACAGATTAAGTCCTCAACAAACTCTCAATAAGCCATTAAGAAAAGCAGTGCCAAGTGGAGAGAGCGTCATTTGTTTACTCAAATCTGGGAGGTCTGAGTGTTCCTGGGGTCCTCATCGGGATGTGTCACTGGCCGTGAATTCTTTGAATGTGAGTATTCACTATGAGGGGACTCTGCAGGGTCAATCAAATTTTCATAATCACTGTCGTCTGACTCCTCCCCACTGTCTCCAGCTGCTCTCTGGGAAGGAAGAAGATCTGCTCCACTTCCAGAGAACTTCAGTCCGGCACTGGTGGAAGCATAGTTGGAAGAGCCCACAGCTTGAGGCCGAGGCATGAAGACACTTCTTTCCATGCGAGAATGGCTCAGAGTACTTTCTTGATTGTTTGGGTGAAGATCAGAATAAGGTGGGGGAGGATCAGAGGGCTCGGTGTCTGCTGGAGTACTTCTCCCTTTGGCTGCAAACCCAGAGTAGGGCATCCGAGGGTTGAATGCTGGCTCCAGATTTTCAGATGGCATCTGTCTGCTTAACAGGGTTTGCTGCAATCCTGCATGGAAACAGGAAGAATGTTTTAGCAAGTTCTGTATCTTCACAGCTTTTTACTTCCACTCAATAAATAGTCAACCTGAGTGTTTTGGAAATGACCAGCAAAGCTATGAAGTGATTGTTGCTAATGTTTTATAAATGCTTTATCTATACATTCATTTATTTGTATATCAAGTACCAGGCCAACCATGGTTACACAGTGAGACTGTCTCAAAACAAAACAAAACAAAACAAAACAAAAACCGAAACCAAAACAGTTGAAAATCCAGGCAATTGGATACAGTAGTAGCCCTAAGATGTAAAACATAGGTTTGTCACTCTAAATGATGTGCTAATTTGTCCACCTGTTTCCCACTGTGCTCAAAAATTTAGGTCTACCAGCTGGCATTGAAAACCATTCTCACCACCTTTACAAGTCCCATGAAAACGGAACATTCCTAAGACAGAATCCTTTCAAATACCATATTGCTTTTCTTTGGACGTGTATTTGTGTCTGTGCTGGATCCTCTGGAACTGGAGTTACAGGTAGTTGTGAGCTGCCCTTTGTGGGTGCTGGGAACCAACTTAGTCCTCTGCAGGAGCAGCAAGATCTCTTAACTGCTAAGCCATCTTTCTAACCCCAGAGTTTTTTGGGTTTTTTAGGGGGGAGCGGGATTTTGAGACAAGGGTTTCTCTGTAGCTTTGGAGCCTGTCCTGAAACTAGCTCTTATAGATCAGGCTGGCCTCAAACTCACTGTCTCCCAAGTGCTGGAATTAAAGATGTGCATTGCCACCCCCCCCCCAGCCTCAAGTTATGAGTCTACAATGAACATAAGACACCATCCTGATATGTGCAGTATGCCATAGTTAGTATGGTAGCAATTATCACAGTTGCTAGAAACGGATAATATTGTCAATACATCCAAAAATCTGCACCAATTTTTTAAAAATATTTTTTTAAATATTTATTTATTTATTATGTATACAATATTCTGTCTGCATGTATGCCTACAGGGCAGAAGAGGGCACCAGACCTCATTACAGATGGTTGTGAGCCACCACGTGGTTGCCGGGAATTGAACTCAGGACCTTTGGAAGAGCAGGCAATGCTCTTAACCGCTGAGCCATCTCTCCAGCCCCTGCATCAAATTTTTTATACCTGTTCTAACTTCTGCTTCAGCTTTTCTCTTTGGTCCTCCTGTTTCAGTTTCAGAAACTTGAGGAATACCATGAAAAAAAGCACTTCTCATTAAATGCTTAATGAGAAGGAAATGTCCTTCCTCCATCACGTAAATCTGGTACTTGCTTAGCACAGAAGGATTTATGCCAAACTGAAGGTATGGTTCAGTGGTAGAGGCTTGCCTAACATGCACAATGCCTGGGATTCAGTTGCCACCACTACATAAAAGTGTGGTGGTGTTGATACTTGGGAGAAAAAAAATTAGGAGAATCAGAAATTCGAGGTCATCTTCAGCCACAAAGTTCAAGGCCAGTCTGGGATATATGAGACCCTTCCTCACAAGCACGGGATTAGGGAAGGCTTGAGGAATGCCTCATGTTAATGAAAGGATGATTTGATAATTAAAGTAGTAAATAGTTTAGCCAGGTAGCAAGACTTGTAATCCTAGCTACTTTGAGCTAGGCATGGTGGCACATGCCTTTAATCCCAATAGAGGCAAGAGGATCTGAGTTTAAGGCTATTCTGGTCTACAGAGCAGAGTTCCAGAACAGTTAGGATTACATAGAGAAATACTGTATCTAAAAACAAACAAATAAGCAAAAATCTCAAAACAAAAATTCTAGGTACTTTGAAGACTGAGGCAAGAAGATCACAAGTTTGATCCCCTCCTGGACCATACAGCAAGTTCAAAGCCTATCTGGGCAACTTATGATTACTGTCTCAAAAATAAAAAGTAAGGCCAGTGAGATGGTGCAGCAGATTAAGGCCCTGATCTCCAAGCCTGACAACCTGAGTTCAATCTCTGTGCCCATACACTGGCGAAGAGAACCAACTCCTACAACCTGACCTCCCACTGGCGCTCACAACAAACAAATGAATACAAACCTGAAAATAAACAGAAAGTAAAGCTGGGCATGGTAGCTCATGACTTTAGTTCCAACACAAAGGAGGTAGAGTCATGTGGATCTCATGAAAAAACCAATCTTCATCAGGCATGGAAGCACATACCTATAATCCTAGTACCTGGGAGCCTTTGGGGGGCAGATCTCAAGGGAGTCTCAAGCCTACCATGGATACATAGTGAGACAGGGTATAAGATAAATATAAAATAAAATGAATGTAAACAGGGGGCTGGAGTGTATGTAGCTCAGTGGTGAAGTACTTGCCCAGCGTGTGGGAAAGCCTATGTTCAGTCCACAGTGTCCCACCCCAATGAACAAAGCCACTTCTCTGATATGGAGTGGTAGACTCAGTCAGAAGCTTACTTCTTTCTTGTTCCTTTTCATTTTTCTTCTGAGTGATTTGTCTTCTTAATTTGTTCACTTCTGCCTGACAAGATTCAACAACTCGCTCACTCTTCTCTACATCTGCACATACTGCCTGCGGGGAAAAATACAAGAAGGTTAGTTTCAAACCAGGCAGGAGGTAATCTATAAATTCAGCCTTATTAAAACCCCAGGAAAAAAGGGACTAGAGAAATGGTTCTGCAGTTAAGAGCACTGGCTCCTGCTCTTCCAGGTTCGATTCCCAGCAGGCTCACAATACCTGTACCTTGCTCCCAAGGGATTCACACCTTCTTCTGGCCTCCAAGGTCACCAGACACTGAAGTCATCAAATTAAATACAGACAGACAGGTAAGCAGAGCAGTCTTGAGTGCCCACAAGAACAGGGTTGAGTTCCCCGACTCTTCTTTATGAGACAAGACCTCCCTATGTTGCTCCCTATGCTGTTTCCTTTGAGAAAGTGTCTCTCCCTAACATGGAGCTCCTGAGTTTTTCTGGCTAGACTGGAAGCTAGTGAGCTAGTGATCCTTGGTGTTAGGGTTCTATGCACGCACAGCACCATGTCCAGCTTATTACATGGACACTAGGATCTGAACTCCAGTTCTCACACTTGAATAGCAAGCACTCCCTAACCACAGAGCCATTCTCCAGTTTGTTGGTTTATTTTTTTAAAGGCTGTGTCCTAGAAGCTACATTATATTAATCAACACATGAGGAGTCAGTTTTAGACATCTTTAAAAAACCTTACTATCATTAGGGAGCTAGAGAGATGGCTCAGTGGTTAAAAGTGGGACTGCTTTACAGAGGACTTGAGTTTGTTCCTAGCACCCACTGTGACTCATAACTGAGTTCAATAGAATTCTCTGGCCTCTGTGGGCATTGGAATTCACATCAACATACCCTCACACACACATACTTAATAAGTTAAAAAAATTAATAAGTGTTGGCTAGGTGGTAGTGGTGCACACCTTTAAACCCAGCACTCAGGAGGCAGAAGCAGGAGGATCTCTTTGGGTCTGAGGCCAGCCTGGTCTACAGAGCAAGTTCCAAGACCAAGACAGCCAGGACTACACAGAGAAGCAAGCCCTGCCTCAAAAAAAAAAAAAATTAGTAAGTGCATAATTAGCGTGTGTGTATATGACTGGTTGTGTATAACTCTGTGTGTGTGTGTGTGTGCGCGTGCCATGACCACATGAGGAGGTCAGAGGGAAACTTTGTGGAGTCAGTCCGACACCTTTGAAAGTGTTCCAGGGATCAAATTCAGGTTGCCAGATTTATAGGACATATTAGCCTGGAGTTCACTTAATAGACAACACTGGTTTATCAAGTAGCCCCAAGGATTCTCTTGTCTCTGCCTCTCTGATGCTGGTGTATGCTGCCATGGCAAACTTTTTCAAGATTTATTTTTATTTATGTGTTTCTGTGTCTTGTGTGGGTGCCCTGGAAGTCTGAAGAGGGTGTTGGATCTTCTGGAGCTGCAATTATGGATGGTTGTGAGCTACCAAATAAGATGCTGAGAATGAAACACGGGTCCTTTGCAAGAGCACCAAGTGCTCTGAACTGCTGACCATCTCTCCAGCCCATGCCCAGGTTTTTTTTATGCAGGTTTTGGGGCTCAACTCAGGTCCTCATGCTTGTGTAGCAGGAACTTTACTGACTGAGCCATCTGTCCAGCCCCATTGGACTGTTATTAGTCACTAACTTGCTTTCTTAATTTTAATCATTTTAAGGTGATTGTGCAGACTGGAGAGATGGCTCAGTGGTTAAGAGTACTGACTGCTCTTCCAGAGGACCTGGGTTCAATTCCCAGCACCCACATGGCAGCTTACAACTGTCTCTAACTCTAATTAACCTGACACTCTCACACAGACACACACGCAGGCAAAATACCAATGTAAATGAAATAAAAGTAAATAAAGTATTTTTTTTTAAAAAGTTGATTGTGCAATTCAGCTTAAACGTTGTTTAAAAGGCTAAGGTGGGAAAAAATTGAATTTCTTCCCTTGCTTAATCAATTTTATTGGAACAAAGAGGGAATTTTTGGTACCAGTCTAGCTTACAAAGGAAGGAAGAATAAAAGATAAGCCTGGAACAAGATGTTTTCAACATTCATTTCTAACCAACAATTAAAAACGGATAAGATGGGCTGGAGAGATGGCTTGGAGGTTAAAAGCATAGGCTGTTCTTCCAAAGGACTCAAGTTTGATTACCAACACCCACACGGTGGCTCACAATCATGTATGTAATTCAGGCTCCAAGGGATCTGATGCCCTTTTCTCGCCGCCATGGGCACTGTTTGCATATGGCACGTTTAGACACACAAGTGAAACATCCACACATGCAGGTAAAAATATTCACATGTATAAAGTTAAAAAACAGATAAGACAGATTTATTTAACTGAAAATAATTACAAGGGAAATCTGGAAAAGAATGTAAGTTTCAGAGTTGAGTTTGTATGTATGTAATTCAGTTACCAATAACCACTATGAGAGCTGGCCCTCTTAATCAGGAAGGTAATGTGTGATACCAGTTAGAAGTCGTTTGGCTAGTGCTAATGGGCTGAAAGGCCATGGTCATGAATTTGTGACAAAGAGCTGTTTTCCACTGCACATTCCTCCCATAGCAGAAATAGCAGAAACTTCCACAAGGCAAGTCTGGCACCAGTGAGCATGAACAGTATTCCCTCCACTTCCCAGTATATGGTGAACACAAGCCCTGGAAACTCCCCAGTATTGCTTTGTCTTCTTGTCACCGAGGCTTTCCCCCATTTTAGACGCTGCCTTCACTCCTCCCTCTACTCTCTGGGGTCTTTCCCAGGCCTCGGAGAGCTCCAACTTTGCACTTTTCTTCTAGCTCTCAAATGTAAGTGCAGTGGGAAGCACTGTCAGCATGTAGCTGGCAGCTGGAGGTGGCGCCATAAATACTTGTTAAATGAACGACAAGTAAGAAACATTCCGCTGCAATCCTCCAACTTCACAGTGGCAGCTGGGGACAAAGACTCGACTAGATGGAAGCAGAGCTAGACCAGGCTGCAGGCTTTTGACATTGTCACCATTTAGAGTATAACTGACAGGCACAACTGTTCTCAGTACCCCTCTTTAAACTCACTTTTGAGGATGCACTTCCCAGAAAAGGCACAACTGCAAAGGCGTTATAAGTGTTTTAAGAAGCAGCATTAATAAATTACTTCAGTGTCTCTACCTCAGTACACGAGGCAGGCTTTGTAGACTGACATCTGACATTATCTTAGCAAAGTCCATTCTGACTTTTGGCTCTTTTGTTTTGGTTTTGTTTTATTTTTTGAGACTGGGATTCTCTGTAGCTTTGGAGCCTATCCTGGAACTAGCTCTTGTAAGCCAGGCTGGTCTCTGCCTCCCAAGCACTAGAATTAAAGGCGTGCACCACTACCACCTAGCTACTTTTTAAAAAATCGTTTGTGTACATTTGTCTGTGTGTGGTTGTTGGATCCCTGAAACCGGAGTCACAGACAGTTATAAGCTGCCCTGTGGGTATTGGGAATTGAACCTGGCTCCTCTTCAAGAGCAGCCAGTGCCCTTAATCGCTGAGCCATGTCTCCAGACCCCCATTATGACTTTAGAACCACAGCTATTCATTTGTCAGTTAAAAGACACATACTTTAAAAAAAAAAAGGAGGGTTTGCGCAGTATAAACAAGATGGAAATACCAGTTACCTGTACTTTCTCCTGAAGTGCATTATAAACCTGATAAATTGCCCTGATGTCCTTCATGACTCCATCCTTGTCAAAAAAGTCAGTACTAGAAGACAGGAAAAGGATGTCAGAGTTATTAAAATCACCATGAACATAGGAGGCATTTTTGCTGTCCTTCTACCTCACAGTACTAATTAATATATGCTCTGACTCAAAGGTGACAGTGTCTAAGCAATAATGTGCTAATCCTACGAGAGTTATAGAAGAGAAATAAAAAACACATCAATAATTAAAAACAGAACATTTTCCAGTGACTATGATTATCTCTTTTTTAAAATTATTTATATTTTTAGACAAGGTCATTCTATGTAGCCCTGGCAGGCCTGAAACTTGCTATGAAATCCTGGTTGGCCTGGAACTCAAAAATAAACCACCTGCCTCTGCCTCCCAAGTGCTGGGTTTAAAGGTGCATGCAACCATACCTGGCTGTTTTTTCTTTTCAAAACCTGAGAAAAGAGCTGAAAAGATGGCTCAGAGGTTACAAGCACTTGCTACTCTTGCAGAGGACCTGGGCTCAGTTCCCAGCACCCACATCACGAATCAGAGCACCCATAACTCTAGTTCCAGGGGAGTCAATGTTCTCTTCTAGTGTCCTCAGGCACTGCACACACAGTGCACATACAGATAACCAGGAAAACATTCACATACATAATTATTTTTTTAAATCTTTAAAAAGTAAATACAATCTGAGAGAAAATATAGTAACATTAAATTATCTTCTCAATAAGAATAAAAACCTTAATTCTTTCAGAGATTCTTTTGTTTGTGTGTGTGAAGGTGTACATGCATGTTTGTTCATGTGCAAGTAAAAGTGCACTCCAGTATGCATGCTTGTGTTGGGGCCAGAGGTCACTGACAGGGGTTCTCCTATTTCTCTCCACTTTATTGTTTGAGACAGAGTCTCTCACAGAACTTGGGTTCACCATTTTGGCTGTTCTGCTGGCTGATCAGCAAGTCCCAAGCACCTGCCTATTTCTGTGCTCCTAAGTGCTGGAGTCAAATGTGCTCTGCCCAGTCCAGCTTTTTATTTTTAATTAATTATCTTATGTGTATGAATGTTTTATTTGCATCCATGTCTGTGAATCAAATGTATGCCTGGTACCTGCGGGGCTCAAAAGTGGGCACTGGATCTCCTAGAACTGGAGTTACAGTGGTTGTGAGTCACTATGTAGGAGCTGGGAATAGAACCCAGATTCTCTGCAAGAGCAACCAGTGCTCTTAATTGCTGAGTCATCTCTCTCCAGCCTCCTACCGAGCTTTTTTACACGACGAGAATACAAATTCAGGTCTCATGCTTGCACAGCAAATAATCACTCAAGCATCTCTCCAGTTGTTTAGATTTATTTTTATCTTTTTTGAAACAAGGTCTCACTATGTAGGCCAGACTAGCCTGGAACTTAACAGACATACACTGCCTCTGCTTCCTGGGTGCCGGGATGAGAAATATGTGCGACCATGCCCTACAGAGTAGCTTTGTTTTGTTGTGGGTTGTTTCAGGTTTTTTGCTTGCTTGTTTGTTTTTGGGGGTTTTTTTGGAGGAAGGGTCTTACTCTGTAAGTTGGCCTTGAACTTATGACCATCTCCTGCTTCAGTCTCTCCTGTGCTGGGACTGCAGGTGTGAGCCACCATACTCAGCTTCAGGGATCAGTTCTTTTTTGTTTTGTTTTTCAAGACAGGGTTTTTCTTTGTAGCCCTGGCTGTCCTGGAACTAGCTCTGTAGACCTGCCCTTGCCTCCTAAGTGCTGGGCTTAAAGGCGTGCACCACCACCACCTGGCCACAGGGATCATTTCAATAGTTTACTTAGAACGAATTCTGATATATGGTAGTGATAGTGGTGGTGGTCTAGAGAACTGTCTGTTTTCTTTAATTTCAATTAAAATAAACTTGATTTTACATTTCTCCTTACACTTTAAAAAATATTAACAAAGAAAATACTGTTGACAAAAGAACTCATTTTACCTTTCAACTTACCCATGCTCTTTAATAACTTTGGCATAACTCTGAGAAGTGTTTGGCACTGAAGACACTTTATACTCTTGCTGGCTAGTATTGCCTAGATTGGGAATAGCAAGTGATATCCTTTGATTATACCTGTAGGGAGAATTGAGAAAAACAGCACTTAATAAGTACACTTCTTTGTTTGTCTGAGGCAGGGTCTTACTATGTAGCCTAAGCTGGCTCCAAATGTACATTTGGCCTGCTTCAGCCTCCCATGTGCTGGGATTATAGACATATGCCACCATACATGGCTCTACTGCTTTACTGCCTAAATAAGTGCTGACCTCATGGGCTCAAACACTCTGCTCACCTGGGTACCTCATTGCTGGGTTTACAGGTATGTGTCACCATTCGCAGTTTTAAAAGTATTTGTTTAAGAATTGGGATTGACAAGTCCAGGTCGGATTCTTAACAACCACATGACGGCTCACTGTCATCTGTAACTCCAGCTCCAAGGGATCCAACAGCCTCTTCTGGGCTCTACCAGCATCAGGCATATATATGCATTTGGTATACATACAGAAATACACGCAGGCAAAATACCCACATACATAAAATTAAAAAAAATATTTAAAGGACTGGGATTAAAGGCTATAGATAGATGTGGCTCAGCTGGCAGAGTACTTGTCAAGAGTGCCCAAAGCCCTGGCCTCAATACCCAGTACCACATAAACCAGGTGTGATGGCACACATCAGTAATCTTGATATTCCTTACAAGGTGATGGCAGGAGGATTACAAGTTCAAGGTTATTCTTAGGGTGAGTGCTAGGTCTGTTAGGGATCCACAGGGAGGTCCTATCTTAAAAAAGCAAAGAGGAAATCCAGGAAGATCAGCACAAGTTAAAGGCTGATCTTGTTTACATAGCAAAGCATTATCTGGACTACAGAACAAGACCCTGCTTCAAAAACAAAACAACAACAACAACAAGAAAAACAGAACAAAAGGATAAGGTGACAGCAGGCGTCTGTATCTCCAACACTGATAAATTAGCACATGGGGGCTATCACCTCCTAAGATGCATAGTCAGCAATCTTCCCTTCCCTTAGAGCAGAAACTCAGCTGTAGTGGGTATGGCTCATATCTTGATTGCATGTCCATGGTGACTGAGAGATCCTAAGGAAACATCTAGCAGAAGATAAACGAAACCCTAGAAATAGCTCCCTAACAATAACTATTTTCACTGACAGTGACTACTGCTGCTATTAGCACATTTCCAGAGCGAGAGCTTTCTGCAACTCACAAGCAGAAAACATGGTCACATAATGTTGTCTTTTTTCTCTTTATCAAGGCCACAATGCAAAACCCTCATCACCAATAATGGATCATTTTTACAATTTCTGTCTTTGCACTATGTGTTCTAAAGTTACGATTAGAGTCCAAAAGTAGCAAAACTCTATTTTTGCATAATGGGTCATGAAGAAGCAAATGAAGTTTCTACCTGTAAGAATACAAACATTCTAGATGATGCTTATTGATCCCCAAACTATTTTAATTCATTTAACTGGTAAGCAAGCCCCTAGGATCCACTTGTTTCTGCCCATTGAGTGCTGGATTACAGATGCAGGCTGTTATGCCCAGCTTTTACAGAGGTACTAGGGAGCCAACTCAGGTCCTCACGCTTGGCTTGCTCTACCCACTGAGCCCTTTTCTGAGGCCCCACATCTTTCTCTTTTTGTACAGTGGTGGGAAGCTTTCTTTACCTGCGATTTGGTCTAAAGAGAACATATTCTAAAGCATGAGTAGAATTGTTGGCGGTAGAGATGAAGCTGAAGAGAAGGAAGACGAGGTCTGGCACACCGAGGATGCGGGTGAGCTGCTTGTGGATAACCTGCTCTCTGTAGGACATCTGTTGCTGGGTGTTTCGACGGAATCTGTACCACCCGATAACTTTCTGCAATAACAGAAGAAGGAAAGTATTAGAGCTTATTTAACTTGGGGGGAAAAAAAAGGCTGGGCAGTGGTGGTACACATCTTTAATCCCAGCACTTATGAAGCAGAAGCAGGTGAATCTTAGAGGACAGCCAGGACTGTTACACAGAGATTCCCTGTCTTGGAAAAAAAAAATTTTATTTAATTCAGAATGCCTCCAAATGAACACCCATAAACAAATGATCATGATCAGTTAATACGGACGAGTCCAGATTTAAAAACAACAAATGAATGGATAAACTGGGTAATCTGTGGTATACTGGAATCATATGCAGTAATAAAAAGGAACATATCACCATGGAGAAATCTCAAAATAAGTATGCTCAATAAAAAAAGCCAGCGGCAAGGGTGTGGAGAGTATATGCTAAAGGATTTTATTAGTATGAAAGTCTAGAGAGTGAATCTACAGTCACACACAGCATAGCTTCTTACACTGTGTCATGAGCCCAGATAGGGTCACATAACTGAATGTGAGGTTAAAAAAACATAGCTAAATGTGAGGTTAAAAAAAAAAAACTGGCAACGGTAAAAAGTTTCTGAACGTAATATGGCCAAAAATTAATTACAAATCAAATACGCAGAGCTGGAAAGATGACTCCAATAGGCAAATGTGCTTGTCACCAAGGCTGACGACCTGAGTTTGATATACATGGTAGAAGGGGAAAGTGACTTAACCGGGTTACCCTCTGACCTCTACATCTGTGATATGGCACAAAATGATTGTACAATGAGTGTGTGCACACGCAGGGTCTCTCTCTCACACACATGATGAATCTGAGATGTCTGTGGCATCACTCTCCAATGCTGCACCACAAGGTTTCACCATAGTCTGGCTTCTGAACACAACACAGGCGCTGCACACGCAGCACAGCGCAGCACAGGTGCTGCACACGCAGCACAGCGCAGCACAGGCGCTGCACACGCAGCACAGCACAGCACAGGCGCTGCACATGCAGCACAGCATGCCATGCCAGCAGATGCTGCCAGAAGCATCTCAGCTCTGATTGCAGACTGGCGTTTCCCATGATGTGAACAGACAAAGCTTTTAACTCTAGTAGAAACATAATGGTTTAATTATGGAAAATAAAACCACCATTTTCTACTATCATCCCTCAGTGTCTAAATATCAAATTAGTGTATCTTTGAATTGAACTGTGTTAAAATGTTGTTTTTTTAATTGCTGTTTTGGACTTAATTTACAAAAATCATTGAGTGAATTTAGTTTGGATTAAGACAGAATTTTCAGCAATACTTGAAATATTATGTAAGGCTATTTTGCACATAGTCAAATGCAAGCCTTAAAGATTATAAAATCTAAGTACTGATCAATTTGAAGTATACTGAAGATTCCTATGCCCCACAGTATCAAATGTCTAGCAAAGGTTTAATTCTTTATGTAAAAAATAAATAAGAACATCATCTCAGTAGGAAGCAAGTTTGCTTTTATTTCATTGTCAATAAATGATAAAACTGTATGTAAAACAATGAATTGTCTTAAAATCAATTTCTTTTCTCTCTTCTTTTTTTTGGGGGGGAGGGGAGAGGTTGAAACAGGGCTTTTCTGTGTAGCTTTGGAGCCTGTCCTAGAACTTGCTCTGTAGACCAGGCCTGCCTCTGCCTCCCAAGTGCTAGGATTAAAGGTATGTGCCACCACTGTCTGGCCTAAAATCAATTTCTTTTTGATATATTATCAGTAAATGCTTGATCTGTACACCTAAGGTCACGCAAAACAATTTTGACAAAAAGGGTTTGTGAGTAGAAAAATTCAAGGAGTCCTGACATAAGCAATTCAGAGGCTGACAGACAGGAAAAGAAGGTGCGAGGAGGAGAGGGGTGGGAAGTGGAATCGAGAGAGATTTGCAGGTGGTGGGAATGTCCATTATCACGTTAAGGTGGTGGTGTCAAGCGTGTGCACAAGGATCAAACTGATGAAAGCACACATTAAGTGCATTTTGTCACATGTGCACTGTACAGCCTGAGTTTAAAGGTGAGCATTACTAGCGCTGCCTGCAGCACAGCCAGGCTGGCTGGTGAGCGCGACTTCAGAATATGCCTTATACTGTGGCCCGCTGAACAAACAACATCTCTACACAAGAATCTCAGTTATTCAAATTACTGAGTGTGAAGAATGTTAGAAATATGTTAAAATACCATACTTTGAAAACTCTGAGAAGACCTGGAAGTACTGATTTACTGTACCTAAATCTCAACAATAACATGCCAATAATTTGAAAACACCAAGAAATTTGTTTGTTTTTCACTTCATGTCATAATTCTAAATTATACCAGTGTTGATGAATAAACATACTTTGTTTTTTAATTAAAAAAAGCATGTGTACACAACACACATATAAACACAGCCATACACAGATCTGATGAGTAAAGACTTTTATCTTTCATTGGATCTGTTGTTTGTTATGTTTTAGCCATGTTCTTTTTTAAAAATATACTATTTGTAACACTTCCCTAAGAATTTCCTACCTGTGTCGACTCCTCCCTCTAACTCCTCTCAGATCCACGGCTTGTTAACTGCTAGCTATTCTAGTTGTCTAATCAATTCTTAATTCAAAATCCATACCAAAAAAAAAAAAAAAAAGAAAGGTGATTTGACATCTGCTGGCAGTTTTAAGTGAAATTCTCTCACCATTCTAAAAAGCAGAGGTGGAGATGCCAAATTCACACTGGCAATATCTACAATTCTGTATCTTTGGGTTAGTACATAGGCTAGTTGGAAGCTCACTGAGAAACTAGGTCACCAGTCCTAAAAAGCACATTTTGGATGGCTGCATCTAGGCCAGGACGAAGAGTCAGGGACCTCTCTCCCTAACCCTGTCTGTAACCTTTCATAGCTGAGTCTTCCCAGACTTTCTCTCATGCCTCAGTATCCACTGATATTTGGGCACACTGACCAACTTGTTCTTGTGTTCACTTGGTCCTTACAATGCTACTGAAAAGCTGTTATGTCTGTTATTGTCTATTTCATAAAGGATGCTCTGATTTTATAAGACTCAAAATCTCACCCACATGCTTGTCTTAACCTAAAACCTGAGGCCTACAAAACTTTGCAAGCACAGTATGTGTTCTACTAGAATTGTACACTACTAGAGATTGTTAAAAGCGGATCTAGGTATGCATGTGTTATGTATGTATGTGCATATGTGTACAAGTGCATGTGACATACGCAGACACATATATATGACTATCTGAGAGTGAATCCACGTATCTTCTATATTGAAGTGCAGTCTCTCACCGGACTAGAAACTCTAGCCTAGCTAGCCAGCTTGCTCTGTAGAGTCTATCTCTACTTTCCAGCTGGAATTACAGGTAGCTGCCACTCCCAACATGCTTTATGTGTGTGTGTGTTAAGATTGATTACTGTTTTTTAAAGATTTTCTATGTATCTGAGTGTTTGCCTGCATGTACTTATGCGTAACCATGTGTGTTACAGTACCTACAGAGGCCAGAAGAGGGCACTGGGTCATCTGGAACTGAAATTACAGACAGTTGTGAGCTACCACAGGAAAAAAATCCAGGTCCTCTGGAAAGAGCAACCAAACAATGTTTTTAATTGTGGAGCTATTTTTCTAGTCCTTATTATTATTATTATTTTATTTTTTGAGAAATGGTTTCTCTGTGTAGTACTGGCTGTCCTGGAGCTTGCTCTGTAGACCAGGCTTGCCTTGAAATGCCTTACTATTTTTTGAAAAAATTTATTTATTTACTATGTATACAATATTCTGTCCGCATGTATGGCTACTTGCCAGAAGAAGGCACTAGATATCATTATAGATGGTTGTGAGCTACCACGTGGTTTCTGGGACTTGAACTCAGGACCTCTGGAAAAGCAGCCAGCAGCCAGTGCTCTTAACCTCTGTGCCATCTCTTCAGCCTCTCCCTTACTTTTTCCCCTCCCACCCCCCCGAGACAGGGTTTCTCTGTGGCTTTGGAGCCTGTTCTGGAACTAGCTCTTGTAGACCAGGCTGGCCTCAAACTCACAGAGATCCGCCTGCCTCTGTCTCCCGAGTGCTGGGATTAAAGGTGTGCGCCACCACCGCCCGGCTTCCCTTACTATTTTTTAATGAGTATTTTGCCTGTGCAAAATTTTAAGTGTAGGGCTGGAGAGATGGCTCAGAGGTTAAGAGCACTGCCTGCTCTTCCAAAGGTCCTGAGTTCAATTCTCAGCAACCACATGGTGGCTCGCAACCATCTGTAATAGGTCTGGTGCCCTCTTCCGGCCTGTGGGCATACACACAGAAAGAATATTGCATACATAATAAATAGATAGATAGATAGATAGATAGACAGACAGACAGACATAGATAAATAAATATTTTTTTAAAAAAATTGAAGTGTGCCACAAGTGTGCTGTGCCAATGGAGGCCAGAAGAGAGAGCATCAGATCCCCAGAACTTGAATACAAATTGAGAGCCATCATTGTGGGTGCTGGAAACTAAACTTCAGTCCTCTGCAAAAGAGGCAAGCACTCTAAACTGCTAAGCTATCTCCCCAGCATACCCAGCTTGTATGCGGGTTCTGGGAACGTGAACTCCTATCCTTATGCCTGCAAAGCACACACTTTATTCACTGAGCCTTCTCCCTTCCCAACATGAGAATTTTATAGCAAAAAAACATTAGTTCCATTCTCAACCTTAACATTGTAAGTGCTCCTTTGTAGGTCGCACTCTTTTGAGGCAAAGGTTTAATTTCGTGCCTTTCCTGAGCAGGTGTGAACCCAAAAAGAATAAACTAAAAAGTTTTTACAAAGTTCCTTCAAGATGATTTTCTGTACATTTGAACTCTTCACTCAAACTCTATCAAGGTACATATAATACTGCTTTCTCCTGGGACTACTTCAGTAGGAGGGTGCTAGAATGTATGAGGTTCAAGTTTAATTTTACATTCAAAAAAACCAAGGTAAACGCACCAAATTTGAGGACCCGAGCTTGATTCCTAGAATGCATATGATCGAGAGAACTGCTCTCACAAGTCATACACATGTGTTATATAGTACATGCATATGTATGTGGTGTAGGAGGTCCTTTTGTTTATGTGATGGCTTCATTGGTTAATGAATAAAGAAACTGCCTTGGCCTTTTGATAGGGCAAAACCTAGGTAGGCGGGAAAAACAGAACTGAATGCTGGGAGGAAGAAAGCAGAGAGAGGCAGAGAGAGAGAGAGAGAGAGAGAGAGAGAGAGAGAGAGAGAGAGAGAACATGGAGCCGACAGAATCAGACATGCCGAATCTTTCCTGGTAAGCCACTGCCATGTGGTGATACATAGATTAATAGAAATGGGTTAAATCAAGACGTGAGAGTTAGCCAATAAGAGTCTAGAGCAAATGGGCCAAGCAGTGTTTTAATTAATACAATTTCTGTGTGGTCATTTCGGGGCTAAGCTAACCGGGCAGCTGGGACGAACAAGCAGCCTCTCTCCTATAACATGTATGTGTTACATGTGCATGCACACAACCATGCAAAAACAAATGTAACAAGACAAATATACAAAAACAAACCCACTGTTTTCACTTTGTAACTTAGAGACCTGTTACTGCTTGAAGACCTCCCATGTTCTTTTTTCTTGAAATATTTATTACATTTTTTTGATATGGGTGTTTTGCCTACATATATGTTTGTGCATCATGTATGTATCTGGTGTGCTCAGAAGCCAATGTATTCCCTAGAACTGAAATTATGAATGGTTGTGAATCATTATGTATGTGCTAGGAATAGAATCCAGGTTTTCTACAAAAGTAGTCAGTGCTCTTAATTTCTGAACCATCTCTCCAGTTCCTCCCCCATTCTTTTTAATGGCTGCATCAAGTTCCATAGTATGATGTATGAATGTAATTAACTTGATCTAACCATTCCCTGCCAGTGACTTTTAAGAGTGAAACAACAAATTTCCTTGTACATAGGATCATGACAGTAGACTTTGGTACAAGCATTTGTTCAATCATTAATCACTAGAGTCTTAACAAATTACTTCAGTAGTTTAAAGTGTCAAAGGTATAATCTGTCTCACAGGCTACAGCAGGAGTGTGTCAATACAAACGGCTTAGAACACAGCCTGGCAGGATTAAATAAATGTTCAATAATTTCAGCTGTTAGTATACTTCTTTTCTTGGGTCACATTTCTTTTCTTCTTCTTCTTCTTTTTCTTTCTTTCTTCCTTTCTTTTTTTTTTTTTTTTTTTTTTGGTTTTTTTCAAGACGGGGTTTCTCTGAGTAACAGCTCAAGCTGTTGTGGAACTCGTTCTCGTAGACCCACCTGCCTCTGCCTCCCAAGTGCTGCGAGTAAAGGTGCGTGCCACCACTGCCCAGCCTTGGGTCACATTTCTAAAGGCAGGGCTGCATACTTAAAACTGTTACTATAAACACTCTTCTAAGTAGCTCAGCTGGCAAAAGCTTATCTAGCATGCACCAAACTCTGGGTGAAAGCTCAGAATGACATAAGTGAGGTGCTGTGGCTCATGCCTGCAATCCCAGCACTAGATTGACACAGAAGGATTACAAGTTCAAAGTCATAAATAAAAAGTTGAAAAAGAAAAGTTCAGGGTCATCTTTAGCTACACACCAAGTTCAAACCCTGCTTTGGACTATTGCACACCCTGTCTCAAAAAGCAAACAAACAAAATCTTCCTGCCAGCATTAACTTCCATTCACCAACCTCTGCCTCCTCACTCTCACCATGTTGTCAGTGCTATCTTCTAATCTTGTGCCAGTGTGATGTGCCAAAATGGCATTTCAGTATTTCAATTTGTGTTTTTGGTTGGGGTAGAATTCCTTTCATGTGTGTCTTGGCTATAATAGACTTCCTTTTACATCTTGCACTTGCCTGTTCTTTTCTATTTCTTTCTTCCCTCCTTCTTTCTTAAAAATAAAAAAAATAGTGTGGAGATGACATAGCAGGCAAGGTGCTCGCTGTGCAAGCCTTGAATCCCAAACCATAGAACCCAAATATGGCGGTTTGAATGAGATGTCCCCTATATGTCTCATGCATTTGAACACTTAGTCCCTAGCTGTTGGTGCTCTTGGGAGGTTTAGAGGGTATATTGCCTTGCTGAAGGAAGTGTATCACTGGGGCTTCAAGGTTTCAAAAGTCACATGCCACTCCTGTTTGAGTCTGAAATGCGAGTTCTCAGCTGTTTCAGCTTCCATGCCTGCCTGCTGCCATGATGTCCAGCTATCACAAACTCTGATCCTCTGGAACAACAAGCCCTAAATAAGCCCTTCTGTAAGTTAGTTGTCCATGGTGTTTTGTGACAGCCATACAAAAGTAACTAATATATCACATAAAGGTGGAACATGAAAACTGACTCCACAAAGGAGTCTTCTGACCTCCACATGACTCCTGACATAACACATCATGCACACATAACCCAAAACACAAATGCTAATAAAATTGCAAAGTTTTTAAATATATTGTGTACCTTTGTGTACGCAAATGAATTTCTCCATGCATGCATGTGGGAGGCATACCTGTGTCTGGTTTTGATGTGGGCACTGAGGATCTAAACTCAGGCTCTCATGCTTTTAGTTTTTTTGGGTTTTTTACTTGTTTGTTTG